>NW_019211455.1:18037137-18130876 GCF_002443255.2 Varroa destructor | reverse complement strand
TATAACAAACATGTTTGGGTTTTTAGCCTGCACTTTAGCCCTTGATTTTTCTTATCGATTTACAGTCGGTCTCAAGCGTCAACGGGGCTTATGCTTCACGTGCTTGGCATATGGCGTCTCCTCTGCGAAAGCTACAGCGAAGAATACCCTACAACGTTTTCAAGACTAGCGAATACCCTTCTTGTGCCAACAGCCCAATCGTGCCATGACAGCAAAGACAGTCATCTCGTTAGTATTTCCTCCTACATTTGAGATACGTGCCATCCATATAAAGCCCCATTTACGTTTCGTTACACTCTTCGAATTGACCGAATGGGGTGAAGTAACTGATTTTGTGTTTCTCGTTCTGTTGGGCGATAGGAAGGCATGCTGTTCCTAATAATGGGTCAGATATCTCTAGTTAGTGACCGTGCAGCAAGGATTCTACTTCTTGAATGGACTCAAGACACTGCCGAGAAAGCCTTACGTTTCGGCCGTCTCCGTAATAGTCCTCAGCTGAGAACAATTCTTGCAGCTGCATTAGCAACCTGTGCTGCAACATTAATGGAGGATAAAGACAGGTTAGTAATCATACTATCATACATGAATTTTGCTTCAATTCATTCGGCTCGCAAGTAGAATGGATAAGAAATTACCTCTACTTATTTTGAGTTTTTTGCATTGTATCAAGTTCCCATTGTTTTTTTTTACTTAGCTGCCATCGCGCATACGCCACTAGAAATAACTGGATATAATACGATTTCTTTAAGCAAAACAACTACTAGTATTATTAAGTAGTAACGTTTCTTTTGGTCAGCGTTTAGTGGTTACCGGTGTATAAGTAGTATATATATTAAGAGCGCAGGCTATTTTAATCTCGTAAAAATGGTTTCAATGTCGACCGCCATAGTTCAAATAGGAAATACCTATTTTCTAATCTACGGTAAACCAATGTGGAAACTGTTCTGCAATTCAAGATGAGTTCCATTACAGATACTGACACTCGAATACAAATGAGATGACGAGATGTTCCTGTCTGTTGCCAACAACATAGAAATCGTGGTCACACACAAAACCGTACTTTTCGTGACATTAGCATGAAAGTCAGGATTAAATTTGTTAGTAATCCCGCTATTAAAGCTTTCGTTATTTTCTTGATGTTTTACATAAACATAATAGTGTGGCCTGTCATATTGCAATCGGAGAAGTAAAATGACCAGATAGGTTCCACATGGTCTGTGAAGCAGATTTGACCCTAAAGTAAGCCTTAGTAAATGTAATCGTTAATCTCTAAAAATCAACATTACCTTATTTCAGGTTTACGTTAGACAAGCACAGAAGCGGAGATGGGCCGTCATCCAATGATGCAAACAGTGCCTCTAAACGATTGAAGGTTACCACATTTGAGTTAGGAGTGCTTGCCGGTTTCGACAATTATAAGAAAGCTCGAAATGATCTGGGCGCTACTAGCCTTTGGTATATTACATTTACATAAATACAATGATTTTTGCGTTCAAAAACTAACAGCTTTTACTTAAGTGTCTTGAAAAATTCTGTCGAAATACGATAAATATTTATTCTTGAAAAATATCGATGAATAAATTGTGCATTTACACAAGGAATATTAACTTATATTATTAAACAATGCATCTTTACTTGTTTCTTTTCTGTAGGTTGGAAGTAGTGCAGAACTACGTTGAGAAGTGTCCATCGACAGTCACTCCAGGGGCGTGTGAGAGTCTTATAAAGGAAGTATGCTCCGAAGTGTTAGTTCGGCCGCTCAATGTTCGAGCACATCTCATTGATGTTCTCAAATCTCTCTTAATATTCCAAAAGGCAAATAATCGTGATCCGTCCCAACAAGTATTGGACGTTCTCGTACGGACGCTTGATGCCAATCATTGCGTTGATAATGTCTATTCCATTATGGACCTAATTTTTAAGTCGAATACCGACACAACATCAGTTCGAAAGGCCCTTTTTCGAGGACATCATGTAAAATCTGAAAAAGGGATGGTTGTTTTAAGGAAGCTTTGCATCCACAACCAGATCTCGCAGGAGCGCTATCAGCCGCTTGAATGGATATTCGGTTTAAACACGAATCAGCTAGCGATGAAAGCTAACATCATCCTCGCATTGTGCCTTAAACGGACGTCCTGCGCCTTCGGTCCTGGAAAATTAACAGTAGAATGCCTTCCACATATCGTTGATGAAGTATGTCATCGGCTAAACTCTTGTATGAATGAGAGCGTGCATTTTCTCTACGTGGCAGTGTTATTCATTTTGAAAATCTGCCGGGTCCGAAATCAGCCTGCAATGTTGGAACCATTGATGGTTGGAGTCCAGGAGGCTCTTCGGGATCGTATGAAGTCTTTAACACTAACACACGATGAGCTAATGTGTATTATTGAATTGCTACAAGATTGTCGTGATCACTTCATTAACAGGGTGATCAAATTCAACTTTGCGCCGTTCGTGCAAGCAGTCCTCAGAGAGCTCACCGAGAAGTTTCTAAGCAGTAGTCGCACTCAACTTGAAATGGCGATGGGCGTTGATTTACCCCCCTCAGATGAGCGTAAGTTTATTCGGACGTGTCCCAGTTTCTGTGAGAGCGAATTCACATATTATCTGCTAATCATAGTAAGAGAAGTCTGCAACATTGTACTAATATACGTAAGAAAATGGCACATCGTGGCTGCCTAACAGGCGCGGTAATGTCATTGCGGACCACTCTGTTAGGTCAGATTCAAAATTGCTTATTGCCAACAATAACCTTAGAGAGTTGGTTACTCACGCTCAGGTAATTCAACTACTTGGAAACGATCCTAGCGAATTTCAAAATTGCATTATTTCGAGCGGAAATACAATATGTTGTAGAATGCGTGCTACCTATATGTTTAGCTGTACATGAGCTAAAATCCTTAACCTTTCTGACATGTGACTCAGCTTACTTTGCATGTTAAGTAAAAAATTGTATGTATTTGAGACGCTTGATGGCATTCGTACTAATTTCCTTCCACACATGTGCGTCCTTCTGTTCTTAAACAGCTGATTGCGATGGGATGCGGCTAGACGAAGAGCTGAAAAAGTTGTCCGCGATGTGTCGTTTTCTTTCTCTACACATCCTTGTACAATGCAAATCTGCTGAGCAAACTCGAATCGAACGGGCTCGTTCAGATATTCAACGACTGCTCGAAATTTTAGCAAATTTACCTGAGGAAAGACTCAAGGGTCCACTAATGGTACGGATTTTAGCTCTGTTGGTGCAGCCTCTTCTACAGGAACAGTGTCTTTGGAAGGAGGACGATGATCAGCTTTTGGAACAAATAGGAGCGATGCTCAAGTAAGTTGTTCCTCCTTGTCATTTCAACAGCCATTAAAAAACTATCTTATAATATCTTAGTGGTCTGATCGAAACTATTTGGTAACTCCCATGATACAATATTTTTGTCATACAACCCTATCGCATTATTCGAGATTATTTAAAAAGGAAATAAAAGTTGCTTTGTTGAACTTTTATGTGGCTTTTCATATATGACCATTTCAGGACACAGCTTGAGCTTACGTTTAATAAGCCGGATCTAATTGAATTAATAATGCCTTCTATCAAAAATTACATTCTCTGCTCGGCAAGTGTTTATAATGATAGAGATACGCAGGTCACAATTTTAGCTCGCCATCTCATCCGCAGACTTATCGTGAGTTTTCAAGAGTTTCAAACTCATAATACGATGTTTGGAAAAGCCGTTCTCAACGTGCTTAGGAGTGCGGTTGACATCGACCCAAAAAAACAGTGGCTTTATTTTAATCCCTCTGGCGAAGATTGCCGTATCGGCATCGTTGAACTCCTTGTTGAGAATGTCAACTGTCCTGCGTACCATATTAGGAAGGAGGTGTCAATACAAATACCTCCACTGTTCTCTCACCCTGAACTCTCCTTAAATTCGAAAAAGCTCTTGCTCGACCTAATGTTTGACTCATACGGCACTTTTACAAAGGGTATCATTGAGAACGTGCAGGAACAACAGATGCAATCGGATAGTAAGGTATCAAACTCGAAGGAGAACTTCACCGAAAAACTTTCGTCGAGCGTGACTCTATTCGGTAGAATTCTTAGTCAGCTAAGACTGACTGCACCGCGTCTTACGGCGCAGTCGCTTGCCAACTGCTGTCGTCTATGGAGGGCGAAATGTCTATTGGATGAGAATCTTTTGGAGCTGTTTCGCAGTATGGGAGATATTGATGAACTGCTGAATCAACATTTATCGCAGCTACTTGTGGTATGGCATAAGCGGTTTATGTGCACATTCGAAATGGACGAGACGGATAAAAGCTTTCCATTCTTCATTAGTAAGGACGTGAGACATTTTATGAGGTAAACAGCTATCGAGTATCTACACAACATAGCAATTCAATTGTCTGCATTCTCGAAAAAAAATTTGGTTAGGGAAAAAGTGTATTTGAAGTGGTTTAGAACTGAGTGAAATGCTTTTATGGCTAAATTGAATAGATCAAATAGCCTGATATTAAGAAGTTACTCAGTAGAGACACGCATATGTGAACATGCTTATACACCCATAGGTATCCGATGATTTCTATATACAATGAACGCAAGATCTCCAAGGTCTATACTAGATTGATTTAAAAGTTTCTGACTTTCCTCTTTCTTTATTTTTTTTGACAGCAAATTTGGTCACATCGTGTTTCCGACACTTCTTATGTTAGGCAATACTGAAGCGCGTGATGCGATTCGAGGTGCGTTTGGGGGTTCATTAGCAACTTACTTTGCGCCGGTAGCCGCATGCTGCCTTCTCAACAAAGAAAATTCCAGGTTTTTCGCCGAATTGACAAGGTCGCTGGAAGTGGATAAAAAAATGGCCGAATTTCTGATTCCAGTTTATACGCGAATCATTTTGTCGTTACGGGCAAGGTAAGTATCCATTTAGTTTTCGTGATATAGTTCGTTAAGTACTCTCGTGAAATTAGTTGTGTTGAACATATTGAAAGATTACATCGGCCATGAAAACACGATTGCATATTGTAGGGTTAGAGAACCTCTTTAAAAATTTCATGGACTTAAACTTTCACTTACTCCAATAAGCCATAAGATCGGTTTAAGCGAATGATCAATTATACATACATGAATCGCAACATAAGTGCATTTAAAAAAAAATTTGAGACAAATTAATAATTTTAGATATATGCTGTTTTGATAGCTCGGAACTGGATGACATAGAAGTGACTTTTGAAGCGGACGCCGTTGCGATGGCTTTGGGTAGAGCAGCCTCATTATTGCAGAATACTCAACTGCCGCAAGAAGTAGAATCAATTGAGCCATGGATGCCGTTCACTCTGAAGACTGTCCCCCAAGCAAAATTACTACAGCTAATTGCGAACGTGGTCTCGTCACCTCAACTGATCCATAACCCGTTAGTATCAACTAACATATGCTGTAGGTTTAAAAAAAAGGGTTCCGTTGTATATTCTACCGATACAAGCGTAAATGCTATGCAAAACCTTAACTAAAGGTTAGAAACAAAAGTGGGGTATTATAGTTGTGTTGGTGCCACCAAAGAGCTATTACAACCTTTTTGCTTAAATCATAAATTGTCTATCGGCTCGCTTCGATGTGATGGTTCTTGACACAAAAAGAAGAAAGAGGAACCTCTGAGATTTTTCATTTAGTATAATAAATAGTCATACTTCACAAGAGTTATTATCAATATATTAAATACTGTATCCTCGTTACTATATTCTGTTTTTTTATGTATCCTAAAAAAATACAGGGTCCGATGTATGAAATGCCTTACATTTATCGTCACCTACATTGTCATACCATTGGCAAGATACGGTGGTAATAGTGCAGGCTGTGCTCTGCCAGCTGCAACATCAATGCTGTTCGCTCGTTGTTGTCAGCTGCTGCTCGATTTTTCTGATGAGCCTGATATTCGACAGGACTGTGTGCCTGCTCTGGCCGCACTACTCGACTTGGGCACAGATACGACACTCCTGATCGCGCCCGCCTTGGCTGTGACAGAACGTCTACGCGATGACGATTTAACCCGGTGTCTCTTTGCCCGCATAGGCGCTCTAACAGATCTAGTTGTGTTTCGACCCGATGGTCTCGCGGGATCGCTAAAACTTAACGATATGATATCGCTTGTAAGTTAAAATGTTTTGAGTAATGCACTGCACGGATTAATCAATCAAAGTTGAGTGGATGCCTCGTATAACTGCTTTATTAGTTTTTTTTTTATCTTACGCTCTGTCGTTTTGTGTAGTTTCTTAGAATCGATATATAAATACATATGAAATTTGCATGCAGACGACTCAAACAGTTCTCGTAGTGGTACGATGATATGGTGTTTTTGTACTAAATTTAGGGGGCATGTAAAATTGTCTGGATTCGAAATCGGACGTAGGCAAACACACAAGATTGTTTCATGTTGGAAGAGGTGATTCTCCATCCTAAAGAGTGGTTAAAGACAGTATCGCACGTACTACTTGAAATATTTCTATTCTAAGCTTGCTTATGAGACAATCTGAGTTAAATTTCTGTCTGTTTTTTTGTTGATCAATCGCGCGGAGATATTTCAACCTATTTTTGAAATCATCACGATTAGGTGCTGATCATTTGTACACCGCCATTCAATAGTGTGACATATGCTGTTTAATAACAAGTGCCCGTGTTATTTACGCTTGTTTTGCGATTATTTTGGGTACGGTTAGATACGTAGCGTATACTTCTACATGACCAATGATCAAAGCGTTCACCCTGTGAGACTTTTGGCCCGCATCCTTCGTCATCCCGAGCTGCGGCGATCACTCTTCTCGATGGTAGAACATAACGGACTCAAGCTACAAGCGCAAGACATTTCAATTAAAGAGTATCCAGGCTACGTCCTTTTGGCTGTGATCCTTGACCGATTAAAGACGTCTTCAGGACCGGTAATCCGACCTCACATCGGCAGTATTGTTTCATATTATATGGTACAGGAATAGTAACATTCATGATAGATTAGTAGTATTTTTCAGAAAAATTGCTCAACAGCGTTGCAATGACGCTTGACCTATATGCTTATGCTGTTTTGCCCATGGCATTTCTATTGAGCAGGTAATTTCTTGCAAGGCTATTCTTGTGTAAACTGAAACAAATTACAAAAACAGAACACGATTACACGAAGAGCGAATGACAAACGGGATAATATTCATTGATTTAGCATCCTCATGTAACAGTTATAGGAGTAGTATCAGACCATCGGAATTCTTTGGTCAATCGAATAAATAGCCTTTTTATAGTTCCTTGAACATTCATAGCCTACAAATTCTAAATTATACACCACTGTTTATAGGAGACGGCAGCAATTTTTTCCTGCCTTGACACACTAGGAGCGGTGCCGTTACAGTCTTGGACGCTGCGGCCTTTTCTGCACGAGTTCGACAATCCGCCACTGCCATACCTATGTCTTCCTGATGCCGATGGAGCGGCCGGTAGTGGCGTTATCGTGTCTTTTGCGCAGCACCGAATCGTAGAACGTCTGCTCTCCGCACTTCAATCGGGCTCACAATCTCACCTAAATGTTCTCACAGATTGCCTGGTCGAATTGTTTAGGGGTGACATTGGAGTAGAAATCACCTCATCGTTCGACTCCAAAAACAGCCTTCTCGCTGACCATGTGGCAGCATTCAAATCACAAAAGGGCAAACGGGTTCTACCCATTATCCATTTCGATGAAGCGGACGCGCAAAGATCTGACTTCGACTTGGCTTCGTTTGTATTGCGCATCGGCACCGAACAAAACGAGGGATCATGGTTCCGTGAAGCCACTGAGATTCTTATTGCTGCCAGCGTTGATACGTTTCTTATGACAATCATGCCGTTATGCCAATGCGACGAGAAGTTGTGCTCGTAAGCCAGTGACTACGAAATATTAATTAGCTTATAATGGGCATGAATATTGAATAATGGTGATGAAGAAAAAAAAAAGAAAATATTTTTCTACTTAGTCTATAAACTACTTTTTATGCCGAATTACTTCATCGGTTGTGATTTTGTTTATAAAATATAATTGCTTTTTCTCTTCTGTCGTATTTAGCGAGTATATTCAGTTAAAAAAAAAATTGTTATCAACTTGTTATATTTTGCATACACTGCTTTGTCCACAGCGATATCTTTCCGAGTGTTATGTACTGCGTTCATGCGCAGGTCAACGGGAGACCTCTGCTGAACGATTTGGTTACTAAAGCGTTTGGCCAAGTGGGAAACGTTAATCTGGAAGGCTCATGGACCCCTGGAGCTAAAATCATTTACACGAGGCTAGTGCAGTTTGTTTGTCTTCTTCATTTACATGGGGAAAGCATCGACCAAATTGATTTAATGGCAGTCGCTCAGACAGCTTGCCTTTGTGGCCTCCACGAAAGCTCATTATTGCTCCTTACTTTATGGTGGGAGCGATTTAACGCTCGGGAGGGTAAGCGTCATCCAGTCGCGTTTCACGAATACGACGGCAAAGTGAACATGTCAGCTGTTCAGGTAGGCGGGAAACGCGCTTAACGTTGAATATATTAACAAGATTGCTTACAGTCCTTTGTGTATTTCACATAGAATGTCGTGTGTAACCTGAATATTTATGAAATAATATTAAATTTATTTAGAAAACAGCAGTTTGGAAGTAACATAGCTTTTAATTGTAAACTTAGAAGATTCTAGTGCGATGTTGCGAAGCTTTGGGGGTTCGCGATAGTCTTTTCGGCTGTTTTTCCCGTCGAGCAAGTGACGACGTGGTACGAAGGGCATTAGGGCAACCGTTTAATCATCTGGAGATTCTCTTCGAAAAAGGGGAGTTTCGCGCTCTCCGAGATATGGTACGGCTTGGATCAGGCTCTGACAGTATTGTTCGAACGTTCGAGCAGTACGCGGTGGATTGTGCGTTCCGACTTGGAGAATGGGACCAGGTGTAAGTGCTATTCCCTCCATTACTAGGGTTTGATAAAAGGAAAAAAAGTTGTCATTTATTGAATCACTTACCTTATCTTTTACTTCTTCGTATTCAGTATTGCCTGCTGTCTTTGTGTAGGTTTCTTTGACAAATAGATTCGAAGATTTGGGACTAAACCCATTACCACAGTTTCGCAAATGTAGAAAATTCGTCGTACTATTCAGTGGGGGACACCAAAGGTTGCTGTTGGTGTAATTTTTGCAGTTGCATATTTGTCTTTCTGTTTAAGCTAGTAGATAACCCCTAAGCTAACCAACAGGACCATTCATCTGCTTTTAGTTCGGAGGATGGAAACCCAGTGATGTCGTTCCGAGAGTCAACGATGCTTGGCCTAATCGGAATTAGCTCAGCGGACGGCCAGCTGCTGGAACAGGCTGTAAAAGCGTGCACAAACGCACTAATATTGAAGGCGGCCAACACTAATTTAAATATAACTTATGAGGTTATTCGGTTCTTAGTGCGCGTCGATCAGGTGCAATTGCTTCAAGGCTATTTGGAGTCTCGTAAGTACGCTGGCGGTGTAAGCACTGCAGGGGCCTGGGATAGCTTTACCAGTGCTAGCGAACGTCGATTCAAACGGGAGATACCCTTTGAGATATCTGAAGAATATCTTTGGCTTAAAACGGCAATATTCAAGTAAGTTTCGCGTAGATCAACTTCTGAGAAATGGAAGAGAATAAAAGTTAATGTGCCGTGCTTCTGTCACAATACGGTTATAACTATTTTATACGTTTCTTCTGTTTTTAGGGATAGTTAATATTAACTTAGATTCAATTTTCTTTTCTAACGGGATTTCCTAAAAAAAGACGAAATGCAATAAAGACTATTACCGAAATTTATACTTATAGGTCAACCTTAATAAATCAATGGTCAACTTTTATTTCGGCCCCGTTATGTAGTCGATTTTTCTAGTTGCAGTTAAACAGCGTCTATAAGTAAAGCCTCTACACACCTCTAAATTGTTCGCAGGTCTAAGAAAGTAATATTATTACTGTTGTATAAGATATTAATTCACTTTTACTAAGCAGTAGAGTACATGTAGCTGAAACGTGTATTCACTGAGTATCTGTAAACTTCATTTTCTCAGGACCCTACCGCACATCGATGTAGGAGAACATCTATTAGGGTATGGCACTGCTGCCGTGCAATCATCAAAGTTGAACTTGGCCCGCGCTGCTCTTCTGCAGCTCGAGGGTGTACGGGACTCCGATAAACTGCGCTTCGCTTACCTTCAAGCTGCCACTCAGGCCCATATCGTGAGTTCAATGAGGTGCTTTCTGTTGTTTTATTTTTTCGATGGAGATACGTTGTTATTGTCGTGGCATACATTATTGTGTCTTTTAGGAAAGGAAATGGCTAAAGCAGCGTGCTCGAGTATATTAAGGCTATACATTAGTGCACTGGCTACCTCTGTCTGCATGTCTGCCTGAATTCGCATACCATACCATTTTTTGTAAGTTGGGTATTACCTTACTATATCTATATATATATATAGATATAGTATACCCTATATATACCTTACTATATCTATATATATATAGATAAATATATTGACAAAATTTTGATTGATCTGAAGTCGCGTTCAAAGACATATGGTTGTCTATCTTGTTTTAGTTTATCTAGCATAAATTCAATTTGCTCGAGGCATTGTCTGCAAATATTCGTCACTGTTTATCATCAAATTATCATTCTGAGAATGCTTTTCTACATCTTGTGCTCATGGATGATCTTGCAAAAACTTTTAATATATATTGACTTTGCTTTGGGTTGGACCGCAACTCTTCATTGACCTCTTTTGTAGGTAAGCATTCGTTGATTTTCTTTGTTTGTTTGCCAATGTAAAACGATGATTACGCATTGGTTAACGTGCACTATGCTGGTTCATTGCTGCCCAGTGCGGTCTGGCTACATACATTCGTCTGTTCCCAATGAACTCATTTCGATGTAAACGAACCTGTTCACACCGAACAACGTTCACGTTCAAGTGGTACATTCGTGCACCGGATCTATTCGCGTATGTTCTATGTCGTCTAGAGAAAAAAGGCCATCAAACGGATGATGCTATGATGAACGTATGTGAACTCCATCTTCTCTAATAGTGAGCATCTGCTGTAATTCAGTAGCGGACGAACGAATTCAGAGTGACTTGTGTTTGTTATTGCAGCCAGCGTATTTGTGAGCAGCGGTCCTATTTCGGCCGCCATAGTTCCTTCGTGTTGACAAGTTGACGCACAGCAATGTCTCAGGACGTTGAGATGGTTGAGGCTGCCGTGAGAGTGCGCCGTAGTCCGCGCCTCCAACAAAAGGCTGCAGTAATTAGTCCAATGGGTAGAACACCAGCAGAAAGTCACGTAATGCCGCACGTGGTTGATTTTGTGAGTCGCGCCACACAAACGGAAAAGTTTACATGTGATAGAGGTGTTCAAATGGAGTCAGAAAGAGACCAGCTGACTTCTGCAATAAGTCCGATTAAGAGTTGTATGCACAACTATGCAGCTAGGTTGCCAGACGGGCAGACTTCGTCCGTGCTGGTTGCATGCACAAAACGAATAGCCAGCAATACAGCAAGAACGCCAACTGTTCGGGTGAATCATCATAGAATGCACTCAGTTACATCACCGGAGTCGCTCACAGATGAGCTCCGAACTCCATCAACGGACCCTCGACGGCCGGCGGCTCTTGACTCTCAGATTGAGACAAGTAAAGAACACCGGTTTCTGATGCCAACGCCTCTGATGAGCCCTAGTGTGCAACGAAGTTTGAAGATGTTGGCTGCTAGCCCTGTTAGAGCGAAATCGGGGCAGTCCTGGGGCTCAAGTACCCCACATATAAATCAGAGCAGGCGACCCATGGGCACCGCATCGCGAAGTACTCCCAGAAGGTCGTATGCCGAGCGAACTCGTTATTTCGATGGTGACTCGGCCTCAGTGCAAGAGAAAATAAGTTCCACTCGTGAGCGTAAACCAAATCGGCACCCCGGATCATCAGCTAGCGCCGTTGACTCCTGGCTAGCAGATAAGGAAAAGCGCGCAACCGCTATGCTGAAGTCCGCCATGCGAGATATTGCCCAAAGAAAAAAACAGGATTCCGTTAGGGAGCGTCGAGTCAGCTGGGGTAGCATATGTTCGTCGCCTTCAAAAAGGCGTCGGGTTGAAGAGATTTCCCACCAGCCGACTGCCGGTATTACCACCAAAGCACGATCGTCGACGTCATCGTCGCGCTCTCTGCTCATGGTTGCTGCCGCTCTAAAGGCCCAGGGCCAAGATCGGCCTGGAACGCCTTTGGTCGCTCCGGAAACTGCCGTCATGCAAAACCCTACAACTGGGCTTGCGATGGAACTTCTGTCGCCCTCACGTTCGCCCATTTCATCTTTGACCCGTCTATCACTTCTATCACCCAAAAAGGAACGGGGTCATACAACATAAGAACATGACATGCACCCTAGAAAATGCACCGAAACCAAATTACTTGAACCGAATCAGTTCAGCATCGATCGTTAATGATCGACCTTAAGTGGTCGCAATAAAGCGCATGTAAGGTGACTGTTTTTTAGAGTTCCCAGAGAACGCAATGAAGATCCGTCATGCGTCGATCCTGCGTGTTTACATGTCGCACGGGTTATACTTATGTCTAGTACTATAGAAATGCGCACGAGTTGAATAGAGTTTGCACTTAGACAGGTCCCGACCAACTTTAACAAATCTACTTGTTTTTCGATAATGAACCCGTTCGGAGACGTCCGTTATTATATGTGCTACTGTCCTCTGCCATGCTGTGTGCTCCAATCGGTGCCTAATTCGAACTGTCACAAATATCAGCATTTCGGATTATCAGAAGGATATATTCGTATCCTTCTATACATATATATATATAATAACTCAATGTACGTTAATCCATCTATGTGAAGCGATCAAAGATGCCTACAATATCAACACGGGTCAGGATGAATCTGTATATTGTAATATCGATTGATTTTTTGTATATCCCCCGTATCGTAATCACAGGAGCCTTCTACGCATACGAATCTATGTGGTGTTGCTGTTGTTTTGTTTTCAAAGATGGAAAAATAAACATGTACTCTATTTTTGTTCCGTTTACGCGTGCCTGTTCTGATTACCCGCAAAAAAGTTCATACCTGTAGAACATCTGTAAAAATAATTATTGTAAGTAACTGATACATCCTTCAGAGTGATATAAATAGAAATTGTCGTGCATCAAGAGTACCGAACCAACTAATTTTCCGTTGAAATAATGCAACAATAATATTATCGAGTGTCAATCGTTCTTTATTGGTATTCAACTACGGTGCCTGCTCGCCAGTAACAGTAGTGGCAAAGCCTGTATTGTAATGGAGTTCTTATTTGAAGTTCCATTTTATAGTTTAATTCTTCCTAAGTTTTCCGAAAGTTTTACAAGCGTCCACTCGTGAAAACATACTATCCGCATTTACCGCTATTATTACTTAGAGCCATTTGTTCATTTAAAAGGTAAATCAATCAAAACCTTGATTTTTTTTGTTAACCTTCCCTGCAGCAGATACGTTTAGTAGCTTTTTATAACTCCACACATCACTTATAGTCAGGGAATGCTCTTAGTCTAAATCTACTAATTATAAGAAATGGCCATTTCTACATTCATACCTCATTGTATACCCAAAATCTAGTTTGTGCTGCTTGTAGCTATCCAAGCTGAATAAATGAACAACCTAACCAGCTTTAGGCTTAAAAACTAACGCAATTTAATGCCTTGACTAGTAAACTTGAACTTTGGCACTTATTTGTTGGCATTTATTGACTTCACTTACATACTAGTTTTATGAGTCTCCAATAACTTACTTTTAAAATAGTGGTTCCACGGCCAATTGTTAGTTAATAGGTTGCATGAACTAAATTGGCGCTTGAAAAGCCAAAGGGTTAAGCTTTGCCATAGTATACTATGACACAACATGTATAATTAATTAGAACGAGGATAGTGATAAGTCTTTCTCTTGCCAGAAATCTTAAGATCTGATTACAAATAGTATAATAATATTAATATTTAATATTATTATTTTAGTTCCCTTTATTTATTGATGTGCCAATGTGGTCTTCCAATTGAACGGGCTGAAGGTACTTACGTACGTGGCGTTTTTTCTTATATATTCCGTATGTGTGTGTCACCTATAAGCCTAAAGACATGCAATTTTTTTTACCGCAGGATGTCAACGATATAATGACGGAACAATTGAGTGCTCGATTAATGGCTGATCTGGCAGAAATGGACGCAGACAACTCAGTTACTGTAAATGAGCTACGAGCTCGAGCTATGCTGCTTCGTGGCCGCGTTCTTAGTGCCACTCAGAGAGCTACCCCGTTGGACATCGCCGAGCATTACTTCAAACCGGTCAGTAAAAAGTACTCCAGAAATTCAGCAAAAACTAGTATTATCTCTGAACAATCAGCAACTTGCCAAAGCTGTTGCCTCTATGTATTGATGGAATTCTTTTGTACAACTAATAGGTAAATTTAAAACTTTTAACAATAGTACAATAGCTTAGGATTCATACTCTAAGAGTTAAGATAGGAGGAAATAGAGCGAATTTAAATGTGCACAGCATGTACATGCTTACATCTCAATATTTCATCATAATTATCATGAACTCCTTGACCATTGCTCGATCTTTATGTAGATTTTGAACGAACCGCACTTTTTTGTATGTTTCAAAATGTATTTGTGGAAATTTGATAAATTTATAAACTGCATAAACTTCATATTATTAAATGACATGCAGCTTGGTACAATCTTGAGTATTGCAAAAGCTAAGTTGGGCCCGGCAGTCTCACCTGCCTATTACACCCTTTAATTATTGAAGGATTTGTGTTGTTAATTCAGAAAATTACTGCGAAACATTTTGCTACTGCCCCTGATTATCTCTAGGGCAAAATTTCCTAAGCATTCAAGAGTTTCACTTAAAGGTAAAGAAAACTTATCTTTGTTTATTATTTGAAATTATCTGGTCATGACATAAATTATGAAAAAAATATGCATATTACGCTTTCTAGACATATTATCTCCGCCCGAGGCCCATGTGTATATAGAGGTCACGTGCTCCACATTTTGTAGGCGATATCTCAACCAGAATTCTGTTGATCTCACTAACTTTGATTAGATAGCAGTTGTGCGGTTTCATGACTCATACCAACGTTTTGATCCGTTCATTTGATTTAAAAATGATCCACAAGTTACGAGCAATACAATGTGGGTTTTCTGATTACCACAGCATATATTTGCGAGCTTTTTGAGTCATAACGGTTTGAACGAGAGCGCCCAGTACGCCTAGAGTAATTAAACAGCATGCGAGAATCCTCTGTCGAGCCACGATCTGAGGGTAGCAGCCGATCACAGCCCGCGGTGGCACTTGAAGTTCTTCAGCAACCCTGTCACAGCTACGCAAGCCGTCTGCGAAAGGATCTGGCCTTTCTGTCCAGTCGCTATGGTTCCACATGCCACAGCATTTTTGCCACTCCTGGAAGCGGACCAATTCGTTGAGCGATGTTTGATCGTGATCCTGGATTCTCTCGAGAAGCTCGGTAAAGTAGAATCGGTATCCTTCCATGTAGCTATCCCGCAAAAGTAAACAGCAGCCCAGTCCGGCTACAGCCAAGAGAAGCACCACAATTATTGAACTGTACACAGATGTGGGGCGTTTCCGAGCGGAGGACACAATCACAAAGCCTATTAAGCTTGTGCACTGGAGAGCTACCGCAAGGCTGAGTAGGACGATAGTGCTGGTCCGGTCCTTAGAGAATTGGTCGGTAGCGAATCGGAATGTGGCCATAGAAAAGAAGATTCCGCCAATCAACAACGGCAGAATGCCGAGAACGTGCGATGACCACGGAATAAAACCCATCATCACGTGTTGGATAGACGTGGTGTGATCAGATGATTGAGGCATATCCCTGCCGACTGTTAGTTAGTTAGTATTAAATAGCGATAAATGCTAACACCAACTTAGAAGGAAAAATCCTAAACTACTGGTCCAATAAATTAGTTAAATCAAGGAGGATTGAACAGCACAAACCAACGTGCTGTACCGTCTGACTGAACATCGACTGGAGTGAAAAACGTTCGCCGGGGAACCGCCCAGGACCGACTCACACTGCACGTCTTGAAATGACGGCGTTATGTTCCATCGGGGTTACTGCTTCAATCGTATGGTGACTTCGCTGCGAGAACGCTCCAATTGGAGCAGGAGTATGACGGTCATTGAAGGGCTCATTTTACACAAGCAAATGTATGGTTTCATTAAGATTCAGAACGGTTCTGTTTCGACGTGCAAGTATCGTGTGCTATCAGCTAAGGCCTTGGTGGCGGTCACGGACTGCCGCACGCTTTCTGCTTGCCATATTTTACAAATATAGTGTTAAAGTGATGGTATAGGGCGCAGTATGTATGTCTATATCCTTCTGAGGTATCGTAAACACGTATGCTCAATATGTGCGTGTTGTGTAAGGAGGTTTAGTAATAGAATAATAACTCCCCGTACAATTAGCTAAAAATGGTTCACTAGTATGTTGTATTAAGGACAGGACCCTAACATGGTTGTACTCTCTTCCTCTGCCACTCTGATCGTCTGAAACTAAAAGTAGCGTTGCACGGCATCGATAGCGGCTGATACGCTAAGGTTGTCGGTGCGGTACTTTTTGAACTCTCGGCTGCTATTTTATCGTGCCAGCATTAGCTGCTAGAGAAGCGACAACAGTGCCGTCGTTAGTGCCGGCATCAGCGTCGTCCTTGCCTTCTGGGCATCGATGGCTGCACATTGACACGCGATTCGTTGTATTCATCGCGTAGTTACTATGATTTCGTTATAGAACGGAAAGCAGCGCACAGAATACACAGAAATTGACCCGATTTGGTCAGAGAGGGCAAGCACTCTGCCAAGTGTCAGCTCACTCAACTGCCGATTGTGACTCAACTTCCGAGCGAGAAGGAAGTACTACAGCATCAAGGGTCTAAATTGATTCACTCAGATCCCTTTGGTGCTACTCGTGACCTGAATGTTGTGGGCACTATTGCGCTATTCATGTACGCGCTATTTTAATCGTATCGATATGATTTCTGACTTGCTGTCTCGCACTCTGCTTGCGACTTTTATAAAGGCTCGCTTTAAAGGAAACTGCCGTATGTTGCTCGTTACCGTGTAATCAGAAAGGACACTCCCTGACGAGGTGTGGGACCTATTTAGCACGAGCAAATTCATGCTTGCGCGGTTGACCATAATATCTGACCTCTGCGCCTATTTGTATGCATAAATTGGTATAAAAAACTGAAATGTTTTGCATTGAGCTCCATACGAGAAATACTATATGGCTGCAAAACCGCACATATATGTATGTGTGCCTAAGATAATAACGGAAAATCAATTAGACTTGTATCTATCAAAGGATTCGAAACTGTGCCTTTGAAATCGAGAAAAAATAGTGTTTCCCTGTCGTTGTTACACCGCGGATCATGGAGGTTCAGTAAAGTGTTGGCTAGATTATATTTCAGGTGTTGTTGTTGATTCTAACTAAATCTATTATTATTATTATTATTAATTATTTTTAAGTGTATTTTTGCGTCACCATTTAGCATCGCTGTCGATCCACTCATTATACATATCCTTTTCTTTTTTTTTTATATATACTTTATTAACAAATTTCAAGTACATGACCTTATCATAGGGTTGTACAGCTCCTGTGGGCATTAGAACAGATAATCCCATAATGGTTTCAAGTCCCAAGGCTGCTGGCTACGCTAGCTAGCCCAGCATAACTTGAATAAATTCACTTGAATTTCGTACAGGCAATACGTATTCTCGAGAAGTGTGGTGAAAGTTATCGCCTCCAAGAAGAACGAGTTCGGGCGTATCGGGAATTAGCGGCATTCGCGGACGATTGCGCCCGTGGCCTTGCTGAATATTTCCACTCATCGGCGTACCTTGAAGACAACAACTACCTGGCTCGGGAGGGTAACATCCGAAGCGGTGCATCAGAACTGGAGGAGGCTGACATCCGACATCATAAGGTACGAAAACATTAGAGCGCACGCCAGCTTGCTCAAAGCAGAAAACAACAGCAACAGCAATTAAGTGCTAATGAAGTATCAACGAATGCGGTCACCATCGATACTGGTGTTAAATCCGATGACGGTGACGGCAAATACAAAGCCTAAAGCGGTAGCGAGAAACACAACGGCATCAGTCACCGTTCATACAGTAACGCCAGTCTGGTATGTTGCGTGCAAATGATTTCGGAGAACTGTAACTGCACGAAATGGAATAGCTAATAGTGTTACTCATTGTTTAGATTGTGAAGTAATCTAGATGATAGTTTAATGTATTAGAACAATTAAGTTATTTATACATGATGGATTTATTCATTCGCGGCACAGCTCAGTGCATGCGTATTGTGTTTTGTTTGGTTTTGAAAACAAGTTGAAGGATGGGGCAGATATTGTGTAGGGGTTTGTTTGATTTACAATCGAATCATTAAGGGTAGAATACCTCCCTTTAACGCTAGGAGTATACAGAAAATTAATCCGTTAAATTGGAACGGCTCGACAAGTGTATGTGCAAACTGGTCAGATCCAAAGTTAATGTACATAGATCCAAGCATGACCTAAGAAATTAGTTCAAATATTGATTTCCCTCTAAACCATTGTAAATAACTCGCTGCTATTCTTTCTTGCTTTAAAAGCCTGATCAGGGCATAGCAGAGCGCTGCGCCAGCTGATTTGCAGATCCAACATTTTTCTAATTTGAAAGCATCTTCCACGAAACGGACAGAGAATAATTCATTTTATCATCGATAATTTATTCATCGATAATAACTTTTAGTTGCTTAATTATATAACTTGGTTGAAATTGTGGTCATGCTTTTTGATTTGATGGAGCGTTTTTGCTTTGTGCCAGTTGCTGGAAATAACGGTGGTATGACACTTTGACATTCGGCAAACAGGATTTTCAACTGTTTATCTAATTTTTTTTCCTTCATGTTCCTAATTTTATCCTTGCCGATATGTCCCATCTATACAGTTGAATAGAACTCAAAAGTTTCAGCACTTCTTTTTATGCTCGCATCGTAGAGCAGCATTTGCATTCTATGTAAGCTTCTGTAGCATACTTCTCTGAAAACAGCTCTATAAGTTTGAGCAATGAAGTAAGGTAAACCAAATTCATGCAAGCTACATTTAAGCTTTACATTCGCATTGGTATAACCAAAATAAGTGTTTTATAGATAAATCGAACTACAAATTTTAACAGGTCTACGTCATGAAAAAAGTAGCTAGGAAGTATCAGAAATCCATTTGGGTTTTTGAATTTTATTGGCTTTTGCCAAATAATCCGGCTACACCCTCAGGCATTATTTTTATATAGCTATATTTTATTATTTTGTCATGACTTTGACAAAAGAAAGAGTCAAGTGTTTATGAACTCGCTTATAAACGATTTTGTAAAAACATTGCCAAACAGTGTGTCTTTCCTTTGAGCCCGTTCTAAATTCATTAAGTAACTTGTGTGTAGCGATGCAAAATAGGTTTTGCATCAGCTACAGCATAAAATTTACATTTGCAGCATAAAATTTAACAAGTTTTATCGTCAGTTTGTCAAATAAAGCAGCATTTAGTTTATTTGTCATCGTTGTTGCCATTCGCTTTTTCAGTATCTCGAGATGCAGGTAATTCTGTGCAGTAACCTTCAACCAACTTCCATTGCAAAATCAAAAAGCTCTTGCTAAGTAAAGTATATGTAAAAAGGTCTTGATAATAGTTTGTCGACTATTAATTGTTTGGCTAAACGTTCTAAGCATGTCTGGTATATACTGAACTCTAATGCACGAAACCTCTATTAAATAGTAGACGTTCATGAGACTGATTATTTATGTTCTTCTAATGCATTGCATGTATCTCAGTCTGAATTAGTGATAGAGTAGTATGGTGTACGTAGTAGCAGCTGCTGCACCGTTCTGAGAACATCGTTGCCCTTCTGTTGATTGATCTCGAATTGCATGCTTGTGTTGTTGACAATGTTACAGCTGATGCTGCGGGATATCGATCAATTGAAAGGTCAGATTCAGGACAAGAAAGATTCTTTAGCCGGACTCGCTGTCTCAGCGTTATCCAACTATCTCCAAGTGCTTCGCCTGGCACAAGACCAGAACATAAAATATCGGGTTTTCTCGCTTTGGTATTCGCATAAAGATGACTGCGACGTTTCCGGCTGTCTTCAAGGGCCAATGGAGGAACTGACATCGGAAAAAGGTGCCATACCTGTTCATGGCTTCGCCGATATGTTCTATCAGCTCGCAGCTTGCATGGGTACGTCACCAGTTAACAGATGCTATAATACAAAGGTGAAATAGAATAAAACCATGGCAAACCGATGCGTGCAACAAGAACATGTACCTAGCACACCAATAAGATCATATCGCTGAATATATTGCAATAGTAATATTGATAAGAAAATAGAATATATCTTGAATTCACTAGCCAGCTTGTAGCTTATCAGCAGCTTTAGGCTTTAGCAGATAAGAGTACTGTTTATGTGAGATTAAGCAGAGTAGGTATTTATGCGATTGCAAATGGATACTGAACAGGTGAATGCCGCAAATCACATTTGGTCTTTATGTAATACACTGTATTAGCGGTTTCTACTATATTGCAGCTGTTCCGATCAGTGGACGAAAGGACGAATTATTCCAGCGACTACTGCAGCAGTTAGTGCTCCGCCTATCACGAGCGCATCCATTCCATTGTGTACCCACCCTGCTTTTGCTAGCGAATCCACGACTTGGGCAGCAGGCGGCTCAGGGCGTTAATCTACGAACAAAACTTGAAGAACTCGAAGATCGAGGAAAAGCCGCTCAAAAGTTACTCGGTACACTTATTTTTGTTGTCTCTAAATCATGAGTTTCATTATTGTGTAGTAGCATAAACTCTATCTACTTTACTTAGTTTTTTTGATCTGGTAATTCCCGTTTAAGGTCTGACCATTTGAAAATTAGGGCTATTTATTGCACGTTTACGATAAAATAAACTCAGAAAAGTTCAAGTATAGATTACATCATTTTTTGTATTGCAAAATCAATTTTCAGATCAGTTAATGCGCGACGCCAAATTGAAGGCTTACATTACGAACCTTGAAGTGCTGGCTGCAGCCTACGCTGAATTGTCTGCGGACACCTCCGTTCAACAGGGACGAGGCACGATTAAAAGGCAGAGTCCAATCGTCTCAAAGAACCGCCATTTTGGAGATTTGCCGATTCTCACGGAGGATATCCCAATTTGTCCTGATGGAAATTACGACCATGTGGAACGGGTAAGACCCAAGTAAAAAATAAATGTACTATATACATTAACATCATCATATTATACTGCCAGCATTAATAATATTACAATTTAACAAAAAGCCGTACAAGTACTGCCATTACAAAATTGTTTCTAGGGTCCAATTTTGATTCAGTTTCAACGTTGATTCAATCGAATTTTACAAGGTACATGACAGCATTCCTTTACCACCCTATTCAAACTATTGTTATTTTGATTTGCGTTTTTTTTGCTTATCATGTGTCGCTTTAGATAAAAGATTTTATCCCTGAATACGAAATATGCGCAGGTTTGTCGAAACCAAAGAAAATGATCGTCCGCGGTAATCGTGGTACGGCGTTTATTCAGTTGCTCAAGGGAAAAGACGACCTTCGTCAAGATGCCGTTATGCAACAACTCTTCAAGGAGGTAAAGTTGTTAAATGTTGCAATATTTACAAAACGTTATATATAATTGTAAGAATTATAGGACAAACCTTTGAAAGAAAAAGCTTATAACATTAGAATTCAAATTTTCTAAAGCATAATTTTTGACGGGTAGGTATTATTATATGAAATTAAATGTTACATAGAGAATGTTTTTTGACTGACATCGTATTAGGTGTGAATGTCGACATATTTTGTTTTTTCGAACGTGTAAAAACATCACTAACTTAACATAAAATTATAAGTAGACACATAAGTAGACACATAAATATTCGAGTAACTGTTACTCACAAGAACTATATATCTCGCCGACGGATTCCAACCAAAACAGCGTGCGTTACTTACGACGAGGTGGTATCTTACGTGTGCTCATTTAGGTATCGCGTTTGCGCTCAGATGACGGTCAGTTCCGGGTGCGTGTTCGAACCTACAAGGTGGTACCGCTATCTCGCTATGTCGGGGTCATTGAATGGGTGCGCAATACCACGCCGTTGGCCGGCGTCCTTGTCGGTAGAAAAGACACGCTTCACGAAAAATACAATCCAGCCGGAAGCTTGCATCCGCGCCGCGCTCATGCCGCTATGCAGGATTTGGCTAAGGCGCCTACAAGCGAAGAGAAAAAGGCACGCTATCTCGAGTTATGTGCGCAATTTCCGCCAGCGTTTCGATTCTTCTTTCTTGAACGATTTCGTGACCCGGTCGCGTGGCTGGAGCGTCAACGAGCTTATGTAAACAGTCTAGCGATTACGTCCATGGTTGGCTACATAATTGGGCTCGGGGACCGTCACACCAATAACATTCTTATTGACTGTGATACTAGTGAAGTGGTCCATATTGATTTGGGTATCATATTCGAACAAGGCAAACTATTGTACACACCGGAATTGGTGCCCTTCCGTCTAACGCGAGACATGGTCGACGGTTGCGGAATATTTGGCGTCGAAGGCCAGTTCCGAGTGACATGTGAGCGTACGCTTGAGATCTTGCGTAAGAACTCCCAGTTGTTGATTGCTATAGTCGAGGTTATTCTCTTGCACGATCCCCTGGCTTTATTTTCAGGAAAGGCCAAAGCCGCAGCCGGACGTAATAAAGATAACCCACTCAAAGAGGCGCAGAAAAATTTTACGAACGGTAAAGAACTATTTCTTTGTACTTACAAGGTACGCGCACTTGCATGGCGCGAAGTTATTGTCTACACTATACACGAGTAGAGATTTAACTCAACTATAACCTATTCGCCATACCAAATCTTCGTAATTTCGTGGTTGTTGTTAAGCAAGGTTAAAAAAAAATGAGACACGAAACTTTGTGATTTAGCGACTACCGGTTTTTTTTCGTTCATGGTATTATCTATCGCGGTGATTCGTATGGTTACAGATCAGTTTCGTGACCGGGTCCTCCAGCGACTACTGGATAAACTCAAGGGCATCGATGATGTTCACCCGTTAAGTGTGCAGGGCCAAGTAAACGTTACTATCCAACAGGCGGTAGATCCTCAACGACTCGCGCAAATCTTCTACGGTTGGAGGCCGTACCTTTAGAGGCAAGCCGCGACAGAGACGAAAAAGTATCCTGTGATGGTGTTAAAAAAGGCTGAATAAAAGACTGTTTATCGGCAGCGATTCGTTAACAAGTTTAATTGCTCACTTCGTCAAAATTAGGCGTCAAGCGTTGATAATAGTATAAATGTGTGCGGGATAATCTGGGAGGGAAGATAAAAGTGCACAGAGAGGATGTCATATGGAGTTTTATGAGAAAATTTCGAAGGGCATTTTCTTTCTATATTAACATGGTGTTTTTACAAATCAGTCATTATATATTGTATTATGCAATGAGAGGATGCCTAAGGTAAAAAATTCACTGTTGCTTTATGTATCGATGGGTGGTAATGGCACATGCGAGCGTTTTGGACAGTGCAAACATAAGGGAATGTACGTTATGCAATATTCCCTATTCTAACAAAAATAGCAATGTGGTAACATTATGTCTGTTATATTTCGTGAGCGCAATCTAGCTGGTTTTTAACTGGGCAGAAAAGAACAAGCTCTTTAGGGTTGCAAACAAAGCCAATGATTCTGTACCACTTTTTATGAACAATAGACGAATTGCAGATTTAAGTGCTGTCCAAGAATGTAGCTTTCATGGACGAAACAATACTCTGCTCGTACTCGGATTATAATTAAAGTCCTAACAACCGCGCCTGATTAAATTTTTACAATTCTAATAATTTCAATGCAGTTTAATGAACTTCCAGAGTAATTTACGGATTTTGTTTGTAGGTCAAAGAGTTTCATTACGGATTATAGCAAATCAGTGATAAAAGTACGGTCGTGAAGGTCGAAAAAAGTGAATTTCCTATTAGGCAGGCTTATTGCGTATTTACTCAGCGAAGACTAATTTTATAAAATATTACACGTCGAGCGGCATACAGACCAGATTTGTAGTCTGATTCTGGTTACAATAGCTTTTACCTGTGTTCATAACTAAAAAATTACCTTGCTGAAAGATAGTACTAAAAATCCAAAGAGCTCATTGCTTACCAAAAGAAGAGGGAATAACAGGCAAACAGTAAAAGCGATGTATAGCCTCTACTAAAACAGTTATTTTTATCAAAGTATTTTAAAACGCTGGCATTTGATCGCTAGGCAAAATTATATAGGAATTCATATTTTGTGCGCACGTATAAAAAGTATCATGCAAGTGTTTATATTGCTTATATGTTAAGACAATACATGTATGTTGTTTTTATCATGTTTGTTGTAAATGGATGTCACGGATGGAAGTACAGAAAATCAGATCACCTCAAAGAAAGAAAAAGATCAGAATTATAATTATTGTAAAAGTTTTATCAGCGACCTTGAGACTGTGCGAACATGAAACTAAGTTTCTTATAAGGTAGAAAGAATAAAAAAAACTTTCTTCTTACGCTAAATATAACTCGTTATTCATTCCTTATTATTGGTCAATAACTGACCTCCACGTATGTATTACAGGTAATCTGTTGTAATACTAAGCTAACGAAAAACATGTGTATTTCTATTAAATTAAATAAGTAAACCAAGTGTAATTAAAGTTCACTTTATTGACTGCTTCACTTTATGTACAATGCAGGTTGTATGATCGTGCTAACAATGCATTACACCTGAATGAAACTCTGGTTGGTTTACACGGCTGTTGATACGCGGTCTTGCAAGTACTTCCCATACTCTTACTATGTATAATCTTCTTCTCACTATTACTACTCTTGCTGGCAAAAATATGGTTAGGTAGGTAGTTTTATGGTGTTAATCACAAAAGATGGCTTTCACACTCGAATCAAATAAATTTGCAAATTACATATGCACACAACTTTGTATGCTGTGACAGAGATCTGTTAGGTTCTATCTGTGCTGTTTTTGCCTATATATCACATTCAAACGCTCACGGGATGCTCGACTCTGTTTTGTTTTTATTATCTTTTCCATTTACATTCTACGGTTACTAATAGCTCGTGCCTCACTTACGCGTCCTTACTATTGTCTAATATAATACGACTTAAGGTCAACGTCAAGCTTTCATCACTCTTAGTGCAAACCATTGCTAGCATGATCATTCAGCCTGCAGCAACTAGAACTCACTTCATTTCGCGTTCTTATAATCACTAGAATTATAAATTTATAATAATGAATTATAATAATAATAGAATGTAACCAGCGTTGCCGCATAACGAGGACGCTATTATCAAGAAGCTTGTTTCTTGTCCTCGATAGCGTGTTAAACCATTGTTGTTCTTGTTGTTGATATTTTCTAAGGTAACATTTAGCCGTAATACTACTGCTAGCAGTAGTACTACAATCTTTATCGACCACCGCCAAGGTGATATCAGAGATTGGTGCTTATAGTTGTTATCTCTTGCATCTATTTTTCATTTTGTCACTGTTTGTCAGTCAACTTTTCGTTTGGTCATACCGTCCCTGTTCCATTACAAGCAGAAGTAAATATCTCTCGCGTCCCTGTCTAGCGATCGATTTGTCTAGTCGACCTTGACGACGGAATAGATCTTGCGCACAAACCAGAAACAGGCGAAGAAACCGACCGTTCCGGTGAGTAAAAAGAACAATAGGACCATAATTGACGTGTAGCCGAAATAGAGGAACGTCGATGCTGCACCCGAGATCGAAATTCGCGTAAAGTAGTGAATGCAATAAACGAAGAGGTAGAGTGCGGTAGAGCCTGAAGTCAGATAGGCTCGCCACCACCAGTGATAGTCTTCGGCGCAAAGGTGAAAGTAACAAAGCAGTATCGTCGTCTCGGAGCACGTGATAACCAGAATAACGAATACGAGGAATAAAAAGCCGAACATGTAATATGTCTGTGATGACCAGATTGAGTTTAGGATAAAGAACAACTGAATGAAGATACAGCCGAAGGGTAGGATGCCACCCATTAGGATGCCCGGCACGGCCTGCGTGTACAGCGTTTGGGTAGGAATCTGTCGCGGGATCTGGTTGGTTCGAACGGGATTTTCGAGGGTTCGCTTCTTGAAGCCGAAGTATGAACCGATGAATGTTAGCGGCAGCGAAATGCCGAACCACAGCGACAATAGGGCGATCAACGTCGTGAAAGGGACAGCGGCCGATGATTCTTTGGCCCACAGTACGAGGTTGAGCACAAAGAAGATGCAGAAGACTACGCCTGGACAAAGTAAAGACGTCAGCAAGACATTTGATTTCCACTTGATGCCACCGAACGATTTGTAAAGGCGCGCTGACACGTAGCCGGCAGGCGTGCCAAGACACACGTAGAGAATCATCGCACATGTCATCAGTGCACCACGGTTAGCGGGCGACAAAAAACCCAGGCAGGCGAACAGCAAAGTAATTAACGTCATAATAAAAATCTGTACACCCGACCCAGCGAGCACGGCCAACAGCATGCCTTTTTGCGGTGGGCGGAAAACATCGCCATGGACGAGTTTCCAGCCAAACTCTTCATGTGCGTCCTCTCCTAGCGGATCAAGCTGATTATAACGAGCGATGTCCTTGTGAAGGGTCCGCAACAGTATCATGGCCACCATGCCAGTTAGAAAAAGGACGATGACTAATGAGTTGAGAATTGAGAACCATTGAATATTTGTCTGCGGCATTGATTCCAAGATGTAATCCCATCGCGATGCCCAACGTTGGTCCGTGTGTTGGAACGTAACGTCGTACGTATACGAAATCTTGAAAGAATCCTCAAGGTCGTTGTTGTTCATAGGGATTGTCATTGGCTCTTTGGACTCACACGATAGCTTCCCGGTCGTTGGATCTGCCTTATGTTTGATCGAATCCGGTGCTACCTTCACAGAGATGATACGTCCACCTTTGTCAATGAAGGACGAACCCCAGGTGTCTGGGTCCGATCGATGGTACCTACGTCAACAGCGCAAAGCCCATAACAAGTAATACAAGTCAGTGTAAAAGTTTTGTGATAGTCCACACGACAACAAAATGTAGGAGATTAAAATTTGTTACGTATAATAAACAATGCCTAATTATAAATCCAAAGGCTCTTGTGAACTTTGTGGTGAACGCCCTGGCTTCAATTGTAATCTGAGAGAACAAATAAATATCAAAGAAGTTGCTTATCAAAGAAATTGTATGGATATTATTATTACGACGACTTACGTGATCGTAAGATGGACGTGATTGAAGAGATAGAACGTATTGGGTTTTGTATACGCAGGGTAGATATTGCAAAGTCCCCGAGGCTTCTGACCCTGATAGGTAAAGCATCCCATCGGGAAGCCCATTTGACAATATTGTGATACTGCATCGATTAAATAGCACCATGTCACAGGCATGTTGTCGACGATCCAATGGTGTTTGTACATTTTCATCATCCCCTTGCGAAGCAGGTCAAGGCGATGCATCGATGACGCATCGGACTTATCGTACTTTTTCGTGCATACCTTCACGCATGTTCGGTTCTCGAGGAAGTTGATCTGCAACAGTACCAGGATAGATAACCTTGTTAATATCAAGGTAAACAACAGGAGAGCAGCGTCTACCACCATCCATGGCCTTTATTACACTCTACTAGGGACCATCTCTAACGAGGCTCGAGATCACACAGGATAAAGCAAGTGGCGTCCAACCTCTGATATATTTATAATATATGGTGTTATAAAATGTTGTAATGCAGATTTTGTGTGTGGTTTTCATTCGCTGGTTAAGGTACTTGTAACCAAACTCAAATTGGATCGCCAAGTAGTGAGTACTCACAGACAGTTATATGGACGACAAATAAACAAAAATTAATTGCATTTACATTTTCACACGGAACCTGATCGCTGATCGGTCATGCACTCCGAGCTTTCTGCGCATTTGTGATCAGCATTGTGATGATTATCGCGATAAATCGCAATTTCCCTGTCCCTATATACATCCTTACTGTATCTAATTTAACACTACAACATCATTTGAGCTGAGTACCTGTTAATTATAATTCTCGATATGTATGCATCCCGAAAAAGTTGATGTCACCTTTAGAGTTGATTGGGTGTATATAACAGGCGCGTATAAACAAGCCTATTGTATTTCTTAATTCGATTATTAATATGTATTTTGCATAAACGGGAAGTTTGTGAAGTAGCTGACCGTATCTTTACAGCTGTTCCACCTCATAGATCGTACGTTCCCTTGTATATTCTAAACATCTTCTGGATGACTTTGAAATAAGACTACATTGGTCACAAGACCAATCTAGGCGTTATGATGGATTCTTTAACATGATTACAGAGTAAACGAGAACATAACACATAAAATAATTCTGGTATTTCTGCTTATTGTTACCGAATATGGTGACGGCCGGATTCTTTCTCCAAACACCACCTGTCCGATATTTTCAGCCGGAAAGACATCATCGCCAGGAATAGAACAGAAGTCAAAGCTGAAAAACAAATGTACGCTTATAAGATGTCGTCAACATTGTATTTGACACAATCATTGTTCCACGGTTAAATTAGATAAAAAAAAAAAAAAAAAAAAAGAATTAATCAACTGAACTAGTTGGTCAATATAAGGTTTTTAGACCATTTCCTTGATCAGTAGCGCTAAAACATGCCACTAGCTTTCGACACCGGACGAAGGGTTCGTCCATTTCTACAGTTTATGCCTGTTAATATGCATGAACTCATTTGCGTCAAACATATTGCATCAGAATTATTAGCTCTTTAGTACAGCAGTTCAACCTCACAGGTTTGCTGAAATCCTCACTCGATAAAAATAAAACACAACCTCATCCCATAGCCAAACTAAAAATACTGTCGTAATTCTCGAAATTACTATCTTGTTAATGAAAGTTTATTGCAGCACCATGTACTTTAGAAATAGGATAACCTAGTTAAAATACAGAGGTTTCAAAATAAACCTGGCAAAGTTTCAGTTCCAGTCGTATTCAACATCACAAATATGCCTTTTTCTAACAGTAGAGTTCTGCGTCACGCCCGCTTAATAAGCAAATGGATGTGCATATTCCATAGTTACATTGAAATTCGTGTAATCATCCTATATTAATTTTTTATATAATTTTATATAGAGACCAATTACTTGAATTCACTCTGTTCACAAAGAACTTTGGCAAAGATAGATAATTTTCTAAAATATAAAGAACCTATATGGTAATGCAAAAGCATATCTTGATAAGAATCTTCTAAAAGATAAGTTGACTGAAGAGATTTCATAAAATCTGTTGCCCGTTCTCCAGACATGACCTCAATGGACTTTCTTGTGTGGATACCTTACGGATAAATCCCTAGGTTAGAAAACTAACAACACAAAGACTTGGAAAGCCGCATAGAGCAAAAATGGGTAAAATCGCCAATTGGAAGATTTGTTGAAGTTTGTGAATCAACAGCCCATCGTTATCAGTAGTGTATCGACCAAAACAGTGACAGTCTTGAACATCTGCGATAGGAAAGAAGTTTACGTTTTATGTGGCTTCTTCGGCAATTCAAGTATTAATTAAAACTAAAAAAAAATATGTATGCAAAAGTTATAGTCAATGAAGTTATTTTTTTACTCTATTTACATTTCGAACCGGTGGTTCCCTAGTCCAGATAGAATATGATCATTACAAGCAATAATATACGATACTTAGAAAAAAAACAAAAATTGTTATACGCCAATTATAAATCAGCAGAACAATCTAGAGCTTGTCACAAGCAACCTGAACGAGGATACAGAATCTTGTCAACATATTTTACCTGAAATAAAATGTATGTTTAGCAAGAAGAAGAAGCTTCTTTTTTTGCGCTGAATACGTACAATTCCTCACAACCCTATAATTACAGCCATTGATTAAATTCGTTTAAACAGAATACATGTCTTCTGGAGGCAGCCAATAGGATTATAATTTAGCTTAATCATTTCTCTACCAGCACGCGTTCAAAAATAAAAATAATTTATATTTAATAGGTCGAATAGATGGATAGAATAGATAGAATAAAAATTTTTATTACAACAACTAGGTGAAAATTTCATAAGGTCGCTCCAAAATTGCACCTTATATATATATATATAAGGTATATATATATATATATATATATATATATATATATATATATATATATAAGCTATATATATATATATACATATATATAGGTAATAACAACTTCAATTTAAATGATTCAGATAACTGTCGCACACCTTTCAGGCAATTTCCCAATTCCCTTTTTAACAATATCTTTATTTATTTATGATTAATATTTTTATTTGAAATGGACTGGTCAACATGGTTTTTCATACCTTTTTAAGATAAAAAAATTCTTCCTATAAAGGAAGTTCTGCAAGGATCCGAAGAGACAAAACTCAGAAAAAGAATGGCAGAGGCTATAAACCAGGTGAGGCAAAATATCCCATTTAATCTCGCGAAATTTCTGGCGGGTTACTAAATATGTGCAGGGCTTAGCATTGTTATCATGAAACATGAGTCCTCTTTTGTCGCTGTTCTTAGATGCTTTGCCTTAAACGTACTCAACTGAGTGAAGGGTTTGGTTGTTTATGAGAAGCTTATAGAAGAACACGCCCCTGCGATACCGCTAAATATCTGCATTAGCTTCTTTGGACGGGGTCTGACTTTAGCTCTAGTTTGAAAGGCACTACCATGCTCTGCCCTGAGCGGCGTTGTTGTAAATTATCCACTTTCTATCGCTTGTTACCGTCTTTGCAAGAACAAACTGCCGTTGTCCAAGTACCTCAGACACGGTCCATCAATCGGTGATCGACCAAGTCATGAAAATACGAATGCCTCCTCAATTGCGTAATCATTGCTTGTTAGATATATTTAAACAATCGATTTAAATGCTCTTGTACCCTCTGCAACACGGCGAAGGCCCATATGTGGGTTCTGATCTACTGCAATAAGAATTTCAGCGTCCTTTTTGTCACAGTTTTGATCGATTTTGGCGTGCCTTTTCTTCTGTATTGAAGTCATTTTCTCAGAAAGGAACGAACCGTTTTCAAAACTTCAAGGGGACCACTTTTATTATTCGCATCTTTGGAAGCTTGTACAATTTAACTGAATTGTGCTTTCAAATCGAACTTCCTGCTAAAACAAAACCGGAACACTGCGCCACAAACATAGTAAGCAATTGTTTTTCCTTCACCCAATTTTGTGTAGCACGAAAACTTCAACCGTTTCAAATCTGTAAGGAAGTTATGCCACGGCCTAATAATATTACTAGGGTTTTTCTTAATTAATTGAAAAAATCGAAAAAAATTAATTACTTCTATCTTGCATTCCTGCTCTATGACCGTGTCTAAATGAACTGTCTAGCACTACGTAGTCTGAATAGCGAGCTCCAATCCTTTTTAAAAATATCGCTTCATTAAGAGCGTCACATGTGATGTGCCATGTTATAAGTAGTTTAGGGATTCGGATCTCGAAGCATTTATGCTAACGCTGATTCGGGCGCCAAAGTATGATATAAGTGAGTTTGTATGTCTTTCTTAAGTGAATAAAAAAAAGCCTGAAAAACATTTTTAGATGGCATACGCACACATCTAAAGTAAGTCACAAGTTTTAAAAACTCTGTTCATTGTGAAATATTGATGTGCCCTTTGCGTATACAGCAAAAATAAGAAAGCACGTTTTAAAGGCAGCCGTATTGTTAAGCTATATGGGTCAACATCTAAATACTTTTATTTTCGGAAGTTACATTTCTAGTGACGGAAAAAAGATAAATTTTAGCTATCTTTGAAAAAAATTAAACCATAATATAGAACTCCTTAATTTATTTAATTTAATTAGAATAGAAATATTTATTTAGTTCACCCTAGGTTAAAGACATCGGCCCGAAAATTGACGTGAATAAAACAGGAGGGCTTTTCCGCATTGTTATTTCAGTAAAAAAAAGTTTCTGAAATCGTTTTAATTTTATGTATGCCGTCATTATTTACGGAACAAATTTCTTGTTGCGTTTCTGCGGTAAAAATTCCTGGACTTAACTCAATTTTAAAATTTAATCGCAGCAATATTTAACGATACTTTCCTGTATTTCACTATGTCCTTTTTGTGTACACGGTTGACCTCAACCCAGTTTTCAATTTACGGATAAACCCGTTAGCGCATCGCTAATGACGTAAGATTGTGTCAAATTGTATTTTAGGATAAATTGTGTACAGTATCGTTATACGATACCTATCCACGCAGTTCGCAAAAGCTATAGCTCGTTTTATGCAGAGCAGACCTCAGTAGCAGACGTTAATAAAAATAAGACGTTAGTGTTCAAACCTGAGATGAAAAGAAGTTCATAAGGCTATCGTAGTTAAAAAAGGACAAAGCCAAACAAAAAAAAACAATTGATTTACAGTATTGCAATTTATAACGCACAATTTTCCATATGCCGTTGAATATGACAATTACGGCAAAATTCAGGCATCAGCTAACGTAAGGACAGAATGATATTCGAAAAAAAAATTAATCGGGTTTTTAATATGTTCGGTATTATTATTTACCATAATCTTACTTAAAGCTTGTGGTAAACACTAAAAGGTAAAAGGCCTCTGCAACAATCAGATAATGATCACAATAGCCACAGATATCCAGGAAGTGAACTCGTGACAACTGTATCTGGGGCCAAATCGGGAAACAGTATCCAAAATAACAACATACTTTTTTCGGTCAGATATATCTGGTTACCTAAACTGTAAGTGTAGGTAACGAAACCGCAAAACTGTCAATCAGGATTGAGTTGCCAAGGAGTTGACTAGAGAGGGTATTTCCAAATGCACGTTTACAAATAGCAGTATCGCATCTGCAATATATATTCTTCTTATAGCGAGCCGGGAACGCGTCCAGCAATGCGACAATTGTAGTTTTAACAATAAATTTCCAATGTATTTGTACAAAATAAATATCATATTAGCTTGCATCACGTGCATTCGAATAAAATCAAAGACAACGTCGGCCAACCAAAGAAAATCCCGCATGCGCGAATATATTATATTACGAAAAAGACGGCGTCACGAAACCTAACTGCCTCATACTCCAGAAGACTGCTAGCTTGTTTGTATCGCAAGCACACTAGATTGCGCCACCATCTTCATCCTCGGTGTGGACGGCACCGGGTAACGGACGCACGTCGGAAACCAATTACACCAGCGGCAGTTGCTTCAGAAACCTTAGCATCCGTAAAAACAACCATGGTATCTCCTGCTAATCCTACTGCAATTTCCGTAACTGCAATCGCCTCAAACGTTAATACTACATTAGACTCAGTGACTCATGTACAATCTCTATCACAGTGTGTGCAGTCGACTTGTACTTGGCCCACCACCGAAGCTTTATTGTTTCAAGTTTTACGTCCGGTATTTCAGCCTTTAAGCATTGCTTCAGCCAGCTGCCTCTTGCCAGCACGAAGTGAAGTGTTCCTGACAAACCGTCCCAAAAGCTACGAGCTTTGGCCAGCACCAAATAGCTAAGTCTGTAATGGACGTAGTCTGTGACTAATTAACTGATTCAATGACGAAGATCATAATAAACGTGAAATCCATTTGCGAACTCGCCGGTCTGCCTGCTCTCGCTTTGTAATCTCACTGCTGTTACAGTGCAATGAACGATACGGGGAACTTTCTGCCACGTCGCAGTTGCTGCTTCTTTCGCCACCCGCGGTTGTCAAATGCTACGATAGTTTTGTAAAACGATTTTAATAGATCAAAGCTGGAAGAACTTAGCGCCCGCAGCTAACTTGTGAGACCAATAGACGTAATGTTGATCTGTAACTGAACCTTGGCGGTTGCTTTGGGTGGTATGAATTATAGTTATTTATTTGTCTGTTACTAGTAAAAGATAGCCGTTAACTACGAAAGCGATGTTTAACGTAACCAACAACCATTCTGGCAAAAGCATAGCAGTACTGCCATAACGGCAACCGTCGTGATGCCAACACTAACATCGACAACTGAATAGCAGTCTTGTATAAAACGGACGAACAACACGTACTTGTGATCAAATACAGAAACGCAGACATGTTTTGTTATGTGCTTATATGCTGTATAGTACTCACTGGTGATATTCGTACGGCAGGACTGCCTCGTCCGAATCTAGCCGGTTGACCCATAGTGCAATTTTTGACTGTAAAGAATCGAAAAACGCAAGCAAATTAAATCGTGTAAGAAATTACTTTCACGCACAGGAAAATGCTAGGTCAGTTGGATGCCGATACGTCTGGTTACGTTTCTCTACATATATATGCGTATATCGATATTTTACTAAACTTACTGCTAAAATCCAGATGAAACATGAGCGCATCTCTGAGTTAACTTTATCGATAAACTTAGGATTACGTGCGCTTTTTTAACTTTCTTCCAAAAGTTGTTTTTTTGCCCAGAATTATGTTTTACGTTAGAACCATCAAGCCTCCTTGACTGGTGGCATTTATATAGGACCATTATATATTCTGTTCGTCATAGACTTTTGATAAAAACAATAAAAACAACATAGTAATGATTAGAGGTTTCAATATATTTCAGCAGATTTACTCGCTCTAAGCAACGCATGCACGCGCACTCAGAAATTTACGTACTCGGACAGATTCCTCCGTCTACACAATTCTACACCGTAACCACTGATAGCGCCATCATTACACCTGCCGCTCAGCTAACAATTGATCCTATACGATGATCAATTATTATGATTCGCCTATCGGTTCTTCCGTTAAATCAATACAGCTCGGTTAGAACGTCCACCCGCACGAAAACATACATATTCATACCCGCCCCTTAACAAAACAGCTCAGTAGACCATAATTAGCTCAGTTTGTCTTGCTGGCTATCAAGACATCAGCTTACCTGACACTGCGGCGTAACAGCTTCTGTGGGACAGTAGTTAACGGGTGCAAGCCCTGGTAGATAGAACCCCCAGGTAGGGGTAGCGCACAACGACAGTGTTAAGCACAATGCCATTGGCAGCGGCAACGAGTACCGTGGGGTCGCCATTTCGGCTCCCCAGTTGCTGTTCGTGCGACGTCCGTCTCCAAAACAACGGCCGCGGCGGGCCCTGACCTCACTGCCGAGTCGATACTGTTTATTATACACTACCCGATAAGTGATATGTCACTTCTACCGATACCTTACACAGTAGCAGCACTATGGAGTTGACGTCAATTAGTGAATGGGAGATCAGAAATTCAAGATATTAACCAAAGCCAAGCCGAAAACGTGTAGTGCAGTTTATTTCGTTTGCTAACCAATTAATAGACATGAGCTAGTCACCTGCGACTTTGCCCTCGAACAAATTTCATCCACGGGGGAATAAAATCACCCACTAACATCCACATGCACACATCGATCGTCATAGAGAGGCGACACGCAGTCAGTTATGGACGAACCGCAGTAAGACACCTTAGTACAATCTAACCCGCAAGAACTTTCGCGAGTTGTAAATGAACCACCCAATGATCTGAAGATACGCTTGTAGTATATATATGATAACTAGAGTGAAATAACAACTACGATGGCCAAAAGAGACACAAAAAAACGATATATCCTGTTCGTTTCTCTATTAGAGACACCAAAAGAAGCGACACGGCTCTTTCGAGTTTTCGCTTCTTGACACTAGGCAGCCGCGAACCAGCAGGCAGTCACCGCATAGATTCACACGCACTTTACTGGTATCACTCCTCTACGGCGATCGCCTGCTATTATTTCATTCTATGCATTTCGTACTACTACTGGTGCAGCCGAAGCTTTTTACTTAGTGCTGACGGCGGTACTGATCAGATGTGATAGACCAATTAACAGCAGAACGGTTGTAGTGGTAGCGAAGGCAATCTCTAGATAGTAGACAGATCTGTAGAACACGTAAACAAAACGGACCTGCTTGGTAGATATGGCGAAACAGGCTCATCGTCGATGGACTTCGTGCCAGGCGCACACATAACCAGCTGGTGGCCTTTAGTAGCAATTCAAATCGAAGGGCGGGGTAAGGCAATCAAGCCAAATGTAAGTGGTATTCGATTGATAATGATTATGCACATAAAGCGATTACAGATATAAGTAACGCGAGATGATTGCATTGTGTGTGTTTATGTGTGTGTGTAACGTACGTTGTGCTTAGCCTTTCAGCAGAGTCAAGATTTGTGTTAGCCGGAAATAAAATGGGACAAAAAATTGATAAGTTGACTAAGCAACCGAATTCCTTTAGTCACACATTATTGCAAAACAAGAAATTGGAGAACAGTAATTTGTATGTTTCTAGGATTATATTTACGTTTATAAACCTCGTACTACTTGATTTTCCGTAAGTCTGCAAGAGCCCTAGGACAGACAGCTCAATACTCTGGCTAGGTCTTACTGAGGCCTTGGCATTGTACCGTGTTCACCTATTTGGAGTTTTCCAACAGAATACAATATTTTAAATCAGCCTTATATAGCCAATACCGATTCACACAATAGCCTGTATCTATCAGTTCAATGAGGCAATGCTAAGACAATCTTTCGCGGACAACGAGAGTGGTTACCCGCGCACCAAATGTCCACCAAATGTAAAGTTTTTATACACTCAGTTTCTAACGTCTGATGCAGTCACCTTTCACCGACACCGCTGCCTACATATTCAGGCCATGCACATGACACCATATGCCATATGCGATCTCATGCCGCCGCAAACCTGAGGTGCAATACGCACGTTGCTTGTACGCCGCATCTGATCAAGGTATGTTCGAGAGACCTTTACCTTACGCCACGGTCGTTGTCACCTGTTATTTTCCTCTCGAATTCAACTGTTATTATTATTGCTGTTTTGGAGCGTCGCACTGTTTATATTGCTAATTGTGTTAGAGCCAACAGCGAATTAGTCATATACCTTATATGCAGTACTTTGTAGAGTTAAATATCTCGCGAATGAAAGGTTATGGAAAACGCCATGAACGCCATGAAGAAACTGTCCATCCACCGAGCGACGCGGACGGTATGTTACGGTTGCAATAAAAATCCAAGACCTATTGTATGGACTATGGTGGCCAACACGGCCGGTGCAGGATCGTGGCGTGGTATGGGACGCAGTCAAGTGTGCATCTCTGTCACATGTTCGACGCTCAAAGACGGAGATTCGAATCGAACTCCGACCAGCTGAGACTGTCAGACAGGATGGATCGGATTGGGATTTTTGATTGATTAGTTATTCGATTGGTTTCAGTATTATTTCATTTCTTGAAACGGGTAGATACGAGCAAGATTAATTGATTCCCGTAAGAACGTTTTCCAAAGAGTAAATATAAATATATAACATAAATGTATGGCATTTTGTGTAACGATATGTCGTAAAAAGACGACGCATCATTAAGCTCTTTATGTAAGAGAATGTAAGATTGTTGATAGGTATTCTTGAATAACCATTTCTTGTTGAATATTCAAGAGGTATGTCAGGTTGGATAGGCAGAAGCCTAGATTTTTTTTAGTTTTCACTGGAAGCAAAATCAACGCGATACTTTGTTAGAAATGCATATACATTGTACATTGACACATCCCAAGATGTAATTTATACCTTTCGCTTAGGTCAAATAAAATTCTAGCTTAAATAGGTAGTTATCCCAATGCATTTTCTTTTATATTCTATGTATAGCGACTTTACCAAATATTTCAATGTTATGTACAAAATAGGTAAGATTTCTGTGCAGCATACAATCGATATTAGCATTCTATAGCGCTACTCGAAGTAATATATTGTATTTGTCCGACAATAGCATCTATAGCTTAGATGAGATAGTTTATTACATATAGATAGCTTATTCTACCACAATAGTATTGCAAATATCCTTGACAATACAGTTTCCTCTAACTTCTGACGTCCATTGTACTAACCCTTTAATAACTAATATCAAATAGCAAGCAAAGCCATGCTGTTTATGCAGCTGGAACAGGCAGCAGGCAATAGAGCGCCATTGATAAAGTTCACAAAGCTAATGTTTACGTTACAAATAGACGCTTAAAAATCTGTATCCTACTATGAATAAAATTGACGTAAAACTGTAATATTACTTGAGTTACTTGAATTTCACAGCTTTTTTTCACTAAAACAATGCCGTTTTCTATGATTTAGGCTATATTTTTGTTAACAAAATTCAGTGCCATTTGTTGTATTGTTGAATGCTGGATTTTTTTTAGCCCACTGTATCTGTTTAGATCAAGCAATTTTATGAGCCGATTTCTTAAATAAGCGATTATACTTGGTCGTACGTGGCGGGGAGTTTACTTCATATGAGTTTCACGTCGTACGATAAAACACCGTGTTACCTAAAACGTAGGGCTTCAAATCATTGGCTTGCACATTGTACGTTGCAGCAGAAGTAATATATTGTATTTGATTGTCTTTATTAAAGATAAGTGTTCCGTATGTTGCTACATGTTTTCAGCATGTAGTCCTTAAAAAAAAAAACTATGGCTATTAATCTTATTGTTTCTCAGATCGTCATATTAATTTGATTTCAGGTCGACTCGAGTTTAGGGCCCTTCGAGGTTCCTGAGATCCTCGAGGACCTTACCTCATATGTGTTGCTGCACGTTAAGTCTGAGGGGCTCTTTCGGATTGGTGGTAGCAATGAACGAGTGCGTGTCCTTCAGGAACGACTTCTTAAAGGTGAGAAGGTTCCTTCAGATCAACCCGTCCAGGATGCATGCTCCGTATTGAAACGATGGCTACGCAAGCAGAGTCTTCTCGGCAAGTGCTGTCGGCCGGAACTTCCCCCTGAGACAATGGACGACCTCAAGACAACACTTACCAACATGTCACCTCAAAACGTTTGCATCCTTCGGCATGTTTGTAAATTTCTGCAAATTGTAGCGCGGAACTCGGCTAGCAATTTGATGGACATTGATAATCTCGCCGGCATTTTGGGGGAGAGCGTATTCGTAGCCGAAGTAAAGGTACGTGAGGTGGTAACCGCTGAGGTCCTTAAGAGTCACAGCGAAGTGGCTAAGCAATCGATGAAACTACTTATCGAGAACGTGGATATGCTTGATACGTTTGTCGACAGTAATTTCCGAACGCCGGAACGAACTCGCGAACGAGATTCAAAAAAAAGCTTTTCGACAAAGATGAAATCCTACGGATCGGCACTAAAAAACCTCACAATCAAGAGGACCCGATCTTTATCTCTAGACACAAAGGCTGAGTTCATGCCACCTCAGCTGTTCGAGTGCGAAGAACGTATTCGGCTCCGTGAGCGCAGGGGGACGATAACACAGGATGCCAACGAGTTACTTGAGAGACGGCACAAGGCCATTGTCAAAAGGAAGGAACGAGGGGGTCATGGACGGCAGGCTGCACAGGTCTACTATAAAGCAGCTACTGTCGGTCACGTAGGGATTCCCTGTATCGGTAAGGAGAACACTACACCTGTACATCGGCAGCCAATCAGAGATTTCAGCCTTGACGAACCTCAGCAGCTAGAATGGAAGTCTCTACCTCGCGATGGAGTTCAAGGATCGAACGCTAGTCTTGCCTATCACCGCCGACTACCAAATAATCATAGCTAGAAATTTTAGCGTTAGGAAGAAGGTTAAATGTATCTAGCAGGAGGTAACAATGGAATAATCCACCTAATTTGTTTTTGATGACGCGATAAAAGCCGTCGGCTAGAAAAAAGGAAACGGCCTCAAGTACGTGATGGGCATTTATATGCTGGTGTTTGTATGTACGTGCAAGTTTACGAGTATACGAATTGTATAGATGCAGACAGGTGCATACAGCCTTCATAAATTGGAAGCTTACAGAAATCTTTAAAATTCAAAAATATCATCAACTAAAACACCAAAGTGCACGCGAGACCTTACGAGCCGTGATTTAGGCTTTCCGAACAGACTCGTGCTGTCAACCATGTCCTATTTTGCTTTTACATACCACAGTAAAATTATGCCGATGATTAAATCACCATTTATACGTGCGACAAAAAGCTTGCGGCAGGTCTCCTCGGTGTGTGTATGTCGCATTCACCCTAAACAAAAATAAATCTAAACGAACCGAGCGCTTCTCGGAATAATATCAATCCATGTTCTATTGGCAAAAAGGTTAGTAGCAAACAAGAGCTTTTCCGAATAATTATTTCCTATACTATGAATTCATTTAAAAAATAATCATATTTTCGGAATGCGTAAGAGTTCGTTCATTGTCTTTTTATTCATATCGTGTTTTGATCGGATAACTACTGCTAATAGAATCTCACATCAATTTGGTTTCTTTAAGAATAACCTAATAAAAATTAAACGTTTGAATTGACATTTTTCTCAAGAACACAAGGCCACCTTTCCATTTGAGGGAGCTTATGTGGCTAATGTAATAACATTTCTTGTTTTTCTTTTTCATTTCTGCCTATCGGCTGCTCTGCAAGAATATACAATTCTAAGATTATGATGTGTTCGAGTTTATCTTTAAAAAAATTAGGAACAGAAGACCCGCCCGTACTTTAGCCCGTACTGCTAAGTTTCCTAAAAAAATCTATGATGCATGAATCATAGTCAAGAAAGGTGAAACCAGCCAAATTGGTCAAATACTCTGACCCTTTTCACATTTGGTTTACTGACTCGCTGCGAATGCGTGTATATCTAAAAAAAAAAAAAAAGAGAAAATATTTTTTGCCTTTTGTGTTTTTTTTTTCAAAATAGAATTGATTCTCTCCCTAGATGGCAGCCAAGTGACGTTCGTCTCGCTAAATTTTCAGAATGTAGGCATGGAAATCGAAAGCGCCCAGTCGACTCATATTGGTAACATCCAATTGCTAAGTGATTGCGGCTACTTCACAGTGAACGCTGTAAGTCTTCTTTGATGGCCAATGTAGCAACTTCTGATTGTCTGTCGTTATGAAATATATATTGTGATTGTAAATATGTATTGAATTGTAAATAAATTCATGTCTCGTTTGATAGTGCTCTATGTTGACTTATGCTTTGGCATTATTCTTTTGATCTTGGATTGATTGTGATCTTTTTTATTGGCCATAACCTTCAAGAGGTGCCACGGACTATATCCACACGAAAAAGTACGGTTGGCTATACGCCGCTGCAGGATGGTTCGGTGTGAATGGCTAATACGCATCGTTCCGAGGAGATCGCCATCGTAATCCTGAACAAAAAGTTGCCAAAACTGGTTCAAATCACAAATAATGATAAAGAATCTGAAAAAAAAAAGGAAAAAACAAGTGAGGAAGGTTAATGCTTGCAAGAGTTGTTACGTGTTCGTTTCAGAGTTTTGCAAGCACCCCATGTAGGTTCCGCAAGACGCTTCCTAGAAGTTTTTGACGTAATGTTCAAGGGTGATTTCATAAAATAGGTGAGTCCATGAAAAAAGGACTAATAAGAGCCAGTTTGAAATCAGACGCCATAACAAAATCAGTGCATCATAGATTTATATAATTGTATCTACATTTCCCCTAGAAGAATAACTTACGTATACACTGATTTTTTAGCAGGTATACCAGTTTTAACTACAGTGGTTCAATAGCATGAACGCTATTTCAATCAGAAAGCACACTACGAAAAATCTCAATGTTTTTGCAAATACAACAGCTTGATATCAGCTCTTTCCAACCAGTTTTGTCTCACCTACAAGGTGCTAAAATGTGTCTGAACAAAAAAGTATGTTTCTAACTGAAAATTGGGCAAACTTTCAATACGTTATGAAAGCACCTATTTCATTGGTAACAACCATCGCAATCGATTTAGAATCCCCAGACACAGACAGAGTAGATCGCTTCGAACATGTTATGAAGTGCACTGTATTACCCGATGTTCCCAGCAGCGATATCGCGGAAAATAAACGCGATTATACCTGCACGATATCTGAATTATAGGGTCCACTGGATAGATCCACCCTGTAGAATTAAAATTGTGGCAATTGCCGAAAAAGTGAACCTCTGCGAGCAAGGAGCGGTACGAGAGGGAAATAATACAGCCGACGAAGCTGGGACAGATGGTTCTGAGAATGACTTTAAGAAAAAGAGATATTAATTATAGCATTTCCAGCTAATTAGATATATGACAGGTTATTTTGCTCGACGGATTGCGGTCATATGCTATGTGTAAGCTATATTTAATGGAAAAATACACACAAAAAATTATTGTATATTCTGACAGCAGAATTAGACGGTGTTCGGTTTCTTACAATCAGGAATGAACCAAAGGCTTTCCAGTGTTACCTAAAATATGCGATTTTTGATAGGGCCATCATAATTGAAGCAGTTACTTGCAGGTTGTGTATCTTACATGTTGTTTGCGACCGTCATTCAGGCTAAAGGAGTAGCGGTCATTTTTGCTGCCAGAGATCTCACCTGACTCCTGACGAAATAGCCGTTTATCAGGCCCAATAAATATTATGGCTGTGAGTGGAACACGAGAGACGAAATTTGACATAGGATTATTATTTTGCTCATTAGAAATGTAAATTGTTATATCCATGAAATTTGTAACAAGAGTTAGCATTGCTTCAGCCTTGTACGTTCTTCCAAGATGTATAAATACTTTCGAAACACCGAGCTTAAATACTTTCTTTGCTTGCTTCACTGGCACTCTTGCCTAGCCTTTACTCGGACCTCGTTTTATTCATCTATATATTGAAGCAATTCAATATCTTTCTTTTTTCCGCCATTTATCAGTACCCTTCAGGTATTCTCACGTATGATCCCTTTTTCGAGTTCTTCTTGTAGAACTGATCTTCGCCGTATCTGTGTCAGTTTAGAAGATGGTAAACGAGCGCCAGTGACACGAATGAAAATGGCCTCAGAACAATGTAGTCGACCACCAGCGCGGAACACCCAAAAAAAAAAAATATTAAAAGGCGAAATTCAGGCAGTGATAACAATTCATTTACTTTTTTACGCGAACCAGGACGGATGATGAAAGGGATCAACGAGATGATGATATATACGCAGAGAAATTTTTTGTTCACGATGTCTAGGAACCAATACGACGTAGTTTTCCTGAAAACTTATCTTAAAGGGCTCCAGAGCTGGGCGCGACGTTGACTTAGAAGATGGTACCTTTATTATTGCACAGATCAGTCGGGTAATGCGTATAAAATGTGTGTAGCGACCATAAACGTGGAATACGCCATTGGAAGTTTAAACTATAAGGGTCTGTTTCTTCCTCTTTTGAATGCCGAAAATGAAAGTTCGAGCAGAATGTCTTTAGGGCTTGATTAGTGGAAGCTATGCGCAGGAAGCGATCATGCGCATGTTTAGTGCATGCACACAGCTGCTCATCCCAGTATACGTACCACGGGTATAGCAGTCATCCGGCAGTCGAATTGATCTTTAAAAACGCAGAAGAGCGGAATTGAGAGCACAGGTGAAAACAAAAGGCTAAAAGCCAAGAATACCAAAAAGCGACAACAAATAACATGGCGACGCCATAGCTTATCGTAGTTAACTTAGTAGCTTGTTACTTCCGGTGTGTCTGGATGTTAAACTCCTTTTTGTTGCATAATTGATTCGAAATTTACGAAAGGTCGTCGCCAAGTGTTCTGTGGACACGTTGGTTATACGGGGAACGAATCCCGCTGATTGTAGAAACGAAGCGGAACCGGTTTTAATCAACGTGCTGTTTATTCACAATGTTCAACCCTGCACCTGGACCGCCACATATTCTCGGGATCCCGTCTATTAACGATGGAAACAGACAAGGTAAAACATTGGTAACACTTAGCACCATCGGGTTTTTCTCGTGTAGCCTAGGCTATACTAAAATGCTTACTGATTCAGCATTTCCAATGCATACTACATATAGTTCAAATCTCAATAATGCTGTACAAAAAGCACAGCTTAAGGTAGTCTCCATCCTCGTTTAGCTATACATATAGCCAAAAAACGTGCTAACACAAATTATGTTTGGTAGTCTTTATTTCTGTGGGTAACTGTTGCGAGACTTGCCTGAAGAAAAACAAAAAAAAATCAATTGTATTAGGCGTCAGACGATTAATTCGTCTTTTAAAGACAGAAGTAATATGACAGTCCTCCTTCGCTTAAAGTAACCCTGTGGAAACTTCTAATCATTTACTGAAGTTACAGGATCTATTCTATCTATAGAAGGTTTACCTTGATCTAGTAAATAAGAGAGATTTATCTTATTAATATACCTGTACCAATACAAAATCTAGTAGTTTCACTTCTAATCTATTGAATCTGCGGCATTGTATTCTGCTCTAGAGGCAATACGCATCAAATCCAATCCGAGATTAGGTATTGATGCTTAATTGAAAAATAATGAAGGATTACTTGTTAGGCAAGCAGCGGAAGCATGAAACTGTACATACTCATATGTACAGTTTCATGCTTCCGTACTTAGGAGCTGAAGTTCTATGGATCTCCTTCTATTTATTATTTTTTACACCTCTTTTAGTCAATCCGCAATGCTCCTTTTGTGCAAAAGAGATCTACGAGGGTGAGCTTGAAGACGTACCCCACGAGCGGCTCAAATGGCATCGTAACACCTGTTTTCGATGCTCGTCCTGCAGTTTGCCATTGGTACGAGGCAGACCCTATATCATGTGAGTGTTTACAATCTACAGATTTTCTTAGTTACGTGTGAGCTGCTGTACCACATAAAAAACTAAAACTTTGCAAAGGTTACATTTTTTGAAATTAAGTAAATTGTTTCTAATCCTCCGCCGTGAATACAATTTAAGCATCAGAATGGTGTCCCTTTATGATTCGCTTTTATATAGTACAATGGCTGTTGAGCTCTAGTAATTTTTGTAATCACACGTGTATACTTAAATCATTCATATAAGCTTTTGATTTCTCATACGAATTTCGTAGGCTACGCATATTATCTGTTGACTTTTACCGAAAAGGCTACTTTTTTGGTATAGTTTCATTCTGTTAAGGTTGCTGTAGTTAGCCATTCATAAGTATAAAGCGTGCCTATAGCATACTTATTAAAGGACATGCATTTTTAATATATAAAATGATAAAACCGATTAAAGCGGCTATGAGCTGATTTTTGTACTATCCATTTTTTTCTATATGGCTAAAGCGTTCAAGAGGGCGCGCTCTGCATGGAGTGCTTTGCGACAACCCGAAACCAGAACGCCGACTGCAGCTGGCAAGAAAATGTCACTGTTCAATACCGGTAAGGCACCGCGATGCGTATTCAGATTAGTGTACAGACACGCTCGGATTCGCTCACAAGCTTGTCTGTACGCTTGCCGCACACAGTATGTGTACTATAATTTGTGAATATATTAAAATTGCATCTAATTGACTGCACGTTTATAAAACCTTACAGTAAGTGATTGACTTGGGACGGGTAGTACCTGCATGAGCATGTTCCGGTTTGAGCAGACGAATGCTGTCATTAAATTCAGGAACTGTCAAATTCGCTTCTAATAAGTACATTGTGCATAATAACCTTGGAATCAAAAAAGGATTTTTTTTAATTAGCTATCATTAATATTAAAGTTCCATCGACAAATCAACCTCTGCATACATTTCAGCGCGCGCAGGGTTCATTTTAACAACAATGCTATTCAAAGAGTGTATTCTCCAGAAGCCTCAATAATCGAAGAGCCTTGGCCCCAGGCCGCGAAAGCTCCGATGAATCCCGCTCTGGGAAAAGGACAACAGTGCTTTTCAACTGTGCCCGCAACAGCAACGAGAGAGGGTTCACCAGCACTACATTCGCTTGTCACTACATCACGACAAGGGCCATCTCTTGTATCTCAAAATATTGAGGATCTACCAGCCCTTGACGGAGATGTCGACGAGGGATTAAGTCTTAACGCCAGCTCCTCCTGGTTTAATGACTTGGCGAATAGTTTCCAAGTTGGCGGTAAAACTTGCCACCCAAATGGCAACAGTTCTTCTGTTAATGGAGGATCAAATAAAAAAGGTGGCGAGAGCAAAACTTTTCCGTGTTCAACGCCTCCTCCAACACCCACTGATTTGGAGAAAGCTTCTAGTACAAGCAATGTACGTTGGTTTATTTTTCGTTATTTTCTAGTAAGCATTTCAGTACAGTGTCTCTTCGATTTGAGCCTGAAAGCAAAAGGCGGTTAAGGAGAGCAAAATTTGGCTTGGAGTCTGAAACAGTTCAATGTACTCTATTGCCAACAGAGAAAAAATTTTTAATTATAAGATAAGAAGGCTTTCTTAACTCCCTCCTTTATTTCAAGGCATGTAGCAATGACTAACGTTACGATTCTAGTCTCGATTTCGTCAAGTAGTTCGATTCCGTCTGCCATCCTCATAATTGAGTACAATGATACATTTCATTCAGAAATACGTTTCTCTATAATACGATGACCCATTATATTATAATCATATGGCAATCGAGCGCAACAATACGCGACTTTTGTAACAAAAAGGGTGATATTTTATGACCTATTTGGTAGCAAGAATTGATATTTTACAGTATCATATATTAGATTATATAGGTACATGATTAATTGTCAGTGGAAAGCTGTAAAACCAACCGTTATGTGACTTAAAACTTTGAAGTTGCAGTTCGACCTTCGCATGTATCTAGGCTGACAACAGCAGATACTGGTTTTGTCTAAGACTTATTTACGAAACAACGCCGCCTCACATTCCCATTACGGGAACACCATCAGTCAGTCACAATCATCACTGTATTTAGAAGGGAGACCACGGGTTGATTATTTAGCCTATAGAGAGGTACTTGGTTCAGTTAGAGTTTCGCCATACGCGTCTTCTTTTATGCCACATAATATATCTTACTGTCTCTGTTTAACTTCTGGCTAGTCTTCCCGTAGCAAAACATTGTTATTGTACTTTGTTGTGTTTGCTCTACGTCGCCTTGACTAATCATTCGTCGTTGCTTATATTCTTGTAGGAACAATCCATGTTATCGTCCCCCAGCGTAGATCACAACGGTTCTGCAGGTCATCAAAGTCTTAAACCGATGGATGTGAGCTTTGATCGCGGCAGTAAGCAGGGGTCACCTCACGACCTTGATTCGCATCAAGAACGCCCTGTTAATGAGGAACCCAATGATCAAGATGAGGTTGTACATCCAGACGGCAACATCGAAGTGGCTCGACACTCACCGAGAACCCATCGAGTTCGAGGATTGCAGACACCGTCTCCGCCGTACAATGCTAGCCGGGACACTTCGACTGCACTAAGCACGATTTCGGATGTGCATTTCGGGAGTTCAACGCCCGAGAAAGGAGGGCGTCCTGTGACGCCGCTTCTCTCGACTTCATACAATGGAGCAATTGATTCAACTTTGGAGATTACTAGCCTCCATAAAGGTGACTTCTCGGAGATTGGTTTTGCTGTTATTCATCCAATATATCTATTTATCCTTTTAATTAGCCTTCACAAATTTTGTATCGTGTCCTGTATTTGGTCGTTATTGTACCACGCCTCGTAAACCACTACGTCCATTTTTGATTCGGTAAAACAAATAAGCTTCTTTCTGATTCGTTTGATGGGGTGAATAAACAGCAACCAGGATTTCTATGTTAACAGCCCTTGGATACATTGACATCAATAGTAAAAAAAAAACAGTTCTGACGGAATCAGCCCCGTAAAACCTTTCTTATTACTAAAACATCCTTTTATCTTTCGGCCAATATATTTTACAAATCAAGTCGCGTCACCAAAAACGGATCTTTTAGACCCTGAGCTTAGCTTCAATAGTCCGACGAACGCCGAATCATTCCAGCAAGCGCGACAGAAATTCATCGATAGTGCACACCGTAAGTTATTCTTTGTAAGAGTAGCAGTTGTCATATCATAATGAGACTAGCAACCAGACCAGTGACACCCAATATGATACTTATCGGCGTCTTAGTAACTGTCTAGCACTGCTTTCGTTGCACACATTTCCTTCCCACTGCAGAAGACTCTGGCCAGGGCAAATTCATTTGCTATCGTTGTGCAAGAAAGGTGTACGGGCTTGATTGTCTCAACATCTTGGATCGTCACTACCACCGCTCGTGTTTCAGATGCTGCAAATGCCCAGCGCGTTTAGATCAAAAGAACTATTTTGAGTAAGTTTAAGGGCAGACCCCCTACGCTAAAGGTCATTAACAAAGAGATTTTTATATGTTTACAATTTTATGTGCTGGATGGCATATGTCTATCTATTACGTCATGTATATGCACATGGTGCTACGTGCGATTCATAGTGACCTACTGAATTAACCTAATTTTTACGCGTAGTTAAATAATGGCAAGCGTGGAAGAAGCAGACAATTTTTACTAAAGACTATACAACCAATTTCAACCTTACGTAGAAATAATTTCTTTCTCTGCCGTGCAGACAATGATAGGCATATGTTCGAACCATCGACAGCGTTACTTTCGTTAAGTTCATGTGAAAGCCCCTTTGCATTTATGATATTCCTTAATGCAAGCAGGCACTTAGCAAATAACTGTAGCTCTGCAAAAAGCCCAGATTTTTCCGCGATCAAATCTACAATTCTTCACCGATTGGCTCCAGATTTTTAGCTGCGAAGCGGTTAGTTTCGGTAAACGCTATCAGATAATGTTCATATCATTTCAATCATGCATCGAATTTTCGGTGTCTCGCATGCTCTTTCCCAGCAGAATAGATGTAGAAAGGGCACCGTCTTAGTCGTATGATTTCTTTGCGCAAAGTTTGTACGAACAGACTCAATGTAAATAGAACACAGAACAGGGTGCCAACCTTAAAACAGATAGTTAAGAAGATAAGGGAAATATGCATATACTCATGTTCGAGGGACCTCAGAGGGACCGAACTAATAATAATAGTAAATCTAATAACTGCGCTCACAGCCAGTATGGTGTACACATTTCTGTAGAAAATTTGTCCTGTGTCTGTTAAAATGACCCCACACAGTACACTCAAAATAACCAGTATTTGATTTTTTCAGCCAAAACAAAGATCCCTATTGCCGGAAATGTTACCAAAAATCAGCGATGACACCAAAATACAATCCCAGCCCAGCGTATGATCGATCTGTACTACCCGACGATAACGGCAAAGACCTTCAGAACCAAACAGGGACGTCATAAAGGAAATACTGGCAGGAATGCATCTACTCTTTGCATGGCTGAAGAACATTGTTTTAGCTCTACTGCGATTTTTAAACATAGCAAAGAATAATATATTTTGTCGTATGCACTAAGACAGATCTGTATCCGTTAACACGTCGTGCCTTAGTAACGCTTCAATGTAGTATTGCTTGATTCATTTATAAGAAAAGTGTGTGGACTGTGGTTAATTTATGCGGTATTTTAACGGAGCTGCTCGACATTTCTTATCTTTCTGAAGATAATTCAGTTTCAACACTAATGATACAAAGCGACTTTTTTCTCATCATTTGACCAACCATCGCCACTTTTTAGGTTCCGAGTGAATACTTGACAATCTGTGCGTGCGGGTGTGTTTATGTTAATGAAGTCTACCGGATAAGTGCCCTGAAATAGATATTCGGAGACATCGATATATCGATATTAACATTTGTTGGAATTTTTATTGAACTAAAACGAGTCATTCTTTGGCGAAAGTGTCGTGCGCAGATGTTCTAGTCTTCTCCAGAGCGTGTATGAACATGACACAACTTGTTACATATTCCTTAATTTATAATATTAACAGTAGTATTTGTTCGATTGATATATATATATATATATCATAGGCAAGATGTTGGATGGCAATGACGCCACGTTTCATGTTTCAATATGTCTTACTTCGGCATAGATTGCCGTTTTTACTAGACGTCTGTATAGAATGGCTCTTATAGAATATTATGAGTGCAATTTTACATTTGCAGTATCAATTAGTTGTTGTTACGTGCTACAATTTTACCATTGACCTAAAGCGACAGGTAATTAGTACCACGGCAGCAATGCAACAGACGGAAGAATAAAACAGTCAGAGAGACAGACGAAAATGTGCGTTTCGAGGGGTGTTAAGGTTCCATGATGCGTGTACTTCTAACAGACTGAAAGACTGTGACTAAACAAGCTCGCCACATTTGCTATTGGTGAGAAGTCAATACCCAATCGATTACTCTGAAGTAAACAATTGTTTCCAATTGTCAAAAAGGGTTGCAATAATTCCTTCTACTTTGTACACAACCATTACCTATATAGAGCTTTTCACATAAATACATAATAATACTAATCAACCTTGCAGTACGTAGATTATGATCTAATGTAAGCCCACGTATACATGCCTGCGTTTACACATAATCGGTCAAGCAATGATTCGCGCGAATTTTCAGCGTCTTTGGAGTCGACGCCTTTACTTATAGTCGGAAGATGACACAGACAACAGCAGGACTAATAGATTCTTTTATTTCAATCTTCACATTACTACTTCAAAAATTCCCTGTCCGTGTCAGCCAGCTACCGATCTTCGAGTTCACTTTTGATCAGTAAGTAAAAATGCGATGCAAACTAGATTCTTGCTGATCGGATTTTGTTGATGTTTTGTTTGTACATTTTTAGTAGAAAAAGCAGTACACACAAAAGGGATAAAAGGACATCGAACGACTAGGACTTATCGGAGCTAGCACCTGCCATAGACGTAAAATGCTAGCGGCACTCAATGAATGGGAGACATAGTTTTTTTGCCGTTTACTTCATTCATTTTAAAAATTATATGTAAAGAATGTGTCCTGCGATTCCTATAGTTCACTCTAGCGACTGACTACACAGAATATTAGAGTTTTGCGAAGATCGGCAAGACGTAAATGCCAGTGGCAAACATTTGTGATTGTTTCGTGCTTTGTTCAGCCGATGTCGTTTAAATTCTTTTATCACTAAGTGCATCAAGTTGCGTACGGAACAGGTAAATTTCTAAAGTTATATTTTAGAAAATTGCTCTAAAAAACATTCTATATTCAGTATTAGAATCACTGCTTTTCAGGCTTTTATCATCCAACAAAGAGTAACATAAGACAAAGCTTTGTGCACCTTCGTGCCATCAAAGCAACTTTTCGTTACAGAAATATAATTAATAGAAATGTAACTTAAGCTGTCATTATCTACGATTAAGGACTCAAAAACGGAAATTGATACTGATAAACTCGGTTTGAACCTAAACTTTTTATCACTCCAGATCATAAAGCGTTTTTTTTTAACATACAAGCATTAGATTGATGAGATACGTTTGAAGTGCTCTAGAATGAGCCAAGCATAAGGCAAAATCATCGTCCAGTTTCAATTGCTGACAACCCTAACTTGTTTTATAAAAAAGAGATCTACTAGATAGGTAGTAAAAACAAGGAAACACCTTATTAATGAGCTTTATATTATAACTTTAAAATTAGCAGCAAGATAGCCATATTGCAGGCGCTTTGATTGAAATGCTTTATAAAGAAAAAAACCCAGAGAAAACGCAAAAAGTAATCTTGTTTGTACATGATTATAATACAGTTTATTGACTTCAGTGATGTTCTAATGACAACGCCTACTATACAATAGGTTTTGGTCTTCTATACTTTTTGTTGTGTTTTGCACAATTATATGAAAAATTACCACAGAGTCATTATCGATAACAGTAAAGCGTACTTTTTACATTTGGATACTGAACCATACCCTTCTAATTCACGTTCATCTATTGTTTGTTTGGTATTTTCATCTTTCTTTTCTATATTTTCTTGCGGTACATTCGGTAATTTTACGGTACTTGCCGTCATTATACGTGCTTATTTTAGCTACCATAAAGTGCGCTTGTCATACAGATATTGCATGGCAAACAGGCCGTATTTACAGTAAATATTTTATCTACTGTCCCTGTTATTTGCCACTGTCTCCGCTTATGAGGGACAAAAAAAAACACAGACTCTGTAAACCAGCCGAAGTTTTACTGCACTCGCTCTTGAATTCGTCTTCCTTTTCCACGGCAGAAAGATGATCAATTCGTCTAATAATTCTTGACCGTCTATCTGCCTTTTATCTGATCTCCAAATATTACTCTGCGTAAAACGGCATCGACTCAGCTTTGCTAAGTCCAACCCAATGATGCAAATATCTGAGTGAAATACATAAATCATCCATTGATATTTCGTTAATCTTCAACCTCCTATAAAATATCGATGCAGTAATTCACTAATACCTAGCACGCGTGTTGCCTAAATATACAGTAAATATAAAACAAAAAGCCCATGAAATGCCAAAGATAATCGTCTTTTGAGAGTTGTTACGGTTAGCCTTCTCAAAGCCTACAGAATAATATTTAATTCTGAGGAAAATCTTCACGACTGTTATTTATTGTGCCCGTTGTAAGTGTTTTTCTGCAATACCCCCCGCCCCCTTTACACGGGTTTTCTTGTCTTGCTTTGTTGTCATCAATGTTTTTCTATAACCTATATACCTACGCGTATATCCTCTGAAAGGATGGCCGGTATAACCAATTGGTGTTCCTCTTAATTTTGCCACAACATCGCTGTTTGTTTGTATTTAGTTTAGTGTCCTGCTCTGTTTTTATTTTCTCAATTATTTATTCTTCTAGCTAACTACTTATATACTGCTACTTCTATATTTACTTTTATACTTGACGCATGCGCATGTGGGAGCGTCCCGCACGAACAAAAACACTGCCCATAATCGTCTTCGTAGAAGCATATTGAGAGCGCGTTTAGCGTATCAACCGCTCATTCCGTCAATACATGCTTCCATCTGACTTTCGCAACCTGCATCGCTGCAGCATTAGCTAATTGATAATCAACTTGAATTGAATATCGTTGATAATTCAGCTAGCCAGAATTGTGATTATTTTCATTATTGTTGTTACTACCATCATCGGTGAGTTAATGCAACAGCCTAGTCATTGCCCTGTTAACCTTAGCAAAAGTTTTATTTTTTATTTTGATAAACCACACACTAGTTCATCTTTAGGCTCAATTCTTCATATGCATATTTGGAAACATTCCCTCACTGCATTCACTCAAATACTCCTGTCTAATTAAAGCAGGCAACCTTTTCTCTTGAATAATGTCAACCACCATATGCCCTATTCGCAGGACTCTGTATTTTCTACGTTTTTGTCATACTACATTAATCATTACTGTATTTGTTGAAGCTAAATTTTAGACAGAACAAGCATGGTGTACAAGTTTTGACCATCATACGTAATAATCATTATAAACTAATAATATGTCTGTATGTCAGTGTGCCTATTAAACTGAAATAGCCCAACTTATTAGCCAAAGCAAGGAAAATTGCGATAACGAAGAATAATCTAGAGGAGTGATAAAAGTAAGGCTCTTCCAATAATAAATAATAGAGAACGAGTAATGGCTAAAGGTGTGTGACTGCTCTCCCTCCGCTTACGCCATGCGTCTCAATTCAATTCATAGCTTAAATCAACTTTGTCTCTTAAGCCTTCAGTCCAAAATGAACGATAGAAAGCTGCTAGACGATTCAACTGGATCAAAAGAGAAACTGAAGGACCTTAAATAGCAGACGATTTTTACGGCGATACTTTCGGTCCAAAATATCAGTTTCAATCACAAAGTTGTTGATGATAAATAGATCAAACGATTTGTTTGCTTTTCTGGTGTATATTCTTCTTCTAGCGAAGTTTACCTCGCCGTTTCATGCTTGCAGTACATTGAGGACAAAACCATTTGCCTTTCGGTGGTTGACTGATATTGACGCATGGATAGTGAAACCACTCGAAAGGACAGCCCTCGTTGTCGCAGGCGACCATGTCGCCGTAGGACACCTGATTACAAATGCAGTAACGAGGTTCATTGGGGTCATATTGCCATTCGGCGTTTGCCTGAGCAGGCGTGTCCGCAGCGACGGGGTCTTCAGTGGCGGCCACCGTCGACGATCCAAAGCTGTTCATGTGCGTACTCGTATCGCTTGTGGAGTCGAGTAGATGATGTGCTGCCGAATTTGCTGAACTCGTCTGATTTGCCGAGGGCCGCGCCCTATAACACAGAAGAAATAATGGGTTACGCAAGGTTGAAAGTCGTGAATACTGGTATGATTTGATTTCTCAAATACTGAAATAATTTCTGGTCTGCATTATACGATTTACTTTCTATTTTGTAAGAAAAATACTAGTCGCGTTTGTTTTCTACTAAATAAAAAAAGATATGCACATCATGCATAAAGCCTTAAGGAAAACGTTGACCTTTCCTCACTACTAAAGACTTACGTGACTTCTATGCTATAATCCTTTCGAATCTCAAAACAGACCATCATTCCAGCCAATACAAAAATCACGTGCTGTGGCATCCGCTAATAGTCATAGAATTTGACCTTTCCGATATAGCCGCACTTTAAAAGCTTCTGAAAATATGCAAACTAACTCACTTTTTATTACTTTTCCTTGATGTAGGAGTGGCTAGAGGTGCTTCGAGTAACGCTGAAATTGATGAGCTGAGTGATACACCAGAACTGGTCCCACTCGCGGGCGTATTAGGTGTTTGTATTGAATGACTACCGCTTCCTGTCCCCGATACGGCAACGGCTCCTGCAGCAGCAGGTGCTCCCCCAGCCGTTGGTGTGAGCGACGCGATATCCCGGCTACCCAACGTGAATTCACGTGCGGCAAGGTTCTGTACCGCGATTGCCTCATAACTTGCCTTGAGCGACGCGGATCGTCGGCCCTGTTGCATCTGCTGCGTTGCAGCGATCGCCTGCGATGCAGCCGCAGCAATCGCTTGAGATCCGAGACCCAAGGGCCCCGAAGATACAAGGACGTCTGCCGACCGGGTTGAGTCCGCCGACGAGGCTCGACTTAATGGAGACGCAACCCGTGCCGGAGGTGCTAATGCATTAGGTGTCACTGCAAACACGAAAAATAAATTGCAGTAATTGCACCAACTTAAACTTCACAGATCGTGCACAAAATCACGTTTTTGTTTCTCTCCTGTACATATCCGGTATACCCAGGCAATGATACGTACCAGGATTCGTTCTAATTAGTGGTTCCGGTGCGTGCATCTTATCTATGTGCTGTTTTTTGTTCTCTGGAGGTCCGGATCCGCTGCTGTGTTGTGAGGCACCACTGTGTGATACTGAGCCATAAGTCGACGCCGATGCCCGCCGCTTCTCACCGTGACGTGACGGTTGTGGTGTCACGGCTGGAGGTTGTGTTGTTGTTGTCGGCGTCGTGTTATCCAATTCTAAAGAGCCTGTTCGTGTGAAAAGGGACAAAATCAGCCGAAATTGTATTGTACTTTTTATTATTATTTATTACTTTTATCAGGTTCATCTCTACTACTATTAAGCGTTCATGGAAGTGAAGTAACTGCGCACACGTCATTGGATTTAGTATAAATGCTTGAGCCTTAAATGACAATTTTATGATGACTCGAGATTAACATCATTTTATAGAAAGACAACTCACTATCCGCGAATCCAGTTCACACGTATAAGAACGAAAGCTATGTGGACGATATAAGTATAACCCGTATATTCTCAAGCATTACTCGCACTGCTTTTGCTTAATCTCTGTCACTAAATGCTTTGTTGTGATCCAAATTATTAATTACCCATAACTGTTAACCTTTGTTCCGATTGCTTCAAAAAAACCTTGTCTTTTCGAATATTTAAGACCTCAGTTTTGAAATATTTTCTGTTTAGTACCTTAAGAATAACCTTTATATACCCCCTTTTCTAGATAATTAAGCCCCTATAATTACCTAAATTCATTATCCCAATTTCTCCCTGGTTTACCAACTCCTGCACCAAAATTAATTATTAGATCCACCGAACTCTTATAGAGGCGTGTAGCAATTTTGCTGTAGCGACCATTCGCTGTAGACCACATCTGTTGATAAAGTAAATTTCGTATAGGCTTCACCATATATTTTAAGTAACTACAACATAGATAAATACTAGTACTTACGTTTCTCAAGGATCTCTGTAATGCCTGCATTATCGGCTTCGAGTTCAATCTTAAACTTCTGCAGTTCTTGATCTAATTTTCGCAGATAGCGTTCAACAAGATCATATATTTGATTAGCTATCTGTACCTTTTCCTCAGCATCTAATATTACGCGCTGATAGTCTTCACAGATTCTCCGACATTCCTCATCCTGTTGTTCAGTGGATACACGTTTTGCATTCGCAAAAAACGCCTTCACGCGTTCATCAAGTGTGTCCACAGCGTCTGTAGGGATAGTAAGGCAAACGCAAATTTTATGAAACAGAGCGCATCCCAGGATCAAATCCAAGGCGATACAAATGGCAATGTGAGAACACGTTAAGCAACTTAAGGCGATGATGAACATCTTACTTTTAGTGCTTTTGTACATCTATATTGTAGATGTTATATTAATTTTATTATATAACCGTTATATTAATAACGAAAACATGTTTTTAAGTTTTCCGTTTGGTACTGATATTAAGGATAGGTTCAGACTTCAAACACGTCTTATTTCTAAAATCATAATTACTTACACTACTTCTCAAATAGTATAAATAAGTAATAAGTAAACAATTTACTTTGTACTTGAAGGTCCATTTCGCGCATATCCGTGAATCTGTCGCGCAGCTCCTGAGGAAGGTGCTCAATCACTGAAAATCGAATAATCTTGAAAAATAGACTGACAAAAGTCGAATAATGTTCACGGCTAATAATAATGTTAATCATAGTTCAGGTATATGAAAAAAAAAACGAATTAATTGTGCTGAACTCTCGTGTCGTTTTTAAGCAAACTACTATAACTAGATATTTTATCTTAATTTGGGCTGCACGTAAATATGGCAATGTACGAGCATTAATTTTGTTTAAATCGAGTTACCGAAGAGATCAAGCACTAATACGTGCCAGACTGAACGGTCCAAATACTCGCCTAATACTGTCGGACTCAAACGCACTCCACTTGCTAAAAAACTGACGAAGAGGCGTAACCTTAGATAAACCCAATTCTATTTTCATTAAGCAAATACTGATAAAATCTTATGCTCATAAATCCGAAGAATCCAAGACCACTGCTGTACCTTTCATGAAACCTACAGGTTTAAAGTCACGAAGAGCACAGAATGACTCACTATCTGTGTCTACTCAGCAGAAAGAGGCTACTTCAATTCATTACTAATTTCAAACAAGGAAAATTAAAGACGATTCAAAGCTAGTGTGCAAATACTCATACAAGATGTATAAATTGCGAACCACTAAAGGTAAAACGATATTAATTTTAAGAAGTACAAGGAAGCCGCAGGTGTGGTTTCATCTAATCAGCATGTAATCAGTACAGCAAGCCAAATCACACCCAGGATTTTACTGTTTTATTCATCAGATTAATATATTAGATACTTGTTATTCCCTAAGGTAAGCGTCATCGAACACTGGTAATAACGACACAAATGAAATGTGCAGAAAGAGCTTCTATGATTCGTGGAACGACCGACAAACTAAGAAAGTAGGAGAGAGCAATGCACAAGTTTACATTTAGCGCGAAACTGTATTATATGTATGGCTGAAAACGAATACTGTTAAGCATAACACGATTTCATGATATCGTTCCTTCTTTTGCATCTTACTATAAAACGCATCCAAGAAAGTTTTTTTTGTTCATTTATTTATAGCGGCAAGCGATTATTTTCTCCCTGCCTATTCAAATTGGTCTTTGAATTTTTTTAATAAATTTAACTGCTTTCCGTTTGCTAGGGACTTACTATTTGCGCAAATTAAGGTTTAAATAATAATAACAAAAGAGGCCACCACAAGTAAAAAAATATGTATTTTGTGATATTTATAAAGATGAAATTTTAAATAAAAAATAGGGTATATCCATCGGTACGTCACCAGACAAAAAACAAGTATTAAAAAAATATCTCACGCTTCAAAACAAAAATCATAAGCATAGTACTGTGGATCAATAATTCAAGACAGAGGCGATCCTTGTAAATTCATGATGCTGGTCAGAATTCATATTTTTTTTTGGATAATTAATCAAAAAAGTCTTCAAAGCCAATGGCTGTCAACTACAGCATAGACTACATGAAATTTAAAAATGGCATTCATGGAATGGCTGAGTAAGGCTATGGCAACTCATATATATATCCCTTTGTCTCAAATTAGGCCTAAAAACCATAAATCGTTCTTTATTATTACTTTTAATTATTGTACTTTATTTTTATTGGTACGTTGATTTTCTAATTATCCTTATTAGAATCGAAAAATCCACTCTAATATGTATTCTACAATATAAAGGTAGCACAAGTTTTTATTCCGGTTATTTCGGTTTCGTGTCCAATAGGCACAAGAAATCAGCTGTTTGTCCAATAATTGTAACACCTGTATATTTACCACTTGGAACTTCAATCGACTCCACATGGTTCGACTTTTGTTATAAAATCTTACTGCTGCACTCGTAATTGATGCTGCTAACAAAATTGCCAGTATTGCTAGAACGCATTGTTTCTTGTGTATGTATTTATACTTTATGAAAACATCACTTACTCTCTAAGTAGTCCTCCAGATAGAGCATTGCGACGGCTGGTGTTGCAACAACCCCTGGTCACACGCCTTCAGTTCACAAAAAAGCTGAAAAAGTCATTCGTTTATAAGTATAGAGGCTTAGCAGTACGCAATATGTAGCCATTAATGTTTGTCTCATAAGACAAATTATTTTGATGTTTCTAAATTACATAAATTTCGTAAAATTACGTTTTTAACATGGTAGTAATAAATAAACTACTGCTAAAGTAATAACCATGCTTTGCTTTTCCCTCGTCATTGTATTCTAAATAGCTCGATTTCTGTGGTAGCCTCTTGTATTTTCCGCTCCCTCTTTATTGCCGTCATCACCACTAAATATATTAGTGCAATTACTAAATTCTATAACTCTGATTACATGTAACTGCTTTTCCGATTTATTTCATATGACTGTTCTTCTTTTCATAATCAGGTCTGCCAAATAATAACAACACTAATATCCACTGTATTTTCAGCCCGAGTTGCACTGTTATCCGCTGCACGTAAATTGTTTTGTCGATTTATTAACTGATCGATTGGCAAAACTTGCTAGCTTATATCAGCTGTTCATTCTTCCCCATCTCCAATGATTCCTGCCTCAGTTCACACTTTAGTAAGTCTTCGAATATCGACACAATCGATACTCTATTAGCTCATTCACGTTTACCAGAAGTACAGACGACAATACTCACATACAAGAACTCCGCCGCTACTCCAAAACATTGACATTGACATCAACAATAACAATAACAGAAGCCACAACGAACAGAACAATACTAAGAGCATTTGTGGTTATCGCCAGTGAAGTACCGGAAAACACCCCCTCAGAGTACGTTAACAACTCCACTACGCTACAGAAGAACCAGCACTCTTTCAAGGAAGTAAAACAGACCCTCACCAAAAATCAACCATACACAGCGGGCGAAACTCGGGGCTCGAAGCGTTCATCTGAGTTCAAGTTCACGTTCGAATCGAACCAGACCCGCGAACTACGCTTGGGGCTCTTTGTTTGTTCGTGTTCGAAATGAGCCTGAAAGATATAGACATTTGTACGGAGCGCAGTTCTTCGACCGTCTTGATCTCCTTCCTGTTTCCCTAATGTTCTCGCCTTCTTTGACGGCCTATTTGATTCACATCTTTTCACAACCCGCGGTTTTTATTCATACCACTTGCTAACTAAATGTATAGAGCCTATGATACAATGGCGCTATAATCTAGCACACAGTAGATGTCGGACTCGATACACATATAGATACGGACACAAGTGTACAAATTAGGAATGTCGAATGCCCAGACCGATCGACCGACCGGCCGGCGGCCTCCTTCCAACACAGCTGACAGCAGAGGCTTGCTTTTTGCTTGAACCCATAGAAGAACAACTGCACTTATTAAAATATATCGGATCGAGCCTTCCAACAGCAGCAGCAGCGGCGGCGACGGTGGTTTGTTTGTTTGTAACCGTTTGCTACTGCGTGGCTTCGCGGTACGTGGGGTAGAAGAGACAGAAAGCCGGTATTGGTACGGATCATCAATTCAATTCCATCATGTAATACATACCCACCGCGTGTCCTGAACGGTCCAAGAGTGAAGCGTTGAATACACGGCGGAAGCTACTTTGCAGGCGAACTGTATTACTACCGACTACCGTTAGAATGACCTTTTACTCTAACTACTAATGCGATCTACTACCAGTCATGATTGTTGAAGCCGAACGTAGACACACAAACACGTAGACACTCAGGCAATATCGGGTTAGACTTGTCCTACTAATAATAGATGTCATTACATTACTGTTTTATAGCGTGTTATGGTGGACTCCTCGAATCGAACAATCTACTGATTTTTGTTGTTGTTAAATCTTGGCGCCAAGGTCGGCAGCACAAGACAGCGACGCAAGATGGCCGCCCAGTGCCTGCTTATTTTTCTACCTCTCTGCAGGCCTACGAATCCTTCACTCGACCACTATTAGGGGGACACTGTCAGATAAGTCGTGGTGATACTGGGCTGGCAGCCGCATTGAGTGTATATATAATGAATGAACTAACAATGTCTATGGACTAGCAGTGTGTGTTATACGTAGGCAGTTGGAATTCGCATTCGAGCGCAAATTTACAGTTGGCCGTATCGTACCGAATACGCACCAAACGCGAGCCGGACGAGGCGATCAAGGACGCACATAAGCTCGGCGTTTTTTTTCTGAAGGGCCAGCAGTAGATTTGGCAGAGCGAGCGAGCTAGCCTGGACGAAACTGCACACCGCTATCTCTAGCTCCATCCAGCTCGAACGCGACACGGATAATGCAGCAACTAACAATAAACAGCGGCTACTGCTCGCTAACCAAAACCGCAGACGTCAGCAGCGGCATGTGGATGATGATTTTTGCTGTGACAAGCGTTCGCGCGTTGAGTATGACCCCCGGCTACGAAGATAGGATTCAATACAGTAGAGGCCGGCGGGTGATTCGCAGCGACAGCACGTAAAAAATACCGGCGAGGTCCGCATCAATGGTACTTGAAATGCATGAATGAATTGATATATCCGCAACAAGAAAGAGAATAGGAAAATGTTGCGCGGGAAATGTTTCGTTTAGGGGTATAAATTCGATGAGAGAAATATAAAGATGTAATATGTGGTAGGTGTAGGAAAGAAAGTCAAATTGCTAAAACAATATGTTACTCTATCGGACTTATTTGCGGGCTTCATCAAGCCCTCAAGGAAACTTCCAACCATAGAACTCCTCACCGATTTTTCACAACCTAGATTCATGAATTCAGCGTACGCTGGGAATCTGCGGCCATACAACAGGCGAGCGGTTTGATGGTCTCAGGTTTTCCTTCTGTGTGAGATATGTAGGTCCTGACTGTGGAATCGCTCTTATACAATTCGATCCCTTTGGTCGTTTTGAGTTTGTTTTCCACCCGATTGATTGATATGCACGTTACAGGGTAACATATATCGGTGTTAGTGATTTGGATATATACAGATAAAGGGGTTCGACGTAACGAGAATCGTGCCAGCGACTTTAGAAAGAGGATGGAAGCGGAAAAAGAAGTAGCTAGGGGCTCTCCGCTGCTTTTAAGAAAAGTAGTCAACAATAACAATGTATCGTCCTGCTACTACTACTGCCGCCGCCGCCGCCGCCACCACCGCCACCGCCGTCGCTGCTACTATCGTTGGAGCAATGGGAAAGGGCTGGTGGGTTTTGCGAGCGACAAACCGCGCCAATCCAGCGAATAACTAGGTTCACAGAAAAAACTGTTTCTACTCACGGGGGCTATCAGCGCTCACCGTGCGGCAAAGGGGAAGACGACGGAACAGGTATTTGGAAAGGATCACCGTGTGCTCAACGACAGCGGCAGCGTTAGCGGTAGTAGTGAACGCTCCGAACGAAGTGTATAAACACACTGGTTAGTCGGCTTCGCATTCCATCGTTCCGTGAAAGAATGAAGAACTCGGACTACCAGACAGAAGCTGTCCGAGACGAAGATCAGGCAGCCTCCAAGGTGAAGTCAGTAGCGTAAGGGCTCTGGTTACTGTTACCGCTGCTGCTGCTGACATCGAATCATCTGCTGCGTATGAACGGCAGACGAAAACGAGCGGAAACGAATAACGAATCAGTGAGGAGCAACACTCCTGAGTTTCAAATTCAGCAACAGAATTCACCGTGGCTTCACTGTGGCTGAAGAGACGAACGACGGCGTGAAGGCACGAACGTATGAACCAACCAAAAAGAATGCCCGACTCACCGTGTTGTGTTATTAGATTGAGACAGAAAACGGCGGAGAAACTAACGGGTTGACAAAAAAAAGAACGAGTTAAAGCATCTCTTTTTCTTACGAAAAGCTGCCACACATTTTATGCATAGCGTGTCGCGGGATTACGCTGCAAAAGTACTGGTAAAAGTGACAGCCTGTCGTGTCGCTGCTGTTTTATAGAAATAATGTTATGGTTAAGTAGTTTGTGAGTGAATAATGGGTTGCGAGTAAAAGGAGTCAAAGTAGTATTTTGTTGGTGTTGTCGTTCCTTTGTAATAGTTTCTGTTGAAGAATAGAATTACTCATAGCGTATCGCTAAAACGAGCTCCGACCGTGCGAGGATACGGTTGTGTTTATTGCTTGTGGAGTCTACAATGATTGGATGAATTCATGTATTGGTCTATATATGCCAGTAAGGGCTAATCCGGAGCATCGTTTAGGGCGCCCCGTATGAAAAACTAGCATGTTACCTGTGTAGTGTCAGCATTAGGAACGAAGTCTATTGTTTCGGCGGTGAAAACCCCACGGCGACCGGTACCGACGACGGAAGTTCGTACGGCGCCGGAGCAGCACCGGAAATTCACTCACCAGGTGTTCGGCTGTAATTTCGCTCGCGCCTAAAGCTCAAATAGTGGTATCGGATTCGAACATCGTTCGTAAAACACCACAAGCCGTTGTTGTCACGCTGAAGTGCATTTGTTACAAAACTACCTCATCAGGAGGATCGAATAGGCGATGGCCGACCGAACTAAAGTTTCACGATGAAGTTTCACAGTAAGTTGCTTCTTTTTTCCACACTTCATTTTTATGAATCGAAGTTTGTCACTAGATATATCAACTACCTTTGGGGAATCGGTCCCGCCGTCGATTTCAAGACGCTGAGACCAGTAAACTTTTATGTTCGGAAATATATTCGTAAGTGTTTTCCGAAAAAGTATCATATCGCATTTCCATAGTTTTGTTCCTCGCGGTTTGTATCGCAAATTGTATCGGCTTGTATTTTAAAATGGAAGATTCACTTATAAGAAGGGTATTTACAAGAAAGACAAATATCGGTATCGGCACACATGCCTCATAAATCAAAATACTATATAGTGTGCGTATACAGTTTTCGTTACGTAAATTGAATACTCCAACAGAGTATTGAAACCAGTACGTAAAGCCTGCCTATGCATCAGTCTGGGTTAAATGTTGATGCTTATTTTCAACTATTACGTATTTAAATAGGGCTATGAGATGCCATTACATGAGCAACTGGACATTATTGTATTTATGTATTTTATAAACACAAATGATTGTATGTCGCACTGTGTTACGTATTACATATTATTGGTAGTGAATGCTTGTGTGGATAAGGGTTCATTATCTAAATATCTGGTTGACGCAACGGCTTTTTTTGAAACGAAGTTTGTAGTACTTGTATATCTTATTGTTTTCGAGCCTGCTTTGAGAAAGGACGCAGTGCCTGTTACGTTGAGGTGCTTCTTTTTTTCTATGTTGGTGAGCTTCTCTCAATACTCAATCGCGGAGGTTTATGAACATATATCTCTTCAACGATTGTTTCGCCTTCCCGTCTTGGAGTTAGTCATGGGTATCGCGAAAAATCGATAAGTTACCTGCTATTTGTATGAAGATAATTTGGACTCCATCTGGATATAGAGAACTGTGACGGATGGTAATTATACATTCTTCCAACGCTATGCTGTACTGTTCTCTCATGGAGACGGAGATTAATTTTAGACTCCACTCAATAGCACATTCTGGACTCTAGCTGATATGAATTATAAACAGAAGTGCTTTCGTAGAAGTAGCAATACCCCCACAACTAGGATGACTTAATATAATCTGGAATCATAAAAACACTCGAGGATTAATAGGAAAGAATACAGTTCTTAATGTAACATTTTTTTTATTTACCTGAACAAATACGTCGCTTGGCTAATCAAATTTACAAAGGTCTAATTTTTAGGTAACCCACCATAAAGAGCTCTGATTTTTCTGTTCATTTGTTCAAAATCCGATAACAGAACTGTTATCGGAACTATTATATTATAGTCTTCTAACTCTAACTGACTTTGCAGATGATGTTTACGTATCGAGAATATTTGGATAAATAGACGAAAATGATGGCCCTGCTCTTATTGCGTACAGTTCTTTGCGTATTGGATATTAATAGTTTCTGACCGTATTGTGCATGCTACATCCCCTATCATTTAAGCCCTTTCTTTAGTATAATAATAATATAGTTTAACCGAACTGAATGTTCAATGTGCAAGTAATCTCATTTTATTTTCAAACAGCTTTCGAAATGAGGCTATACTTGCATCATAAAGGAAATTTAATAGGATTTATAAGTGGATCGACTTTATTAAGAACTGTCCTGGCATCAGTCCAGCACTGCTTTTGTGAAAAATGCTAAGCCAGTTGAGCGCTCACGATTTTATTGCAACATCTATTTAGTAGTTAGACGTTCAAAGGGAGCCAGTCGGAGCTCTACGCAGTGAAGAAAGTTCAGTTTGCGCCTAGGACTATGAAAAACAAAGATAAAAAGTATCAGAAACAATAGAAAATAAAAAGAATACTCTTAGCGTCTGTTTTTCGTTTGGTGGTGGTCGGTCACTCTGTTGTTGACACCAGCAGCTAACTACTGGCTTTGAATGCATCATAATTATGGCTGTTGTTGTTTTCAAGATATAGTAGTATTAGTGGCAGCACAAACAACAGTTCTTTTTGTCGCAATTGGCTGGAGAATGTGGGAAGTCATTTTGTAGACGTAGGACAGGAAGACAGCCAAAGACTGCTAGATGAGACGAACAACAAAGAAGCTTGATGGAAAAACAAAATCGCCTCTCTTGAACCAGTCCAAACGTGTGCACGTCATCAATTGCCAGGTACTTCCTAAACCGAACAAAAGCCCGTAGATCTCAAAAGAACATAGAACCTGTGCCGACCAATGTGGGAAGACTCGGGACTGATCATTTGCATAGACCGTGAGGCCAGTGTCGAGTGCGACATTATAGTATAGTAATATGGTAAACCAAATACCCCTTATATTTACTCATAGATCGTCCAACGTAAATTTAAACAATCTTCTACCTTCATTACAGAGGTTAGTCTGTTCACTACTTCCTTTGGCTCCCAGATGCCCAGAATGTAGCAGGAGGGTCTCCTGCTGACTTGCGGTGTGTGGCAGAGATGATCATTTATGTTCTGCCATTTTAGACGTAACGGCAAACTATAATTCGCCTTTATAGCATTAGAAAATGAAGCGGCAATGAGCAGCCTCCGGGTGATGCAAGATATGCGTGCCTCTACACGTCTCTGTGTTTCTTTAAATTCTTTGCCTTTGAACTCAATCTGATTTTGAGGTTGGGTCCGAGCAATTAATGTCGACGTTTTCGTAATATTTATTAATATTTTATTTAAAACGAACGGTTGCTGTCGGCTCACGACCAGCTCGCGTCAAGACCTCACGTTCAGTTTGGCGGCAGACGACTCGTCTACGTTTGCACCTCGTTTGCTTGGTTTCGTGCCGTAAGCAAACAAACATATCAACAATATCTTCGAAAATTTCTGTACTTCGATAGAACTTCTAGTTAGCGCCGGTCAAAAATCCTGCTTGTATCAATAGTAGCTATAAATATTAGTGAATAAGGTGCACAGATATAAGGATTGTTCTGTCCCTAATATATTACTAAAACTGTTACTAAAACTTGATATGAGTGCCTAAGCAATGCGGGCCGCTTTCAAGTTAGCTAGGTAATTGAGAGATTTAGCCCTACACGGGCATATAGCAGAAAATACACCTAAACGAAATTTGCGCCTAGTACCGCAAGCGCCGAGTAATATAAACAACACCAACCGCGGTACCCAGCAGCATGGCGGATGCTCTCGAAATGAGAGAATTAAAAAGAAACAATCGATAACGTTAACAGACTGAAAGGCTTTACCCGCACATAAATCTAATGTACACATATTAGTTTATAAGTGAAGTAAGGTTTGACTGAAGGCGATCGAATGAAAAACGGACAGACCTCGAAAAAAATTCCTTTAAGAGTGAAAATAAGCTGTATATGAGCAAAGGCTGAAGATACACTGAGTTTTCCGCGAAAGTATACTGAACTGTTTTAGAAAAATGTATTGGGTCTGTAAATATGTAGCCAAATGTTTCGGAATAAGAGGACCTTCATATATATATACAAGCAAGTAACAAATCCTCTTTGAAATATAATGCGGTTAAACAAAAATAGAGAATGCGTAGTAACCTGAACAAAGCACCTCTGGGATTTCTAGGTTCAACCATATCATATAACCATAAGTACATATCAATAGGTTGATATTTATATTTATATAATATAATAACATTTGACCGAGTCTGGTTATTCTTCTCTTAAAAAATCGACTGAATCAATAAAAGACTTCATAGGGCTGACTCATTCAGACGATAAATGCACATTTGATTTTTCGCTACTAAAAAAGGACCTTTCATACTTTATAAATCATTATAGAAATGAAACAATGCTATGATGCTTTCAAATGTTATTTATGTAAGGATAGTTGGATTAATGAGTCGTAAGCTTCAAAATACGGAATCAAAAAGCGCTGGTTTCCGCAAATAAAAATCTTCTGTGGTTAAAAGCGTAAGGAAAGAAGCCGTTGTGTGACGCTGGATAATACCTGCTATGACGACATTAATAGCATCGTGAAAAATTTGCCTTGCTCTTCATGTCTATATAAACCATTTGCCTGTTAAAGTTAATCAATTGTAAATGCATTCTTGTAATTACGACTTTTACTATAATGGTATAGTTGTCGGTGGATTAATTTTAACTGTTTACCGTTTTCAAGTCGCTGAATAAACTGTGTTTTTGGTTGATTGACTCAAAGTATGTTTTGACACGAGTCTGTTTTTATCTGGTAAATGCCAGTCAGTGATATAACAATGATCGTACTTCTTCACGGTAATTTCCCATCATGGCATTTTTACTCGATACCTTCTCATAACCTACGTTTGCCTGCCTACTTTAATTTGTAATTAGCTATTTAACAGGTACAAGTATTATCGAGATCGGTCATCTTTTGCGAGTCAAAAAGTACTTAGATAGATAAACTTTCAATAGAATCTCCAAATAGAAATATGAAAACCTTGTTTTTATCATACAGGTTACCATTAGTATTCACATTTTTTATTTCTATATGAAAAAAGTATTAGTAATTAGTTAGATGATATTCGTGTCGGTCTTATTACTAGACTCAACGATCGATATTTATTGCAGCTACGAACGACGCCGAGCTTCTTCCCATCTGCGACATCCTCTTCGTCATATCTTCACTGCTGATCTATTTCTGCGATGTGTTGTTTTCGCTGCTATTTGCGTACGCCTTGTTCCTTCAGGACCTCGTGCTCTGGCCCTGCGTTATTCTAACCTTAGTCCTTCTGTCATCCGTTCTTTGTCAAGGTTTTTCATTCAAATGGCACGTCCGCTCACGTCGGCAGTATCTTCGTGATAATCCCACGCCGCACGCTGAACCGCTTTGGCTCACCCATACTATCGTCTTTGTTCATTGTTTGCAGGTATAGTGTCTTTTTTGTTATTTTTATTTATTTACATTAAAGGATTATGTTTGTGCACAGCACAATATTGGATCTTAGTACTGACCTGTATGGATCAGAGAACTTCAAGTAGTTGGCAGCGACTGCTCGGAGATCGAGAAAATCGAAACTCATCTGCAGGACCTCTATGCAAAAGATATCCTAAGTCTACTTTGATTTATCTCGATGTTGAAGCTTTCATGGTCGTAGCACGTATTTAAATCGACCTAAGATCTCTTACGTAGAAAGCGGTAAGCTTCTCTACATTTACTATTTTTTTTTAAGTGTTTGTGCCAGGAACTTTTAAGACCTCTTGTCAGATTGTCGAGAATATCAAAAGCGTTCAGAGAAATAGATAGGGCCCTAGCTAGAAAAAAATCAACATGGGCATTTTTGCACGAAAACAGGACTATGTTATTATTAGTGGTAAGAGGCATCAGTCCTTGCAAAAACAATACTGCAGTCTCGTACATAAACGTATTTGCTTCATCCATTGAAAATTAATTGTAGTCCATACAAAACGACGGATACTGTTACGACTTTTAACCGCGTTGTTTGTTTTGTGTGGTTTGATATACTTCTGCCTTTCAGCTGGGCGTTCTATGGCGCTATTTGCGACTGTTTATTCCGGTCGAGCTGGGTTCCGTCAAGGAGCAGGTGCGAGATCTTTGCATGCTTCGTATGCTGCACGCCTTCGTGCAATCCACACCGCTGCTATTAATTCAACTGCAATTGCTCTTTTCAAAGTCGCTCGACGATATCACCGACCTGGATAGGGTCGCAGCGTCGCTTGCGCTGGTATCGGTGTGTTGGGCGCTTGCTTCGTTCGGGAAAAATGTTCGTCGCAAAAACATGGACCGGCTTGTACTGACGTGGCTCGGTATTGTCTGTCAATTTTTCTGGCGACTTGGCACCGTCAGTGCGCGAGTTACAGCGTTAAGTCTCTACGCCGCACTGTATAGTCATTGGGTCCTTCTTCTACTCCTATTACATTGGCTTACGGTATTCCTCTGGCTGTTGGCACCTAATAACCTGTTCAAAGATGAGGATACTCCGGTGCCGACGCGTCTCTATCACTGCGGTGTAGTTGCCTGTGTATACACACTCGATTACATCAACCTTCAGCAAAATGCCAGCAAGCTTAAACTGGTAGCTTTCTATGCCGTTATGCTTCTGGAGAACTTGTTGCTGGTGCTGCTTTGGTGTGTTGTGTATAAAGATAGCAAAGTGGTTTGGTTCGAATCACATGCTATTCTCGTTGTTTGGGCAGGATTCCTACTTGGAATTATGTTCATGTTACTCTATTACAAATGTTTCCATATTAACGTCCTTAAGCAGATCTACGTCGAGGGAACTTCCGAATTGCCACGATCGCATAACCAGACAGTGGCAAAGCTTAGCAAATCTACTTCTTCAGAGACTAACGGTGTTTTCAATTGCGTTCTTAATCGGGGCATCAGTCGAAAAAAAAAGAAGCCATCAACATTTGTACCCCCACCAAACGTAAGCTTTCAACCCGGTGTCAAGATGTCCCAACCTTTCTGGAAACGCTTATCCTTGTCACGAATGTCCGATTGTGATTCTGTTTCGATAAGTGCCGAACATATCAAATCAAAGCTTGAACAAAAGCATAAAAAACAGCTCCTTGAACTACAGAAAATTCAGGAAGAGCTGCGTTCGGGTCGTATTGACGCTCTGGGCATTTCAACACCGATGCCGCCTCAGTTGCGGGTTGAGCCGCCTCGCATCAAGAGAAGCCCCCTTTGGAAAGGCAAACCAATACCAGCCGATATCAATTACAACGGTTGCCACCCCGGGCTTCTAGTACATCCGCCTATCAGCAGCCCTCCACAATATGTTGCCGTTGAGCCAAGCTCAGTACAAGCTTTTGCTCTAAGCGGTAATCGGCAAGTTCGGGGTGCAGGAACCACTGTGGCGGCCCACCACCATCATTACCATCATGTGTCGCCTTACGGTGCTGCCGAGTCGATGGACGGAGATAACGATACGAGCGATACAGAGCGAATTCCTCCGGATGCGCTCTATAGAGACCAACTCCGTAGCTCTGGGCTTGCAGGCGGTGGTGGCGGTGGTTTCCGTGGAAGAACGCGGCAGAGTCGAGCCCGCCTTAAATTTTCATCGCAACATCTCACCCCGCACACACAGTTATAGCAGTTTTTGTAACGAGAAAGTGGGATCATATATTTCGATTGTACCTATTTTGCATCGCAGACTTAGTGTTGACGATCCAGATAATGTTCCTATTATTACCTCTTCTTACAAAACGCAAATCCGAGTTGAAACTGTGGCAGAGGGCAGGTCGTATTAAGGGAATCGTAACTGCAACTGTTGCATAGACATAGCCTGAATAACCATCATAGTGGATTATCGTGCGGGGATTTTATTCCTCATAGCTAGAATAACAGCAATAAATTTATCGTAACATAAATCTATCTCACAGCTTTTGGTTCACGGATCACACTCACAAAAACAGAAGTTGAATAGTTCTTTTAGTTTTTTTTTACCGTTGATGACCCATTGTACGTTATACATACGTATATACTCAACACTCGCACAACATTCATAAATGAACTAACAGGAAGAGAGTGAAGCGATAATATCAAATTCACCTTATCTCAATTGTTCAACAACTGGGATCCATTTAATATTAGCACTGAGATACACTCACTGAACCCAGTAGTCGAACAGTGCTTCGAACGTATACGAAATATATTCTACCGTACAAATTTGCAGGGTGGCGAGGATAATGTGAGCAGTGTAAAAGTTTCAATGTATCAACAATCTTTGTTTTGTTCAAGCGCGTCCTGAGAAACACATTTAGGAGCTTAAAATATGAATTAGCCTGAAATAAGAATACTTCAGTGCGACGATCTCTTCATGTCTTATTAGAGGAATAAGGAAAATGAAAAATCAAATAGGAAGTACAACATCTTACCTGTTTGAGTTCTATGAATATATGTATATACATTGTACATAAGACCTGATCTTGCAGGTAGATAGAGGAGAATAAATTGGCAAGCATTGTATGTTATAGAGCTTTATTTATTGTGTGCCAATTTAAAATTGGCACACAAAAAGCTCTATGATATAAAATTTTGCGTTTACAAATGCTTCTGCTTTGTACATATTTACGAAATAAATGTGTGTAGATTACTTGTAATAAACTTAAATTCTCTTTCGATTAAATATATTTGTGTAGTGATCCTTTGCTAATATAGCTGATTGTAACAAGTATTTAATTGTATGTAACAAAAGAAGACGATAAATGAACCATAATTATTTTACAGCATTTTATATACGCACAATCAATGCTTTCCTTAACCCCTTGAACCTCAAATACTTCACTTCTCAAGCCTCTTCTACCACAAAGACAGTTGCCCAATTATAAATCATATCTTAAGTGTTTTCGCTCGATCTAAAAATGCAGTGAAAGCGGGGCCAATGTACCAGATGCTTACTTACTATATAGGTCTAATACCTCAAGCTTTCAGGCCTAAATATTTGAATTTAAATTCATGTGTTCAAATAGAAAACAAAATTTACATTGATTTGAATATAAATAAGACATTTTAGGCTTGAGCTGTTTTTATCTTCTCAATTGTTTTTTCCGCAGATGTTGTTGTCGTTTTTACAATCCCTCAATTTCTTTCATAATTAAAATTAGACATTGCATTCCTTATTTTCAATCTATTATTGTAGACACTTGATGAAGCTAAGTCGGATTACCCATCATTGGCTATGTAATTTATAGCTATCTTAGCTGCAGTGTTATACCTCATATCATAGGTAAAGATGAAAGAATGTCTATTCAGTTCGCACGTGATTTCAGTCCTGCGTAATCCGTTTAAGTATCTAACTGCTCAGAGTTCGGTAAGCAGTACGATTTCGACTAACCTTCAGTCTCAAGGTAGAAGCCCCTTTTCACATTGAATGAACTCGACTGTATTATTTTAGCAGTAATGGAAATGGCCAGTACAGAAATATTTTTATTGGTTCGTAGTTTCTCGGCTGCCAATTAAACAACACATATTGTCTCTCAAAGTCTTATGTCGTCGCGTAAACTGATAGCGGTGGCAGTCGTCCAGCCAAATGCTTATCCATAAAAAAGTCAAAAACTTCAGAACAACAATGAAGTATTAACTCACGCATTTATTCGAAATGTCGCTTCGGATTATGTTTACAATGATGCATGGGGACGACGTGTTGTAGTTGTTACCCCTCTCAGTATGCAATTATGACACGTATATCACACATATATGACCCGTGTGTCCCCATAGCCGTATCCACACCGTCGACATGCTCCGTTAAGCAGCCAGCGATTAGCCCCACAAGAACTGTTGCAGTCGCTAAAACTGCCTCGAAATATTTTCAGCCACGATCTTCAGTTTTCAGTACTAATGCAATCACTGCGCGAACCGCTTCTAGAATTCATGCTACTGCAAAAGCTGCAATTCATCGCGCAAATACCAGTGGATTTCTAAATCCCTCTTCGCATCCAGCGCCCGCGCAAATCAGCGATGTCCCGACAAACATGAGCTTCCGGTCAACGAACTTCAAAATTAGCAATGTCCTTACAAATATTAGCGCACAGACAGATGGCTTTTGTCAAAGCAGCGACACCAGCATCAATGGTAGAAAAAGTAGAAATTGTAGTCATAAGAACTTGCAGGAAAAGATTAGTGGACCACTGCCGTCGATGAAGTTCGGCAAGTTGCAGGTATTGCAGTCTCAGGATCAGCAATCGCGACCGCCTCAAACATTGAATTCGCAGAGTTTAAAGTCGCAATTTGCCGAGTCGAGGCAGAATCTTGATAACTCCAAAACGCTACAGCTCAAGTCGTCAGCAAAATTAGAGCGGTTATCAGATAAGTGTAAAATTGACTCTAGCAATACGGACTCGAGCGAGCATCCGTCCGAAATTGATTCCCTAACAACAGGCACAGCAGGACTGTACTCCACCGGTCCGCGACAAAGTGAAGGGCGACTAACTCAGTATAACAAATTAGCCTCTGATAACAAGTACGTCAAACAAATCAGGCAACCTCCATTAAAACTGCACAAGCCAAGGACTGCGGCTTCGGGAAAGAATTCGCCAAAATGCAAAAAGAGGAACTTTTGTTGTGCCATAGGCTAACTAAACTGTTGTGAAAAGGCAATTGTAATTGATAGCGATTGTTTTGCTTTTATTGGTAATGTTCAACAAGGAAGACAAGGCGTCACTGATGCAGGAATCCAATAAGCTTTGAAGACGGATTTGAAGAGCAAGAAAACGTCCGTTCGTTAGTTGTCGCCCAAAGAGCGTGGTGATGTCTAAGGAATGAACGTTATAATCCACCCCGAGAAGCGTCGTACATGAACAACAGTGACCCTGGAAGCAGTCTTTTTATTCTCTTCAAGGTAAAACTTGTTCTTTTTCGAAAATCACCCGTGAGTAAATACCTGCAAAGCATTTTATTGACACTTCAACTGCTATCACCTCTATCACGGCTCAAAGCTGAAGGCCAAAATAGACTCAAAGCGCATTGGAAGTTTCAAAAAGTTCTGTTAAATTCGATTTTATAAACTACAACTCTTTTCATCATACGAGAGAGCATTCATCGTATTGCGCAATCATTTTAGCATTGTGTAAGAAATGTATTGTCACGTGGGAGTGTGATACTTTCAACATCCTGTGATAGTGTACAAGGTAATTTCTATTTATGAACACAGTAAGTCCGCGGAGAAGTAGGAACCTTTAAAAAGAGTGGCCAGCAAAAGGACTGAATGTGATTATTCGAGTTTAGTATTGAACATGATGATACAGATCATTATTGCTACTTCAGGACAGCCGTTTTTAACTGTTGTTTTTCTGCGCTTACGTATTTTATGAGCGTCCATTGTAGTACAATCGACGTACAACAATAATCATTGCATGTGCCAGCAGAAAAAATAATAGCATAGTTTTAAACACTTTTAAGCGCATTTTTTCTGTTTCAGAAAAACTTAAAAAAAATCTAGGTTTAGGAAAAGCGAGGTCCCTTCTAGAAGGCATACATTCAGTACGTATTTGTGTAAACTCGGGACGAACTCGGGACACCTTATAGCAGAATATCCTTGAAATAAACTCATGTGTTATATTTGACAAAATCTACTAAATTTGAATTAAAAGTATCGTGAATTGCTTGTACTTAGTTAGGGATCATTTACATCGAACCTACAAACTACGTAGCAGCCATATATTTGTAATCAGTACATATGGGACAACAGATTACAGAAATCAGTACATATGGGAAAACAGATTACAGTTCTGCCTGTTGCAGAAAAAAGCAGAAGTGCATTTTAAGGTTAAGCCTTTAATTTTGCCTTAGGTTTTTCTGGACAAAGCTCTTTGCATTGCTAGGAAGGAACTGGATTAAAGTCTTTCCAAAATATCCTCTAGAAATTCCAATTCTATTATTGATAAAGAAATACTAGATTTTTTAAAATATAAGTATGGTTTTGCTTTAAAAATATTCTTCATACCAGTCATCACTATGAAGTTCTTACTGTGTAGGTAAATTGCTTAAGAAGTACTTTTAGGCCAAGTTTTTTTTTATTATACCAGTACTTCGTTATTAGGAGAACGACTTTAAATTAGAGCCCGCTCTCGTCTAGTGAGTAAAATAGATGTTTTTTTTGGAAGCTATCTTTTTATCTGGAGAACCTGATGTTGCTTTGTGCAAGTTTTGCGGACTTCAAATCTGTTTATTGGTTTATTTCAGAAATTGCTTACGATCTTCGAAATTATCATACAAATTTAGCAACACGGCGGTCCTCGAAAACTGCGCAGATTAGAAGAACTAGAAAACATAGTTGAAAAATTATTGCCTTGCCGTTTCTAATGCTAAGTTTAAAATATTAACTACCTCATGTACAATAACAAAAGAGACCTTCAAGTTTTACGCTATCTGCGATGGTGTGGTGGTAACATGTTTGTCTACGAATCGGAACAAAGATGAAGTGGTGCAAACATAGAAACACCTTAATTCTCGAGTAGAAAATTAGATAATAGAGAAGATGATACGTGTAGTAATCCATTAATTCTTGATGCCTTCAAATCGATTGTGTCGAGCCCCCAGAAACAATGCAAAAAGATTGGTAATAAAGTAGGTTGTTTAAGAGGCAGCCGAGTGAAAGTTAGCTAGGCACCATAGTTTACAAAAGCCAAGATACAGCAAACACAGCTAAGCGAAAAGCATAAAAATCGACGGGAATTTTCTATGTGCATGATTGCTTCTTAACATATTTGTTTTGTGCAATTCTAATATTTATCTGAATATACCGCGCACAAAGCTAGACAAAGAAAAGGAAGATTGATGTTAGGAACAATGGATGATAAATCGATATTTGCGAGTTACTAGTAATAAGTTCAATAACAAAAATAATAGATTATTAACATTTATTGATACTAATAACCAATACTGGCACAGAAAAAAACACGCGTTGAAATCTTCACATCAATATCAAAAATTAACTAGCATTTATTTACTTTCTCCTTGTATGACTTCAATGACTCATTAACTTGCAAACCTTCCTTGTCGTTGCCGCTTTGCTAACGGGCAATACTCGACATTAATCACTGCAATAATATTGTCAATTTTTCTCATTTACCTCTGTAAGTCGATAATGTCCACCTGCTTTTATCTTCCCCTTTCTACTTTACTATCTTCATTTTTGTATGATTCAAATTGTAAAAATATTCCAGTACGTGAATTTTAACAGAGCACCCAATCAACATCAGAATACAACTCTACTGCATAACAGTACTGAGTAATAATAATGAGAGGCATTCATAGCATTGTAGTTATTCTTAATTATATTTATTATGTACAGACACTAACGCATTGCTTGGGTGTCAAATAAAAAAGGTTTTCACTAGTATCATTGGAATTCCATACTTAAAGACGGCAGCTACGCTAAGTGGGTAGCTTTCGCCAAATTATTTTTCGCCTTACATATCGTAACCCGGCCAGCCTTTGTTCGCCGAGAAGTTTTTTGGTGACGGCATCTACTGTCCACCCTTTACTAAACCGGAGCCGATATGACAATCCATCTATGTTCATCTACGTTCAGACGTTCAGTTCATTTCTTTTCAGGAACAGCTGGTTAAATTTGATTTATTTTTATGCTTATCCACTATGGGTTGTTGCGTTCGCATGAATGAGATTTAAAACACATTTGTAGTTGTAACATTTTTTGAAGTAACTACTATTCAGAAGCTGCACATGTCAATATAAAAAATTTCGCTTCAAGTACGTTGTCATGTTTCAGATTTGCCGTACGTAGGATCTACAATAAATTCTGCTTTTTTAATCAATCGTTTTTTGTCACGTTATCGACCCAACAATTATTCGATCGAGACTTCCTAAAATCTCTTAAATGATATACAGATATTTTACTCTTCGAATTTATGCATTCCGTGCTCGTTGATTGGCGCAATACTGCTGGAATGAGATGACCAGGGTAACTGAAAGGGAAAAGGTGGACGTCAAAACAAAAGAAAGTTCGGCATTTTGAGTTTGCAGCGAAAAGCGATTTAGGTAGACAGGCGGAACGTTAGTCAATAACCACTAGTAATCACTAACCATTCAAACACATGCACTCCTTCATGACATGATTCATAGTAAACGTGCATCAGGTCTTTTGACGCAGGTGGCAACGATCCACTTACCAACATAGAGACAAGCTGCTATCCAGCAATTTTGGGCAGCGGCTTTATATTTTCTATTGATCTCGGCCAAAAAGTCTGGTTTACTCGTAGCGTGCACCTCCAGATCCTCGGCAAACGCTACCGAGTTTGTATGCAGGAAAATACCCAGCAGTACCTGTATATTTGGTAAATAACGAAACGTTTATTATTCTACAATGGCAAATGCGATGTGATATTTACTTTCAAACCAAGAATATAAACATAAGCTAAATAAGCTGAAGGGCTAACAGGGAAGTGTAATATCAATGCGAGAACTTGCTCAGGGAAACAAAAAATTTCAAAACGATCTAACTCATCGATTGAAATATGCTCTGTTTTTAATAGTAATAAGGTCTAAATAATCTTAAAGCATAACATTTATATGCTATAATATACTGAAAAACGATTTGGTTTCGAAAGTATTTAGGTTAGGTAAATTTATATGTAAGGGCTTATGTTTAATAATTTGGTATCAAACATATGCTATTAAGCGTTGCTGTTAATTTCAACACTTCTGTCTTTTTATAAACACTAACGCTCTTCAACAAAAATGTGATGACACAAAAATACGAAATGCGGATGATTAGTTACAGTTTTGTGCGATACAGGAAAAGTATTGCAGCTAACCGTTGGCCATTGCAACAAAACAACCTGTACTAAAGGTAGGAACTTGAAAATTTTAAAATAAAAATCGCCATTTAAACTATCGGCGAATGTACCTTTATCGCGGGATTAGACACACCCATATAGAGATTTATGCGCGTGATAGCGTTCCTATACGTTTGGCCTTTTAGCGCTAAGTTAGATATCTAGAATCAATTAAAAATACTTAAGCTTTCAACAAGCATCCGTTGAATAGTTTCACTTATCTTACATAATAACACTGCCTAGATGCGTTCTGTATAAAAAAAATTGTATTATATACTACCCTTATGACCTAGAGTTACTAAAGCGCAAATGATTAGACCGACCAAATCTAGACAATAAGCGGTCCTATAAACCGCACGTTTTCGTTGCTGCCATTTCTTAATATTATTCTGTATATCTTCTTAACTCGCGTTGCTAATAATCAAAACAAAAAGTAAGATACAAAAAAAAAAACCCTTTTTCTCTTTAAATCCGCTTAAAATTTGATTTTATCGTTAAGACAAAACGACCTATTCAATTATTTAGCACTTATTCAACTTCCGGATCCCTTAAAGATTATATGTTGCACCTCTTGTCCATTATTTAATACTTTTCAAAATCACCTACTATTAAATAAAATGTTAATTATTACTCGACACAAGAAAACAGCAAGACGCGAGAGTCCATGTAAAGGCCATGACAGAACGTTGGAGGCCGAGTCATATGACCATAGTGCGACGACCGCAGCAGCGGCTGGTCTGTCGGCAGGGTCTACGCCCCACGTCCGTCACAGCTAGTGGCGAACCATTAACATTCCATTTCTACTGTCTTTATATACAGTTTCATTTGATCTACAGTAATAATGAATAGGTAGGTACAAGGATAAGCATGAAAAATAGCGCATAAACTTACCAACATAATGACACCCCAGGCGCTTAGCACTGAGCAGAAAACTGCACACTTCTTACCGCAGAGAGGCATCCTCTCAACTGGAACAGTAAATATATACTTGAGTCTATTTGTCGCGGTACACTATTTGAAGTTGGTGCTTTTTTTCAAAACTTACTCACGAGCGCACCGGAGCACCAAGTGATGATGATGATTTCGACGACTTATTTTGAATGTACAGGCACACAGATGTGCGCTCACTCGGCTTCAGCAGCGTACAGCCAGTTTTATTCTTGATCGACGGATCTGTTGTGGCCGTAAGCAGCTACTGCCTGCGTGACAGAGACGAATAGCTTTCCTCAAACCCGCTCACTAGTGAATCTATCGATGGACGATGGCCAACAAGCAAGCGCGAGCGAGCTACATTTAGGTATTGCAATACTGCTGACTAGATTTGGTTGTGGTCGCTGTAGGTCCTATTACAAAGTAGACTTTCCTCTTCTTTGTTGCAGGTAAACCAGCTACTGCCAACTGTGTGACTGTTGTGTCTTCCGATACTGACGACTGGCAGACGAATCGAGACTAACACGCAGGCACGTACACACAAACACACACCCACACACACGTATTATATCCAAAACAACGGCATGTGAAGAGAACAACACACCCAGCGCGGAAAAGAGAATGAACACAGTAATGGCCTGCACTTGCGAGCTGCTTGCAAAGACAGCCATGCCAAATCCTAATGACGTCAAGATCTTCTGCTCTCGAGACTCTCGACAGCGGCTGCTAACGCGGGCAGACGCTCGTCGGCTGCTTTGCGATCAGATGCGAATAGACCTAGTAGACTGAACAGAAAGAGTATTCCATACTCACCGTGATGGAGCCTCGTTCACGGAATTGTTGTTGTTGGTAAAAGCTGTATTGGATGCTGAAGCAGTCAGCTGCAGACCTGTCAAATGGGGGCGTCTTCGGGCCGCAAGACGGCGCTGCGCTCGCTTTATTCTCTGATGCGGACCGTCTTCATGTTGTTGCACTTTAAGGGGAGATTCACCGCTACGTAGTATTTTGCTCAACATTAAATAGCTCGAACAGCCAATCTCGGTACAGATGTGCCGTTTGGACACTTTACGCCATTGAGTTATTATTCATCAGGTGAATTGTTCGGTAGTTCGCGTGTGAATGCGGCACTAGTTTCGAGGTAATAGCCCATCGACACTCTTCAGTTGAACCAGTTAAATAGCCTTCTGCATTACATCACGTGAAGCTGGAAAATGGACGAACTCGGTGAGTGTCTTAGAAATGTTAACGGGCCTATTTTCCCCTAGTGGAGTTTACTTTCACAAAAAACGGGTACAAAAAGGGTAATAAACAATGTCTGTTCAATCACTGTCCCTGAAACAGAGCCAGTTTCTTACAGTACTGCCGTTCTCTATTGTACGCCGAACGTCATAGTATAACCATTGTGAATAATGCTGCTTCCTTCGCTAAATGTGTTTTTCCTTAAAACTTATTTCTTTTTTATGTTTCTTCAAAAATCAATTATTAAATGTGTGACAGTGACATATGGTGCTAGCGTTGAAAAGAATCGAAGTACGAAGTTTATTTTCGTTGAAAAAGCGCGCTTCTATAGGTAGTCGTCGGTGGATGCTGGTTCATGAAATTACTTTTAAAATTGTTCCTCGAGTTAACTATAATGTTCATACATTCATACACACTTGGGACGAGTGTCTACGACGGCTCGAGTTAGTCGATCGTAAAAGACGTTAACACTTACTACTACGTGTTTGAACATTGTAGTTCTTTTCGCTAGGAAAGTGGCCATTACCAGAGACTGTATCGTCAATCATTATCATCACCTTTTAATCTGATAGGGATTCTATGACGAATAAGCATTTACGTTTAATATTACTACAACACTTACGATTGTCGTCACAAGTGAAAGCACCTGAACGTCAGGAGTTTCCATGTTTCTACCGCAGTCAAAGCACTGCATCCGAAACGTGTGTCATCGCGTATTCATTTATTAAGTCAATACGCAGCGGAAGCTTATCACTATCGCTATGAATCCAGCGTCATGGAAAAGCTGGGTGTGATGTTGTTTTCAGTGGAAATTAAAAGAAGCACGCCGCATGGACAACGACTTAACAGGCTGTTTTTATATAGCCGACCTCAGGAAACTCAGATCTGTTTTCCAATGACGCCGAAATGCCGCTATCTTTTTTTCGTTGACTACAAAAAGGTTTATTTCGGCATTTTATTTGGGAAATTTCCGGCTTAGCTTTTGCTGTTGATCTTGTTACTGTCTTCGTCGTTGTTAAGGCAGCCGCGTTCTGAGAAGAAAACGAGGCACCAAAACCAAGTAATAAGATTTTGGATACTGAAGTTACGTTTATTTGAAATAGACCGCCCTCTTTCATTTTCAATCGCCATAGTGTCTCTACAAACCTGTCGGTGTTCTCGAACTTCTACTTACCGCTATAGATGCTACTGCCTTTTTGCCGATGTGGGCTCTACACACATTCTGCGGGCCCTTGGGCATTGATATACTCGCATGCGGGTCAGTTTTGCTGCTGGAGAAGTCTTTGGGGTGCTTTATTACAAGTCGCTTGGATCTGCATAGTGGTGCCCCTGCCGTTTGGCACCGGGGATTTCTGTAAATAGATAGGGACAAACCAGAGAAAGAAACAATATATTAGTCAATTACAGATTTGTCTTTTATAGGTTTAAAGCAGATACAAAGTACTTTCTCTATCCGGCTAATTGCAGCATGTTCTTGTATGCATTTCCATACACAATTTAAATGTAGTCAACTTCAATTGGAGCAAATCATTTGCCCACCTGAAGAAATAATTCGGCGATGTTGTCTCTTATCTTGGCAGCGTGACGCACAGTCTCTTACGACACCGCAGTCGACGTTAATTAGTAGAGTAGCCGAGCAGTAGAAAGCTATTAATTGCTACAGATGCGGTTTAACGTATATGTAATTTTGTGGTTTAGCCAATATGCGTGTGGCGATAGGTTCTCCAGCCCGAACCGAGCAGCCGTTCCGAATGCTCACCGGCGATCGCCAAGCAGACGACTCAGTCGAAATGAACTGATCCGCTGATCAAATTGCAGTGATCGATCCGATTTGAAGAAATCCAATGAAACTGCTGATTTGTTGCCTGCACAGAATGTATTAAAATACCGTTTATTTTAAATATCCTTCTGGCTGGTTTTGTACTGCATATCAGTTTTGCAATCGGCGTTAGGATTGGGGATCTAGAGTCATCACTCAAGTGCCGCATTCAGACCTTTATCATTTCCTGTTGAAGAGTCTAACGGCAGAACATTTACGCACTTGCGCGATCGCACCATGTGTGAGTTCTGTATGGGTGGAAGTCCGTCACAATTTTTCCGTATAGTATATTGGCTCGCATACGACTAATGCGTCTGTTAGAAGGCAAAATCAGCGGATCCTGTTACTATTGTTCCAATAACAGTAAACAAAGTTGCAGTTTAACAGCAACAAGATCGGCAACCTGAGCGTTACTGACGAGTCATTCTATCACTCCACTAAGCCAAACTACGATGACTACCACTAAATCACATCCACGAAAAATACAGTCGAGCCATCATCAAGCATCGGTAACCAATGGCATGCGCGAATAATAGCGGCAACATCCCATTTGCTAACGTAGCGATGGTCGCGAGACTTACCACGCTCCTTAATGAGGCGATAGACGCTCTGCTTGCTGTAATTGCTTACAGTCGTACCGCGCTGTTGCCATATGATTCTTTCGCCCTTTTCGTAAAAATAATAACATGGAAATAGCAATGTGCGCATGTGCCTGTATGTACAGTGTGCATGGGTGTGGTGCGCGGTTTCTCTCATTTCGTGTGATCTCCATATGCTTTGCCGCCTGTCGCTATCTGTATCGATCACATGGATTTGCTAATTTCGCTTTTCTCCACAGTTACAAGAAGCGGTCGTGGTAAGAAAGGTAACACATTTACAGATTCACACAAATATACGCTGGCGGACGCATACAAACGGTTAAAGACACAACGTCTCCTACATAGACACTACACAACACCGTAAAAATGGTCGGTGCTCATCCGGCGGCCGCTGGATGGCTTGCGATGTAAACAGTCATCCACTGCCCTGTCACGTACTTTTTCTACCCGATTCTCTGTGCGTCGTGCTCGACATGGTCCACGAAGGACGATTGATTTCTCAACAAGTATCTGCTGCTGCCGCCGCCGCCGCTAGACCGAACGTGTTACTCGTTCTTAGTTGCACGGTGTTATTATTCTATAACGTATTTTCTCTAGTATTGGGTGTAGCACTGAATGAGAAATGTACTAGGGGGAACTGAAGGAGTTGTAACCAACCTCAGCAATAACGGCACGAAGAATGGCAACAGCAACGGTTGTTGTTGACGGTATCATCGTTGTCGTCGACTTTGTTATATGTGTATTATTAGCAACTGTTCTAGTCTACCAGTGGCGTCTGCCGTTGCTATGGAAAAAAAACGCAACTGGTGGACGTAGCAGTGACACAACTCAAGTCAAGGACTAGACTGACTGTAGTTCTGTCTCTGTATTTGTAGGGTTCACATATTTTCGTTTTACGCTTTTTCTCTCTCCCTCCATTTCTTTCTGTTTTGGTTATATTTCTCTGGCGTGTCAATCGTAATGCCCTTGTCTCCAAGTGAGTCTTCGCTTACACAAGGAGGAAGCTATGAGCGCGGGTGGGGCTGTAATAACAACAAGCGGATCGACCAGCAGAGCGTCGTAGCGTTACGTAACAGCGTTAGTTAACCCAACAACTAGCTCTTTCGCATTGTCTAGTAGCATCATCGGTCGTTCGATGGATCATATCTATTGTTTTGTTTGCTGTTGTTGTTATATATTATGTATATTACATTCATATTATACATATTACTGTTATTATGGTCAGGGCATCACATGGTAAGCTCTGGCACAGTATACACCGTAGCAATAGCGCAGTCAGTGGACTTTGATGCAACCGTTGCCGACTTCGAGACAAATGATATTATCACCGCCATCGGAATCGTTGAGTCAGCCCCCGCCTTCGACCGACGGACGACAAGAGGCTGATCCTATTTGGCGAGAATCAGAGGCGTCTACGCTCTTGCTACGGTGACCACTGCTGTTTTTCGGTGTTGTGTGACGGGTCTGCGAACCTTGAACGCGCATTCATACTTCGTCCTCCTTCGCAGTCGCTATTGGCTCTCCTTAGCTGTTTTGACGTTCTTTCCTAGAGTAGTTCTCCGCTCTGAAAGTCAGCCTCTCTCATCCTCATTGGTCGCTGTTTCGCTATCGGTCGCGTATTGTTTGTCATTAACGCTTCGGCTATGCACAGCTAAGTTTAGCTGGTTGGCTTGTTAGTTATTACGTTACGTTGGTTACAAACAAGTACTACGTCGCCGTGTCAATCGGTCCCTGTTGGCTTACTTAGGTTGAACTCAACTCGACGGTTATTTGTTGTCGTCGCTTTGTATATTATTGCTGCGATAGGGTGACGCCGCTGAGGGTGCATTTAACTATTGCACACTCGGTCTATTGATGGCAATTTGTTTCCGCCAACACACGACGCTCGGTTAATCGTCGAGAGGTGGTTCACGCGACAAGAGTGAGTGCGGTCAATGGGAGTTAATTTTTGGTAGGCGTCGAGGGAGGAGCAGAAGCGAGTGATTGGCAGAAAGGTGGTCACTTCGTTGCCATTTGGTCTTGCTTCTCAGTGACTTCGGTTATAAGGCAGACCGATTCTAGCAGAAGTAGCAAACACAGGTTGCTTCATACACTATACGTGTTCTGCTTGCAAACGTTTGAGGTGTAGAATGCAGTGAAATCTATTATAAACTTTTACGTGTTGTCCACTAGTTGTGCTAAGTAATAGAAACGTCATTGAACGAAGAACAAATCAACGAACGGAACATTGGTGATTTGCGGGTAATTTGCCGTAAATATATCTGTTGTGTGTATCTGCACGCTAATGAAGATAAAAGAAGGCTTGTAGTAGTGGCAAAATAGAGCCATATATAAACGCAGATGCAGTAAGAACTAACAAGTGAAAAGTGACGAAAGCCGCACATACATAAAGAAAGTCCCTCACGCTTCGACAGAAAGATACAAAAGATGAGTGACGCAACAGAGGCTATGCCCGCTACAAAGCTTGTTCAAGCGTTAGAAGCCACTGATGACTCGACCGGAAACACGGCTGCTACATCGATTACAAATGGAAACTCAATTAAGGTAACTGACGAAGGTAAATCTGTCGCTTTGGCTACCACAAAGCATGTTCTGACAGCCGATCAACCGAAGGAGGCTGCACAAGCACATATCGAAAAAGCAAAACCAGTTGCCAGTTTGGCTGGCGGGACAACTTCCGAAGCAACAGAGGTGTTCACGGCAAACATGAAGATCCGAGAAGGCGAAACTGAGGTGCAGGAGGTGTCGATAGAGATCAGGGCCGAACAACTGGAGGTGTCGGAGCAAACGGGGCCTGTGGCCGAGGAAACCGTAGGGTACAAAGAAGGCAATGATGATATTTGTGCAATTGTTGAACTAGTACTGGATCAGCAAAAGAAGAATGCTGAGAACGCGGGTTCTGCTGAGCTAAGAAAGCGGGAGACGGCCACAGCAGCGAAAAAAGAGGCGCTTCAAGAACCGTGCAACTTCAGAATTGTCGTCAGCGACATCGACGATGGTATCTAGGAAGAGCGATTCGTCGTTAATATAATTATTATACATTTAATTGTTGCTCTTTGTGTGTTTATACGTGCCTGTTGTAGAATGCTAACACGAACAGCCATAGTTAATCAGCGACGTACGCCGCTTGGATAATTCGAGCTAGACTTTGTTCCACTGACTTCATAGCTTATCTGTGGTCGTAGTCACTTGCCGATGACTACGTAAACGAGAATAGTTAGACATTGTGTGTTCTAAGCAGATTCATTTATTGAGAAGTGATGTTTTTGCAAAAACTCGAACTTCTTAGCATCGATGTCAATTAAGTTGTGATAACTCAAACGTCCAATTGCCAAATAAGTTCATTCATTTATCGAACTTTCCAATAAATCAAAAGTGACGATTGCACTTAATAGAGAGAGCCCCCGGACCACTTTACCTTAATGTAATTCCTGTAAAAAATTGTTGGTTTCACATAAACTTTGTCTTGTTGGCGACTAATTTGTACTACACGCACGTACATTGCACTACTGTTCCAGTAGGGCTGTATTATCGACTACGAAAGCTTTTTACTGCTTCACTATGTTTGACTGATTAAACGAACACAACATAATTTTTTTTTTTGATTCCTACTCAGTTTATATACTTGAGCAGTTTTTCGTGAGCATTAGTGTGTTCACCGTGACGTACTGTTTAAAGAATTACGGAAAATGCTCATATTCAGGTAACTCTTTATGCATTGTCGTAAAATAGATATGGAACTAGTGCAGCTTGTTTGTTAGACGAGAGGAAGTCCCTGAGGTCCATGTACATCGATATGTAAAATCGAGCTCACCCCACTAAATAAAGCACGTTAAGTTCAGTATATAATTGAAATATTAAGACTCGTGAAAATGCCACCTAAATAATTGGCTTCCGTTCACTCTGTAACCGGAAAAAGCTCATGATGGTGATGATGAGGGTTACCAAGACAAAAGTAAGTCGCGAGAGCTCGAGATGGGCCTTTCCTATGTAAATGAACCTTGTTATTGTATTTTTGAAATTGTGAAAAATGACTCTCAATGGTTTTTTTTACGTAGTCGTATCAGACAAATTAGAATTGTCTCGGGTATCTCTCCTCGTTTAACTACAAATGCCGGTTTTTTGTTACATCTGAGTCATCCACAGTCAAAATCTTGCTTCACTAATAATAATATAATAAATAATTATTAATGAGTGTTTTCTTAGTGAGAGCTAGTAGTTGAAAGTAAGTGCTTTGATTCTTTTCCGCAAAGTCAGTGTTCTTCACGTGCTTGAATTTGTACAGAATTCAATTGAGCGTTATCTTAGGCGTACAACTGTGTGATTTTATTGCCTTTTTTTTTTAATTTTAAACGAAGTAAACGCTATAATTTCTACGTTTGGAGAGAGCAAGTGAGTCCGAAATCGCAATTTGCAATTAAACCTTGGGAAGATTCAGTCAGATCGTTTCATTTCCTCAGTGGAGATACAGCGCATAGGTCAACCCTAATCGTCTAATAGATACGATGACTTGTTTTGAACTTTAAACGAATACCATAACTTCTAGATTCCAAGCATCTTGCAAATTTTGTGGAGCGCCTCATTTTTGTCCTCTCTACACTTCTCTGAATTTCGCTACGAATCTCTAGATCGTTGCACCAGTTGATGTACAATCATAGTGGGCTGCAAATATCTCCGAAAGGATACGATCAAAAAGCCGCATAATTCTTGAGAGTGCATACTTAGTTAACATGAAGCTCCAAAATCGTAGAGAAGGATGATGATTCTTGACGATCTCAAGGAGTTGACTGGCTCTATTGCCTCAAACAATGTCAGTACTCGCTCAAATTATGCTACCATCGGTAAATATTTTGCGATATTTCGTTGCCATATAATTACGTAATTTCTACTGGGAAACACGTAAAGCTGTGTCGCATCCAGTTTCTCGGAGAAGAAACACACTTTTTCGAATTGACGTTTTTATGGTGCGTATGAACGGTAATCAGAACGTAAGTCTAAGTAATTTTTTTTTAGTTAAGACAGATTTTCCTCTGCGGTCTATGTAATCAATGAATAACCTCTCATATTGTAGGCTTGGTAGGACTTGATTGCATATGTACAGAAATGCGATCAATTTCTAGGTCACTACATGCATCATCCACATACGTGTAATCGTTGCGTTCATTGAACGCGACTGCATACTGAACGAGTCAGTAGAAAGTGGCACGAACGACTGGTCAGGTTAACTAGGCGGTAACCATAGTGATGATGACGATAATAATTGTCAGTACCATAACGCATTTTCTTACTGCGACGAGGGGGGGCAGCATATAGTCTCCAAATAAATTGGCCGTGGTACGATGTGAAGATAACATAGAATTCACTGGCGCATCGGGTGACGTACTGACTGGCTATATTTTTCATAAATCTACTAAAAATAATCGTATGAAGGTCTATATACCCTTACAGGGTTGACTGGTGGATTGAAAAGCAAATAGTAGCATATAATATAGTATGTATATAAATCGTTTTTGATATTCGTTCGATTCTTGTTTGTTGTGTGAATTTCAGTGAACACCCGGGCGAACGCTGAACGGATTCAAAATGTCGAGAACTGTTTCGGATCGTCGGGACAGGTGAATCTCCACTGAATGATGTGATAAGATCAGTGGATCTCGTTGATATAGGTAGACGAGTTACACCGAAAAGATTTCCAGATAAAAAAGAAACACAGTCAGTTTAATTTCTGCACTTATTCAAAGTAACTTATGGTATTGGTTTCAAGGTATGCGTATACCTTCCGTAAATCACACTTCTACACGACTGATGGAGATTTACAGTTTTATTAGAATGACATCTGAGTATTTTACTTTTGCTTTCTGTTTAACGATGAGAAAGTATTACAGTAGAATTTGCTTTCTATACTCAAATATTGAGTATTTGTAAATATTACGCAGCAGCTACAGTTATCAAGGTCTGATTTGTGATCTTATATCAACTGTTCTTGCTATCCTAGAATCATGACATGATGTACAATGTGACACGAGTATTTACAGTGGTTTAACTCGTCTATCACAAAATCTCAGACTAGTCTTTCTAATTTCAAAGAGATTGTTAACAGTATAGTGTTGTTATCCCATCAGACAATTATCGCTAATGATGTCAATACTTTTCAGTTATAAGCACTATTATTATGCAATTAATAATAATGCTTATAACTTATAACTTATAGAGCAATAATAAGTCTGTAAACTCTCTAACGTATAGCGTGATGCCCTTTCGTTGCGATTTCGTCCCTGTGATTAAGCCTGGTTTCGCTTTGCCATGATCTGCGTTCAACACTTTTGCAGCGGACGAATATCTCATATATGTTATCTAAACATTTATCGCTTGATGTCGCCTATTAGCCCTATAATTATCTTTGATTCGGATCACCGGCAGCAATCGGACAATAAGCTATTGGCAGTCTAAATCAGTAAGCAGACATCGTCTTTTTTCGTTCCAGCAACGAGCGTTAAAACGACTAGCTCAATAATCCAACGATTTATATGCGAAACTTGCACGGCGAGTCTTGGACATTTTTTTTTTATTTCAAACTGATTTGTTGTTCCATCGTGCAAATATACGAACATATACATAATCTCAATAAATTCGAAATTCTACGTAGCGAACGTCAGCGCTTATCGTCAGTTGAATTAGCGAATAACCAGTACGCCATTCAAAATGAGTCACGTCTTAAGGTTCGAGAGAGCAAATAGCTTTATCCTAGTCATGCGAGTTAAGTAAACTTTATATCAGCTCATTATGGTCATCCATAAAAAAAATCCTTAAAGCTCTATTCCGTAGAAACCATCTACAGTTGTACAGACCAAACACGTAAACCTCAAATATGGATTAGCTTGCGAAATTTGAGGCTTCAGAATTTGCTCCGACCACCATTACATTTAATAAGCTCTGAATGTACGAGGCCATTAACATTGCATAGAAAGCAGTTCACCAATAGGTTAACGACCATCTGCAGTATCGACAATGGAATCATGTTGACGTCAGTCATACGCCAGGCGTATTTGTAGAACTTTATCGCTCAACAATACCAGATCAATTCGTGCGTGCTCCGCTGTGTAAACGTAGATATAACATAGTCTATCTGCTGTTGAAATATATATCATGACCCATATAAGCGATGGGAATAGATATCAAGGGACGCAGTAACTATATTTAAAAAGAAAATATGATTCCTGTCCTTAGCAGCGACAGGCTTTTACGTCACTCGTAAACTTATCAGTCTTCTAGGCTATGTCAGCTGTAACGGATAACATATCTAGCTTAGTAGAATATTAGTCCAATGTATATGGTTTGGTTTTTGCAGGCTTTGCCCAATAATGACAGAAACATAAAAGAAAAACAATGGCTAGAAAGATTCGAGTTTGAGAAACTAAATCTTAAGCAAATGTTTAAGTTATTTAATAATACCGATTAGATACACTAAATGTAAAAATATATATATAAAAAATACATGAGTAATACTGCTACGATTACGGATACCTTCGCGTTGGCATGTAATTTCGTGTTATTGTTCTAGACGTGATAATAACAACTTAATTAAAAAAAAATACTCATTGTGTTTTTGTCAATAAAACAGTCTTTACGAGCGCCTGGCCGTGTCCTCGTCGGAGAAGGTGTACTCACCAAAATGTGCCGCAAGAAGCCGAAGCCCCGACAAGTGTTCTTATTCAATGACATCCTGGTTTATGGAAACATTCTTATACCCAAGAAGAAATATATCAAGCAGCATATAATTCCTTTGGAAAAAGTTTGGTTAGTGATATTTTTCGTTTATCATTTTTATGATTTATTTGTTGATTTTCTAATAATTAAATGCTATATGTCGATGCTGAAAAAACAGGAAGTGCAAACCGAGACCTCTTCGCATACGGTAAGATTTACTAGTTAAGGGATAGATATGCTCATCCAACAATTATTCTTCGTTGGAATCAAGAGAATTCTTGCCAAACTGGGTACGTTCTTTAGATTGAAAGTGCCATTTTAAAGCTAACCAAGCCATTAATCACACCTACTCCTGATTTCCTTGGCAACTTTTTGACCTCGATGTGAAAGGAATAAGTAATGTCAAAGAAATGTTACCAACAAGCGCTAGAAGTATAATTTTGACACAGATCGATAACAGTGGCGTGTAGAATTGTTCAGCGGCATCTAGGACTTAAACATAGCGAAGCAGAAAAGTACGAAAGTGAACCAATAAACGAGTTTTCTTTGACAGTATAATATTCCTGCGCTGTTCTGAGCCCCATTCGGAATTATTCCATCATCTAGCTCAAAAGGGCTTATCGATTTGGTTTGACCCATTTTTTGACACAAAATATAGATTTTCCCGGTTGGTATGAATCTCTATAGACGGGATCGTGCCATCAACGTCAAGCCAGTATCAAATATTTCGGTATGCGTCAACCGAATGATCGGCTGTTTAAATAATGTGGAGGACGACGTGCTATACAATCGTGAAAAACAATGTCACGACATTTTCATCATATGTGTATGCACATTGCCAATGCGAATTTTGGTTTTCCCATAATCGTTGAGAATTAAAATATAGACGTGTTCGAAAGCTAGTTCTAAATTTTTTCATTCATATCCTATAAATTGTGGTGGATTACAGTTTAGAGAATATTGAGGAAAGTGCTGACATGTGTCATGGCTGGGTTGTCCGAACTCCAACGAAATCATTCGTCGTCTTCGCCGCATCAAGGACCGAAAAACAGCAATGGATGACCCACATTACTACCTGTATTAATGAGCTGCTCAAAAAGAGTAAGTGCAAGGTGTTGCAAGGATGATCCGTTTCAACTCCATCTAAATTCACTCGCGGGACCACTTATAAAATGAAAAATTTGACTTTATTTTGGTTACATCATTTTGCTTAAACGATATACCTTTCTTTAAGCCGGGAAGCATCCGTCAAAAGAACATGCTGCCGTTTGGGTGCCCGATTCAGATGCTGGAAAATGCATGGTCTGCAAAGAAACGAAATTCACGTTGCTCAACCGTAGGGTGCGTGTTAGTAGCATTAGCTGACTGATTCAGCTTGCGAATACACTTGCTGTTAATTGTACATAACGCCTCTGTTCGTTCACCATTTTACATATATATACATATATATAGATATATATATCTATATATAAATTCTTTTTACTATGGTTCTAATTTTCTGGCGGTTTTGTCGAATGTGTAGCATCATTGTCGCAAGTGTGGTTGTGTCGTTTGCGGCAACTGCTCGCAACATAAGTTTATGCTGCCAGCTCAGTCTTCGAAACCGCTGCGAGTGTGCGATAGTTGCTTCGACATATTATCTATGGGCAAGGGCGACTTTGCCGATATCGATCTATCCTCTGTACCGAATGCGCAGGATTCGAGGCAGCCCACAAAGAACGAACTGAGAGCTGCGGCTAAAGAACAGTTGAGTTCCTCTCGGGATGATACCACCGACGATTCAGATGACGACGAAGATGATGTCCCAAATCAATGCACCGAGCAGGTCCAACTCAAAGAAGAGAAGGTAGGTTCCACTGTAGCACTAAGGTGTAGGTTGACATCAATCCAGTGCAAACTATAGATTTGCAACGATAATGTGCGCTCCTTATATTACTACGCTTTAATGATCCCTTAATCGAAATATCACTTGTCGTTCTGGTTATCTGGACTGCTATTCGTTACATGGTATTCTCTGATCGAAACGAATTTACTGGTAAATGCGCCTTCCTCGAAACAATCCATTTCGTCCAACAAGAGCCCCATGAACTCCTATTTACCATGGTCTCTATTTTTTCTAAACAAGTTTTGTTTCCATCATGAGTGACATCGAGTCCGCTCCCGCTAATATGTTCCAATATAATCTATTATTACTTCTGTGCCTTGGAGACAGGTATTTTTCTTGTTTTCTCATTTGCCTCATAAACTCGGCTTACCCATCTATTGTCTACATTATCTATACATTGTCTACATTTCTACTGGGCAAAAATAATTCATAGCTTTCCTTATCACGTCACCAAACGCATCACTCTGTATGTGGCACATACTTCCATCACAGTGGATCTTTCAGCCGACTTTTTACTCTGGCGACGATGCGAACAAGGACGCACCGACTGAGAAAGACCAGTCGACTACGGTCCGGAACGCCGCCAAAAAGGACGACACCTGTTACGTGGCTCAAGAGAAATTTGACTCAATGAAGATCACTACGGAACAGAGCGGAAAGACCAACTAAAAATTGAATCTAACCTCGAAGTAACATCTTGGATGTGTTTCGTCGTCGTTGTTAGGTACGCAACAACTATTAAAAAGAAAAACCCATTTGGGTGTTAAGCTATGGATTCTTCACGTGCACAAACGTGCTGCAACAGAAGTAAACCGCGCTTAGGTACTATAAGTACGTCGGATTGCCACTTCGTCAATTGCAAAGCTGAATATGAAATGATTAATGGGGTGCGGGTATGCAAGGAACGAGAAGTCCTACAGAAAGAGAATGATTTAAAGACAAAGAAATGAGGCAGTTTTAAGAAGAATGCTAATGCCGAACCCACTCTAGAGTGAATAGGTCAATAAATTAAAGATTTGTAAAGTTGAGTTTCTAAGGAGCGCGGGGCAGCCGTGCTGCCGGCCAGCATCCAGGCTCTAGATGAAGAGGTGAAATGTAGGATACAGAGAGAGCAAATTAAGTATAATGGCTTCAAGTAATAAAAGGCATATGACAATGTCCGGAAGAAAAAGCTTGTGCTTTGATTTGAGCACAGGAATCACTGACCGGTAGTGATAAAATAACAGATAAGAATAATAGATCGTTAAGACCAAATAGTGCAGCAAGATGATGTACGGTATTTTAAGCGGACGGAAGATAACTTCAACTAATAGCACCTCTAAACGAAGTAGTTTCACGAAGTGTATGCATGTGTGTAGTCTGATTTATTGTGTGAGTTTTTCATTATTGGCAATGCCTCGGCCAGCCATTGGCAAAAACGGGGAAAGTCAAGTATTTTGTACAACCACGAGGTGGTGTGAAAATCGATTCATATCGACGCTGATATATAAGTATTTTCACGACACGTCGTGTGGTCATCGGTAGGTTACGGAAAATTAATGACAATGGTATATTTGTTTCAGAGATAAGCGAGACCTCAGGGGTGGTATGAAAGCATTGAACAATGAAGAAAAATAACCACAGTACCCTCAGAAATCGCAAAAAATCCTATATATACATATACGCATATATTGAATTAATGTTTTCTGATTTATGTTAAGCAGGTGCAATGTTATGTGTGAAACTAGGACGAGGCAGATATTTAAACGAAGTCAATCAGAAGGATTATGGAAACCTCAAAGAAATGAGAAAAACAACAAAGCAAAAACAAACATACGAGCCACCATTATTTTTGACATTATTCTCACTATTAAATGGTCGTGCAGGAATTAGAATTGCTTTGTTTTTACGCAGGCAGATTTATATAGCCTTGCGCCGATCATTTATTAATTAAATAAAGAAAACTAATTAAGCATATATATTATAATAGCGACAGCCGAAGGCAAGGGTAAACAATCACTACAAAACACCAGTGCATTCCAAAATAGCGGGGAAGGAAAGGAAAAGTATTTGGATATCATTATATATTATATACAAAATATATAGAAAAAGAGAAGTCCCAAAAACATAAGTGTATGCATAAAGATATAGAATAAATTAATGCTTTTATACCTTTGTATAAATGGCGACTTGATTTAGTTATTATTATCTCTATCTATAATTATATCTTTTTGATGTTGTATATGATTACA
>NW_019211455.1:17677958-18037037 GCF_002443255.2 Varroa destructor | reverse complement strand
ATAATTTTTTTGTGTTTGGAGCTTTACGAAAAAGGTGACTGGTGGCAGAGGACTGAAAAGATTAGCTAAAAAGTGACAAGTGAACTAAAAAAAATAATTCCAAGTAATAAAAGACAAGAGAAAGCTGCGGACACTAAACGAAGGCAACATGAATGGCGTAAGCTACGATTGATACATCGACAATAGCCACGCGCGCCATTATCTACACACACAGCGCAAATTTTGAACATTATGTTAGTTTTGTGTTGGTCGGCACATCAGTAACTAAGATAACGCGACGGTGGTTTATATATGCGAAACACGACCTGATTGTTAAATAAATAAATATTTTGAGTTTCAAGCAGAGTATTGGCGATATTTTCAGCATTTCTTCAGACGGCTGGCATTCAGCATAATACGAAGTCTGTTTGCTTCCAATTCCGAACTTAGACCACTTATCCTATACCGAAATTTAGTAGACAGATAGTTTACTGTAGCGTAATGAGTACTGCATATAGCTGTGTGTCGCTAAATAGAAGTGTAGCTAAAGCAGCTCGGTTGTTTTACACGAACTGCGCAAACTTAAAAATCGAACGCCTTTATATTACAGACAAAATTGATCATTTTGGAGGACACTGAAGGTGAGATATCCTATACCTTAGAAAAACAAATTTTAACCTGAAACTACTTTAAAAAACAAATACGTAATAAGATTTTTGCTTTCTGTGCGTTCTTCACTAAACAGAGAACTAACGCCGGGATATTTAACATTTTCTTTCGAACGTATAACCAACTAACAAATCGGATATCATCTGGCTCTGCGAGCAGGTATAATTCTTCAAACGCAACCGATTTCCTTGCTAAAAATGAGAATTAAAGTAATGAGATACAACAGATGCGTCCCTTTTGACATTGCTCATCAATATTTCCCGGAATCGTGTGCTTCTTGTTTCGATCTGACAATGAGGCTAAATTTGTTCTCGTTAACGTGCAAACAGTTGTGAGGTCATACGCCGAGGTGGCACAGTCCCGTTCAACGGTAACTAAAGTCTAGTACTCGTGATCTAAACAAATATCAGTGCCATATTGTGAGCGCCTCCATTGTGACAAAATAACAGTCCCTATGAACACATAGATTATATTCTTACAGTATTTTGCATAGCCAACAACGATATAGTATCCTGCCTGAGGTGGAATTATACGAAAGCCGGCTTTGTCTTGAATCGAACAGAGGTGTCGATTCTTTTCTCGAAATAGCAGCTTTCAATATGAATTTGGATGCTCTTCGAGACCCATTTCCTTTACGATTGTGCCAGCTACAATCTCTTGCATGAGCGTATACATGTCGAAATGCCTCGAACAAATGCGATGGACCGTATGCCCAGCCAACGTGCCAACCTACACGGATCAAATGGAATATATCCAGACAAGTCAGCATAGACAATCGACAGATTAGAGAGAAAACGCTCAACTGTAATGACCTTCCTTCTTGCAAAATAAGTTGCTTAAGCGGGAAAAAAAGACCATGACTAAGCTTCACATTGTTCTAAGATATAACCGAACACATCTAAAGGAGATCCTCCTAACTGTTGCTGCAGCGTGTGGACACGCCAGATGTTTTTCCTTCAATACAAAACTCTGCGGACAAGCTCAGTTGAGCTTCAATGAATACTTTGATACCATTCGTGTACTCTTTTTGTAATATAACCATGGTATATAGAACTTCTCACGCGTTGGTGATGCCGAAACTTTTTACAAAATTTCAGACCATGGTGCCTCAAACGCACATCAAGTAGAGGTGCCATTCTTACATGCTCCCCTTCAAACGCTGTCCAATTGTAAACCCCATCCACGATGACGGTGATGTGTTTTTCTTGGCGAATGCCTGCTATCTCCAAGAATTCTTCATAGAAAAATACCTTTCCGATCGGATTTTGGGAAATGTCTATTACGATCATCTTCGTTCGACTTATAAATGCTGATTGGAGCTTGCTTACGTCGAATATCCACATACCAGTTAAGTTCTGCACGTATTTGACATTATATACGTGTACAATAAACCCACCGTAAGTATTAGACTCGATGATAAACAATGGTTTTTATTAATTGCCTTCCTTTTCTGTTTTTTGTTTGTCTGATAATCAAGAACTATATATCGTTGCAAGCTCCTTTTTTGTCTTTCGAGCGTGTAACTATAGTTTTGTCTGCATCAAAAAACTTTACATTGAGTACATGTACTTTTATCGAAATGCGAAGATTCTATTTAATCAGGTAAGTACTCTATATAAGGTATAACATCGTAATATTACGTGATAATCAGAATTGATAAAAAGTAAAAAAGCAGAGAGCAACGCTTCGATTATGAAAAGCATAAAACCATAAGAAATACTAATAGATAATGAGTACAGTTTGGACTTACTTTCATCATCAGATTATAATGAACCAGTATTCTGTTTTGCATCCGTTATCTTTTAATAATATTTTGAATTTAAAAAAAATGTTTTTTAACGAATTTCTTGAGAACTGCTTAAATCGCTTTTTGTTTCATCTTTTAGATATTTATTTAAAGTTTTTAGTGAATTTTGTTTTGTTTTCTTATAGTGTAACAGAATTCTACCTTGAATGTTGTTTCTACTTGATTACATGTCGAACTTGTTGCATCTTGAAAACAATATCTACTTCAGAGTCTAAACTCGACTTTGATATGAAAATAGTTTTAAAGAGAAAAAAAAATAGCACTAAATGGTACTAGCCAACCTAAGAAAAAACAGACCACCGTTATGTACATATATAAAGTGATAAGTGACATTCCCGATCCAAATTAAACTAGTAATAAAACGATGTACAGCTTTCTTACTCTTTGCAACAAACGCTACCACTGTTTCAGGTATATTAAGTGGTTTAAGAATACGCAATGTTTAGACGCGTTTTTCGATTGGAATTTCATTTTATCCTCTTAAGAAAAGTACCAAGGATAGGCATGACCAAGAACGAACCCACGGGTTCCATAGTAATAAAAGCAGGATTAGCGCTTACCATTATAATCATGGCTTGATAACAGTTGAAGTACGGTTCAATGAGAAAGACTATGTCTTCAGGACTTAACGGGCCTGTAAGACTCGCGTATAGGACTTCATATGTTCCTATAGTGATGCGGAACTCATCGGAAGACAGTTCTCAGTTGAGGATAGGCAGTACAGTTTCGCGGGGGCTTTTAAGAAACAGTGCCCTTACAATTAATACACAAATTAAACCGAATACTACAATCATTGGTACGTGACTAATTCACACGTGATTTCTATGAGTGCCCATTCAATCATAACTCATAACGTAATTTGCGGATATTATAAACAGTACTTTATAAGAAATGATCTTTCCGAGTATATTCACTTTAGCAAATGGGAAGCTGTACTAAGCACTCAATATCATGCTGATTTCTCGCCTCGAATCTTGACAATTCTGCTCCAACGGTTCATGGAAAGCTTGGGCATCATGATTAGTGATACCTATAACCTTGTATTCGGTTCATGAAAATTTTTTTCTCATTTCTCATAAATTTCTTTGTGTTGTATTAGATTTATATAGAGCACGTGTAGTAGAATATTTTAATAATACTGACCGCGCTAGCGAGTGGCATCATCATTAAATATAATATTTTACCACAAGCAAATGGGTTCAAGGAGGTGATATATATATATATATATATATAGCAAAAGTTGAACTTCAATCTGAGAATTCGGTCACACAAAGGTAAATTTTCTTTGAAGTTTGCCAAGCTTATGCTACATAACTTAATTTATTTGATTTTGCGCAACCTGTTCTTCAATTATTTTTTAGAAATTTATATCAGTTGGTAAATTTGTAGGATGCAGATATATATCGGGCACGTGCTGTCACATGTTAAGTCTAATACTTGACAGTGTGTTTCCTGATGAACACAAGGATCAGAAGGCTCTCGTGAAGGATAGCTATAACAACCTCTGTCGGGGACATCTCAGCAAAATCTAAAATTTAAGGTACACCACTAAGTTGGTGTCCCTCGTCAGCTGAGTAAACAACTCCCTGTGTTGTTATACTCCTATAGAACAGGAAGGACAAATTAACAATCACATTGACACAACGGATCTTCTAGTTTTTTTCCAAACCTGGTAGTCAATTTTTTCCCGAATAGAAATCCTATCGAGATAAACCTCACTCTATGCCAAGAAGGAAAAATTTTATTACCTATTTTTCGGGGCCCACCGTACTTTTGGCCTCAGTTTATTGAAGCTTTTTGCTGGGGTAAATTTGTACATTGTATTACAGGAAAGGTTTTTTTGGCTGAAGAAACAGTTTTCAGCTGAGAGAGCATAAACATGGCAGATCAATGACAACCATCAGTGATGATGCTGACCGGTTCCACTAAGAACTAATCCTTGGAATTTACTAACCGACTTACTTTTATAAAATTTCAACAGCTTGAAAGAGAATGGTTTCTGTGATTGTCAATCTGTTATACATAGCTATCCAGACTTAGCTACTCCATTGCTGTGTTCTAAAAAAGCCGTCGACCTTGTCGCGCTCATTTGAAAGTATCTTCGCTACAACAAGATTGAATCTCTACGCTAAGTATCCGAGATAATTTCACAGGTCTATTTCGTGAAGAAACGTCTTTCTCGTTATTCACATTTGACTGCAACTTTGCTAAAAGCAGACTAAATCTTTACGGTTTTTTTGTCAGAAACATTTTTCAACGGTTTTGACATGTTAAATATCAGAAAAAAAATTCGCAAGCAGTTCTATGTTCTTTTTTTAACATACCTATCAGGACTTATTTCTAAGCTGGCATATATGCTCTAAGCAACCGTATGGGCACTTATATGTACACATTACCTCGCTATATAGTCAGTATAATTTCGCATTATAATTAATCATACCATAACCCACTATTAAATCGTGGCAATATTATTAGCTTTTTGCTAAACGAAGAAGATTAATCTATAGTATAAAAAAATTGTTGGTTTCTATTGTCATTTAAGAATCGCGATTTTTTGTGTTTAAAGGAGATCAAGGAATAAATCCTGTAAGTTGAGCATCGGAGTGTTTTTTCTAATGTTTGCCTTTTCATTACCTTGGAAGGATTACAACCTTGGAAGTGATACCAGACATTTAGTGATAAATCCCGCTGCTTTTCGGAAGACTTGTTTTAACCTTTTAGAGTATCGCTTATCATATTTTCATGTTGTAACATATGCAAAGCAGTCCCTTAGTTAATTTTGGAGTTAAGTGAGTTATTTCATTTGCTTACTGTCACTTATATCTCGGTTTAGAATAACCTGAAGAGTAACATAAGACATATCGTCTCATTTTTGTAAGGAGCAAATAATTCTTCAATGCGATTTCATTCATATATTATTCATCAAACTTTGCGAATAGCATACTTATTTGATGGAAACTCTTTATTCCCAATTATAAAATTCTTAAGTACTTAGTAAACTTAAAGGCATCCTTAAATTATTCTTCGTCCAGTCCTTTTATTATATTGTTGTACATTCAGGTTGTTAAGGTATACCTAATTCCATCCGGGAGACATTCTTCTAATTGAATAAATGCTAGATTTTACCATAGCAGGTGAACAAATGCGGGCGCAAAGAATAATAATGGCGGTGCTTTTAGCCACGTTCTTTTTTGATTGATGACACGTTACGATTACTGCCATCATAGCGAGTCGTCCGTTTTCCGTTTGCAGTTAACACGAAACTACTTTTAACAACATGACTTGGTTTATATATGCGGACTCAATTCTTTTGTCAAGCCTGAAATCCCAGTTAAATATACAAACTTCCATTCAAATGGGATCAATTGTCGCCTAACAGCCTCACTGCCGGTGCCAAGCGTTGAAACGCTGAAACTATGTACCGCGCGCCGTCGCGAAACCTAGTTGATAGAAATTTGTTCGAAAACTTTATTTGACCGGTATAGCAATACCCTCTATATAATGCAGTGTGCTTCGAACCTATCTACTTTTCTTCCTGTTTAAAAATAAAATATTTAGGCTTTTTTATCGTTTATCAGCAAGGCATTTCTTTTGGCTTGAAGGTGTAAGCGCATCGTTGACAACTGAAGAATAAGTAATAGCTTTCTTTCTTTAGCCGATACAAAACTCGCGGCACAGCGGTGGACTAAGAGCAGCGGCCTCGATTGCGCGAGGTGCCAGTTCCGACATGCATCCATCCATACATCCATCGAGCTTGTTTACATCTGGCTCCAGAGCTCGAAAGGGTTGTCGCATCAGCCAGTCTGTTTGTGTGCGGGCTAATTCATTCTGCCATGAGCCAAGATTCGTCGAGTTGGTTGGCGTGTGCTCTTAGAGCGACAGTCAGTATATATTGGTGTCCAACGAGGAATAACTTGCAGTTGTGTGATGTTTGTGGTAGAGGCAGCTTCGTGGAGAAGTATGCGTAGCGTTGTGACTGTTCGGAATATTCAAGAAGTGCTGGTGTAATTTTGAACTCGTTCGGCACTACCGCATAAAACTACGCAGCACGTTCGGTCGTGTTGAGCCTCGTTCGTTCGGTGAAAATAAGCAACAACAATATTCACGATATTAAGGGTGTACTGTAATTAGTGTCACTTCAAGGGCCAGTGTGCGAAATAGTTACGACGCCTCGCGTGGAGTATCAACTTGTTGTTGTAAAAAGGAGGCGATAATCAAATACGCTTTGTGATGAGTGAACAAGGCTCAATCGAGATCCCTTTAAGGGACACAGATGAGGTTATCGAGTTGGACCTCAGTCAGCTGCCTGATGGAGAAGAAACACTCACAATTTTGAAACAAGAGAAAGCTCAGTTACACATCTGGGTTAATCTTGCCCTTGGATACTACAGGTAAGCGACGGACACATTGGCTTTGCTCAAGATGCGTTCACGTTGATTCATGATAATATATATACATATATCAATCTAAAATGGTAGCATACCCCAGGTGGCTAAAAAGTAATAGGTATAATACGTAAAAATGCATGACAGTCATGCCTTGTTATGAAATTCCATATTTTACTTCGAGCACCATAAGAATCAGAATAATAAAGTGTAACATACCCAGGCTTTTTGAAATGTTTACTTCATTTGTTTTCATATCTTAGTAGAGTCAGAGGTTACAATCAGTAACATGTCGTTGTGTTTACAATTATGTGTCTAACAATGATCCTCGTTAAGACTAGAAGATATTATTAATGGCCTAAGCCAATAAAAGTAGCAGCCAATAATTGGTATATATTATACAGCAAATACTGTAGACATATTCCACCTCCAGCTACATAGCACACTTGTCAGCACAACAAAAAAATCCAGTATTTAATAAGGCATATAAAAATATAACTACTTGATTACCAGTTTTAGACAATATGTATAATGTACTTGTGCTCGTATCGTCTATTTTTTAGGCAAGGTAAAGAAAAAGATATGGTCGCCCTGTTAGAAGCAGCCCGCACAGGTTTGGGTACATACGCTTCGTTGGATTACAAGGAACATGAGCACGACGAGATGAGATGTCTCGATACATTGGCGGCATGGTATGTCCGTCAAGCTAATAAAGAGAAGAATAAGGAACTGAAAACGGAAATGTTCACTCAGGTGAGCAAAAGTGGTAAAAGGATTTTCTCAATTATAAGATATTCAAACTAACGTCGTTATGCTAGGTCTCTTGGACATCTGCATAAAGACCTTACAAGAGCGTGAAAAGGAAAAAGGGGAGTAGTATCGTTAATTAGTCTCACAGTGAGGCAACATATTTTGATAAAAGGGACTTTTTGCTTGACGTAGTGGACTTCATATGCGCACGTTTTGATATTGTACTTGAGATAGCGAATGATTTTAAAAGCTTCGTTTATTTGATTTGCATTTCAGGCAACTCAACTGTATACCGCCGCCGATCGTATTATTATGTATACTCAAAACCATCTGCTGGGTCGAGCCTATTTCTGTCTGCTCGAGGGTGACAAGATGGAGCAGGCGGATGCGCAGTTCAATTTCGTCTTGAATCAAAGCAACAACAATATTCCTTCCCTTCTTGGAAAAGCCTGCATTGCATTTAATAAAAAAGACTACCGGGGGGCATTAGCCTTTTACAAGAAAGCTTTACGCACAAATCCGAACTGCCCAGCCGACGTACGACTTGGCATGGGCCTGTGTTTCTTTAAGCTTGGAAAGCTCGAAAAGGCCAGACTAGCGTTTGAACGTGCTGTCCAACTCGATTCGAACTGTGTGGGAGCTTTAGTAGGTCTTGCCATTCTTGATTTAAACACCAAAACGTTGGAGGGTATCAAGAACGGTGTTGAAGTTTTGTCAAAAGCATACGCCATCGATACGTTTAACCCAATGGTGCTCAACCATTTAGCTAACCATTTTTTCTTTAAGAAGGATTTCGAAAAGGCGGAAACACTGGCTTTCCACGCGTTCAATAATACCGAAAATGAGGCGATTCGTGCTGAAAGTTGTTATCACCTAGCACGTTCATTCCATATGCAGGAGAACTACGATCAAGCATTTAAATACTACTATCAAGCAACCAATTTTGCTTCGCCATCTTTCGTTTTACCGCAGTTTGGTCTTGGTCAGATGTATATCGCTAGAGGTGATAACGACAGCGCCATGGCCTGTTTTGAGAAAGTACTCAAAGCGCAACCAAATAACTATGAAACGATGAAAATTCTTGGTTCGCTCTATGCACACTCAGGAAATCAAAACAAGCGAGATCAGGCGAGAACATATTTGAAAAAAGTGACGGAACAATTTCCTGACGATATCGAAGCATGGATTGAAATGGCTCAGATCCTCGCACAGAACGATACACATGCAGCCCTCCAGGCGTACGAAACGGTTAAGAAAATCCTGCAGGAGGATCAGGCCGAGGTACCACCCGAAATTTTAAACAACATGGCTTCGCTCCACTACAGACTTGGTAAATACGAAGAATCGCAGAAGCTGTACGAGAAAGCGTTGGAACGGTGTCAGATAGAATCGGAGCATGACGAGAATTACTACAAATTTATGTCCGTCACAACCAACTACAATCTTGGTAGAGTATTCGAAGCGCTCAACCAACTGGACAAAGCGACTCGCCTTTATAAACTCATCCTTAAAGAATATCCAAATTACATCGATTGTTATATGAGGTAAGCAGAGACCTTAATATTACTACATTTATTCACATTTTTAAACATAAATCAACTTTGTAATTTTTGCACATAGAAAACTTAGAAAATGTATTGATATCCGGTAATCTAAAAGGATAGTTAACAGTCGCTATCTTCATGTGCTTTCTATTTTATATACTCATTGCATATGTTGTTGCATTCTTGTTCTGTCATTTCCAGGTTGGGCTGTATTGCTCGTGATCTCGGCCAAATCCATGATGCGTCGGTGTGGTTCAAAGACGCCCTTCAAGTCGACAATCACAACCCCGATTGCTGGTCACTCATCGGCAATTTACACCTTCGCCAACGTGAGGTTGGTGCTGGCCAAAAGAAATTCGAGAAGATCCTTAATAATGAGGTATCAAAAACGGATTCATATGCTCTTGTAGCACTGGGCAACGTCTGGCTATGGACGTTGCACGAACAAAAAATGGAGCGCGACAAGGAAAAACGACACCAGGAACGGGCACTGGCTATGTACAAACAGGCGTTGAAAATTGATCCGCGAAACATGTTGGCAGCCAACGGAATCGGTGCCGTCCTTGCGCACGCGGGTCATGTTACCGAGGCGCGGGAGGTATTCGCTCAGGTACGCGAGGCGACGGCAGATTTCCCTGATGTATGGCTAAATATTGCGCATATCTATGTCGAACTGCGTCAGTACGTATCAGCAGTTCAAATGTACGAGAACTGCCTAAATAAGTTCTTTAAGTATGACAACGTCGAGATCCTCGTCTACCTTGCCAGAGCGTTCTACCGAGCGGGCAAACTTCACGAATGTAAAAATGTAAGTGGTATCTATATTTCTGTTGATGTGGTGTCCGAAATAAAACAGACTGTTTCGTTTTGAGTTAACTTTGTAGTAACAAGCATCTGCTCAAGTCTTACATCTATTTAATTTTGTCTCGTAAACATTTTATAATAGTTTTATGAATTGTTAGCTTTGACTAGAGCAGAATCATTCGCGTTGCAATTAGCAAACAAAAAATAGACCAGGCATGATGTATAGTAATGGAAACTTAAAAAAATTACCGAGTCATAGTATAATAATTTAGTTTTTTGGCTACATTATAAAATATAGCAGTTGCTAAAATATTCATTCTTCTGTAGATTTCTAACAGCAATGGTATTTCTATTCTTGCAGATCCTATTAAAAGCGCGTCGAGCAGCGCCAAACGACCTGCAAATTTTGTACAACGTTGCGCTCGTCCTTCAGTGCCTCGGCATGCAGGTACTTAAGGATGACAAATCCAATCTCAAGACTGTGTTGCAGGCGGTGAGCGAATTGGGTATCGCACACAAGTTCTTTACATCGCTGGGTCAAACGCAGGGAGGTAAATACAACGCTACCCAGGCACAGGCTGAGGCACGACAATGTTCCGATCTGCTGAGTCAGGCACAGTACCACGTGGCTCGCGCCCGTAAGCTTGACGAAGAGGAGCGAGACTTCCGGGAAAAGCAAGAACGCGAAAGACAAGAATTGCTTGCCAAGCTTGAGGAAAAGAACAAAGAAGAGATGGAGAAACGGCAGAAAGAACGCGAGGAGATGGTCGCCAAGCGCCAACAATTTGTTGAGCAGAGCAAGCACAAAACGAAATTCGAAGAAATGCCATCTGAGGCTAAAAGCCGAGGTGGGCGCAGAGGCAAAAAGGATAGACGAGACGGAGAAATTGTCACCTCGTCAGATGAGGAGGGTGGGACTGGTAGTGGCGGTCGCGGTGATGAAGGTGGCGACGGAACTAAAAAGAAAAAGGAACGCAAGAGAAAAGAAAAAAGCAGCAAAGGAAAGGATGGGGAAAGAAAAAAACAACGCAAACGAAAGGGAAGCCCCAAGACGAAGGCGCCCAAGGAGAAACGTGGAAAGGTAAAAGTTACACGGTTTCTCGGTTGTTTGCCAGCCGAACAAAATATCAATACAACATAGTGGTAGTGATAACTAATCATATCCAGATAATAATTCCTTGTTTTCTACTTTTAAAATAATGAGGTAAATCTTGTGAGAAACGAATTGCTTTCCAGGGGGTCGAAATGAAGTTTAAGCTATGTAGGTTGTGTCTAGTTACAATCAAATTATCCATTTTTATTGTTTGTTATGTATCGATTCATTGGCAGAATGAGAGGCTAACGGAAAAGCAGAAGTCGAAGTTCCGTTCGAAAGCTACTATTTCTAGTTCTGATTCCGATTCCGAGAGTGGGCGCAGGAAGTTGGCTAGTCCCACTCGCAGTGGTACTGGAAGCGGCAGTGGTGACGACGCTGGTCCTACCAACAAGAGAATTCTTTCATCTGAAAGCGAAAGTGAAAGTAAGTACAAAATTTATGATCAGCTTCCAAATTTGATTTTTAGATCTTTCGAGGTCTGTCGTTACTTCCATTAACTCACAATTTGCTTCATTTATGCCGATTCTGTCTCTTGTACTCTGTCTTCTATGGTTTAACAGGGAATCGCCAAAAGCGCAAAAGAGTTATGTCCGCTTCCGAAGATGAGGTTCACCACTCTGACTCTGGAAGGTCGCGATCACGTTCAAGAAGCAAATCAGGATCTCGTTCACGAAGTAGATCGGCTTCACGCTCAAGGTCTAGATCCAAGTCCAGGTATAAGTCGTTTGATTTGTTTTATGTATCATTGATTGCGTTTAGTAATCACATTAGTTGTATGCTTAATGCATAATCCAATTGCTTAATATAGTCTTACGGATTTTGGCCTTTTAAAGCATTTACGTATATATTGTGCGTGTTTTCATTTGCTAATCAATTGGATCAATTTTCTTACTAGCTATACTGTTGCTTCCATTCAACACTGAAGAGATGCTGAACAGTTTGAACTTGTTAAAATGATCTTGATCGAATGTACCGATCCCCTCCGGCTCATAAACTATCGTTATTTCCTTGTATTTACACACACAGACCTAGATCGGCAGGATCACGCAATTCAGGGGGTTCACGACGTTCCCATTCAAGGTCTAGGTCCCGTTCGGCTGCGTCATCACGAAGCCGCTCTCGAAGCGGCAGTCGTCGTTCTAGCCGTTCACGCAGCCGTTCTAGAAGTCGCTCAGTGTCACGAAGCATTGGGTCACGGTCGCCTTCCCCCAAATCTCCGTCACAGGGAGGAGAATCGCCTAAGTCACCGTAACGCCATAAATGAAAGGAAAACCTCTGTAATCGATCACCGAGCCGTTTCTGTACAGTTAGAAGTATTTGGAACGGTCATCAAGAATACTGCCGTAATGTCGCATGGAGTCAAGCAGCCGTGATGATCGGGAGATGTGTCATGTACGACAATTGAGGCAAAAACCTCCGTTAAATATAATGTGCCGTAAATTGGTTATAGTTTCTGTTTGCGTGCGCCCCGAAGGAGAACGCCGAGAAAGTGCGATGGAAATTTTTGGGCGTCATTGAGTTAGTGATTTATAATACCGATGTCTAAAGCACGGGGGTCTAAGATCGCTGACGAAGAAAATCGTAGTAGTTTAGCATTGAGAAAACCCCACTTACTCTGCTTTGTAAATGAACTCACTTATATATTAATGTACACTAAATAATTAAAAGGTGATGACAAATGTAGTTAGGAAAAATGGAATATAGTGATAATTGTTAGGCCCATTAATATTATTTTGAAGTATCGAATAATAATATTTGTTGTATGAATACTACACGGTAATAACAATTATGATTATTAATAATAAAGTATATATGCGTTGATAACAATGGACGTAGTTTTCTGTTTGTTGATGATCAATAGATAACATTAACGTAAAGAATAGGGGAAAACGCACTGACAGATCGCATTCAAACAACGTTCTTGAACCTTGTTATTTGTTACCTTGAACTTCTTATCTTCGCAACTGCACTGAGTATAATCCATTTAGGCGCTATGCTATCTTTTATATTTGATAGACGGTCTTTTCATTGGTAATAAAACTACTCGTGACTTCAGAGCTAGGATAGCAAAATAATCTAATAAATAGTTCGTCTCTCCGGAGCGACAAATGGGGCAGATTAAAATACAGAAACTTCCCACAATCAATGTAGAATGTAATGAACTTAGACGAATGCTTTTTAATAAATCTGTATTAAATATTGTGAGGCTATGCGCTTTGCAGAGTTTGAGTGTGATAATAGTTCTGAGCTTTCAGCAGTCACAGACATATGCCGAAAAGGTTCAACAGCGAATATAATAACAAACGATTTGTCGATATCTTCGGATTTGCGAAAGCGACTCCCTTAGGAAATTTTGAATTGAATATGATTCTTATAACTAACTGAATACACCTGAAGTTGCATGTTACCATATTTTTTGATACACAAGCTTACTAGCAATATTTACTAATGGATTGTTCCGATAAATAGCTGAGTTATTAATCCGTTTGCGTGGAACATCAATGCGACCAGCCAGCAAGCTAGCTAAAACAATGAGGGTTAATGTGCATACAAGTAAAGCGTGTTTTGTGACTTATTCTCTACTATGTGCTACGGCGAAGCCTGTGTATCTCCATGTGTGCGTGAATGGTTTATAAAAAAAAAGGTTTTAGTAGCTCGTTATAATATTAAAATATGTATGTATTTGACTACACAGTTGGCCTTTTCCTAATTTCGAAAATTATTTATACAGTGAGAGCGAATCGTACTATGCAATGTACCATTGTGTTCCTTTTGACTTTTTCGGATTTTATTAAGGTTTTATTACTAACTCAGGCAGATAAATTCAAACAATATACATATTAATAATTAAGTCAGATTTGGTCATGGTTGTATTCAAGCTATGCTGTCTCAAAATATCACAGTTCTTATAGTTTAGAGATAGTAAATAGATAATTCATTGAGAGCCACGCCGTCCATTTAAACAAACAGCCTGTCATATTTAAAAAAAGTTAGCTGCAACTCTTTCTATTTGTATTTGTCTTTTTTTTTTTAAATTGGAAGGTCATTATTAATAGTTTAGTTAACATTGACATCAACCTTTACCTGCAATGACAGCGCTTAAGAGATCACGCTGCAGTAAGGTGTCTCTGTATATTCCATAAGATTGATCCCACGGCCCTATTTTGTCAGTTCATCAGATACATGACAACCAGAATCAAATTAAAATCTGACCACGAAAGAGGTCGTTCATCAAAGTGTAATTAGTTATAAGACACGGATCATACACAAGCTGCGCGGGCAAAATTGTCTTGTCACGGTATATGCGTTTGGGTACCCGACTCCACTAACGTTTATATAAAAGCCATCTTGTGCCATTAGGATGGATACCAATACGAGGCTCATTTCGATCTCATCTCATTCGCCAGTGCGAGATGAAAGTGCTCCGCTGCTCGGTATTGCTAGCTTCAGCAGCACTTGTACAAGGTAACAATTAGCACACCTTAAACAGTAGCATGAAATAGTTACAGGCAACGTATATAGCAAGGATGGCATTAATGACATTTTTTAGAACTTTGATTTTTGTTAATATAATATTGGTTTATTGATCTCGTCTATAATTATTGAGTAATTCTTGTTTTACTTGAAAATGTAAAAAAAGTGGAACGCTACCCTAATCAAGACTCAAGCAGCTTCGCCTTCGTAGTCGAGCTTTCTGGGAAGCTCGCTCAGGAAAAAGTGCTTATCTTCAACGTAATAATACTCATCCGTAATTTCACTAAGTATGCCTTTCTTATTATAGACATTTTAACATTCGTTTCACCTTATTTTTTGCAGGATTTTCTAAGGGAGGGAGCAGAGTAGAGGGTAGCAGTCGAGACAATTCAATCGCTCCAGGATGGATCTTAGAGTTTGCCAATGGCGGCTCGACTCAGACACCTGCGACTAAAGGGGGTTTTCCACAGATCACGTCTATATTCCCGGAAATATTTACTAACCGGCTACCCAACGTCCGGCAGCGCGAACCACTACGATCCGTTCCGATTCAACAGGAAGCAACGGAAACTCCTATTAATACTTACGTTCCACCTATCCAAACGTACCCACAATCTGAGCAACGAGTAGCAACACTTCCGGAAATCGCTTCAATGCCTCGGACTCAACCAAACGAAGTTATTCATCATCATTTTCAGATCCCGGCGCCTCAGTCTTCATTAAGGAGAGTGAGCCAGACTATTACAATGCCGCCCATACCATCTGTAAACCCGACGTGGACCCATACAGCATGGGGTTTGTCGCCGTACACGCCAACACCTGTCGCACCAACATGGACACTTGCCTCCATGCCAAATCCAGAAGGAATCAACTCCGAGCTACTAACTCACCTCATTGAATGTATCAAACATTCTCATAGTAAGCAACATATATATATATATATATATATATATATATACTATAGTAAAAAATTCTAGTAAAAAACTAAGCTGATCAAATTTCAATCTAGCATGTTCGTTTAAAAATCATTAATTTGTTTCTAACATAGATTGTTGCGTGTGTTCGGCTGTTCGAATACCGCTATGCTGTCATTTCTGCTAGATAGATTTCGTTAGCCGCAACACTAATTCATTGGTTGATTTGGTAAAGTAAATTTGTGAAAGTATGAATTTTTCAGGACGCGTATCATTTCGTTTTGCATATCGATATAAGCATATTATGACATTTGTTTTGAACATTCAGGTTCCGGCAATTCAATGTCACACGGAAGTTCACGAATGACGCCGATTACGTCTGTGCCAGTTCCGGCACCAGCTCTGGTTTCCAATGTTCGACCGCAGTACATTCACCCCCAGCCGCTCTCTATATCACAACCGATTCCGCAACAAATATTGCAACAACTACCTCAGCAACAACAAGTGATTCAGCCGCAGTCACAACAGCAACAGCAAGTTGTCCAGCCGGGTCAACAACAGATTATTCGATCTGGCCCCCAACAACAGATCATACAACATTTACCCCAACAGCAGCAACAACTTATTCAGCCTCAGACAGAACATCAACAACATCGTCAACAACAGATTCCACAAACTTCCCAACGAATTCAGGCCCCTCAACAAATTGCGCAGGTGCCCCAGCAGATAGTGCACCTACAGCCACAACAGACAACAGTCCGTATGTATAATCGTTTACCGTTACAGTCAGGGTTGACCTTAATGAAACATGTAATACATAGGGTGTTTCTTGTTTTGATAGATAATAACTGTGCGTAAAAATATTAAACTACGTCTTGGGTACGCTGGTGGAATCACCGGAAAGGCGACATATGTATTTCAAGTCAAGTACCACCTTCGAGGGTTACTGATTACAGGCCATGTGTTTACCAACTTCTCAAGAAATCAGTGAGCAAAAAGTCCCGCATTAATCATTAAGGCCTAATGATGTTATAAAGAGACACGTAATTACGGCACAGAGCATAAAACGCGCGTAATGTTTACGCATGTGAATATAAACGTTTTCCTTTTGGTTTCTCACTGTCTACACGCAGAAGTTCAGTCACGTCCTCAGCACCTACAACAGCCACAAGAGGCCCAACAGCAACAGATTCAGCCACAGCAAATTCGTCAGACCCAGCCTCAACAGATTCAACCACAGCAACTTCAGCAGCAGCCTCAACAAATCCCATCACAACAGATTCTCCAGCAGCAGCAGCAGGCACAACATAACACCTCATGTACGTAAATACCGTCTGTTATATTGATCTTTTGTTTTATTGACTCGTAATATGGCTTAAAACAGCCATGTTTTATACATACGTATGAGTTTATGCATAGCAGATAGTTATGATTCCCTCGACAAAGTCATGGACGTGTTTGCCTGCTGGCCGAAGGAGTTCGGGTTCGAATTTAGAGGTGACAATGTTTCCTTTAGTAAAAGCAATTGAAAAGTTGAGGCAGTAATAGGAATGGCCTTATGGCTATAGGTGAATATCTTTCGCCGTCAAGAATTACAGTTACAGAGCTTGATAGCTTGGTAGCCGCTAAAAGAAAATTCCTAGCACAAGAAGAACTTAAAAATTAGATAAATTAACGGTATTCGTCATAGGCGTCCAAACTATATAGAACCACTAGAGATTAGACATTTCATTTAGGGTATGTATTTGCTAATAAAAATAACAAATATCCATAGAAATATTCGTTCTTCATAGTAGAAGATTAAATCGTTTGGTGATTGTCGATTTTCATTTAGCACTCCCGTTGTTGCCCGGCGTGCATCCCGCAAGGCCTACAGGTATGAATACTTTTTAGCAATGACTTAAAGGAAAACTAGCGAGTCTCTGAGCATAATCGTAATCTCTGAATGCATAACCTCGATACATACTGGTACTATTTAATGATTCACATGAGCCGTCACATGCTCTTTACGTTGAAGCATGAAATTAAATATTCAAAATTTAGCGTACAGTTTTTCTAATCATTTTTATCATTTCATTTGGACGTTGACTTCGGTGACTTTTGGCGTCTTACAGCTCCCTCACCGAGCGCAAACAACAACCGGTTGCCTGGAATGCCCTCTCTAATTGAGATTAACCAACAACTTCAGCCTGTTAGCTCATCAAAAACAGGCTAAGCTCAGCAACCAGGCGTCTAACCTTTAAAGTCTGATAAGCTTATTAATATAAGAAGAAGATAATAATTAATTAAGCATAAAACTACCACAAGTACTATCGAACCGACATGCGAACGTAGACGCGACTCAGCGAACTATTTAGCACTTCTTCTAATGTCAGCATGACACGACGCCGAAACGACGTCATAAAACCTTATCGGCCTCGACTATAATTATGCGAAACTTCTGTTATTACAACGCTGCCAGTGATCACAGCGTAAGAAATAAAGGAATAAAGTACATATTACATAGATATAGACTAGAGGATTTCCCTTTAGCTGTCACATTTATAAATTAGAGAGATTACTAAATCCCGCGATGTAAATTTCTTGGTGTCTTTTGAAGCATTGATGCCTAATATAAAGATAAGAGAGATAAGGAGAGATAAGGCCTAAAGAGAGATAAGGTGAGCTGTAATTTACATTGAACTATTTTACTAGGTCGGTCAAGAAGTAATGTCCGCCTTTCTTTAAATATTTCTCTTCCCTGTACACCATTTGTTTACTTTTATTTACCATTTGAAAACATTCCTGTGGTAGATACAGTATAATTTCCGCTAGCAACGCAGCGAGTACTTCAAGAAATTCTTATATTTGGCAGTTTCTATTGAGAAAAGCTATAACGTTGTCCTCTGCTTGTATAATCACTTCAGTAGTTTCATTCGGATAATTGCTTGAGAGAAACTGCTCTTCATTGGTTTGATCTAATATGCACCGCAGTCCAGCGCAAAACATTATTGTTTAGTTTCTCAAGTTGATGTCGGTAAACAAAATATTTCAACAGTCTTATTTATGGGTTTTACATTTATAAGTTATAATAGAAAAACTACCTATAATATATTTATAAGAGTGACTTAGATCGGTGCGAAGGGTTAATTCATTGTCTTTTGCTTAAAAAACAACCTTGTTTTGCATTCGGCTCTCGACCTTCGATGGTGCAGTGATTCCAAAATATAGACCTTTGACATGTCATCGAACACATTTTGGCAAATTGCTCAAAGTTTCCTTATTGACACCTCTAGCGATGAGTCCTGAACTAAAGCCTTCTGAGGAGCACTGAATTAGCTGCAAGTTAGAAATAATCGTACAGCCCATATGTTTCTTTCGATGATCCAGTCTAGAACAATGAGTTCTCACGCATTTTCATTACTTATTACGGATAGCTCGATATTTTACGTCTCGGTCTTTTCATTTACGAGCATTTCCCATAATCTAGATCTCTATTGAGTCTTTATTGAGTTGAAGGACGAACTACTGCGTGCCCGTGCGATAAAACCAAGTTGTCACTTCTCAAAAGCATGTGCTTTGGATCTGACATTTTAATGGAGCAGGTTGATGGAAAAAAACGACGTCAAGTTCCTCTCAAAGAAGCAAAGCAATTTCGCAGCGATATTGTTTTAGTCAAATCACCGCAAAAAATAAGGTTATCAAACTCTAATTAGGTTAATTACCACTACAAGCACCGGTCTGCATCTAATATGTCGACCTGCAAAAAAATTAACTTTTGATATAACATTCAGTACGAAATTGTCATTAAGTTAAATGGTGCTTTCATGCGTGAATAAAGCGACTCTACTGCTATGCTCTAATTGTACGCTCTGCAATAAGAGCCTTCAGATAAGCAATACAAGGCTTTATTATTTTATAATCATAGCATTGAGGTTCGTATGATATGTGCACTGGTTACTTTGGTTGTTTCCCGATACTCAAACTTGTTACGAGCGGTGGATGCGCTAGACTGTATACTAATTTTATTACCAGACAACAGTGCAGCAATGTAATGGCATGAAAGACATTCATAATCAAGCAATAAAGCATTTGCAGCTCATCAAAGAACACTAATTATAAAAATAAACTCATAGATAAATGGACATGCAGATGACAATGCTAAGGGAAAAGTCTCAAGTACTAACCGCTTGCCTCTGCTAGAGGAACGCCCTAAGTTGTTACCTTAGCAAGAACAGAAAGGACGCCGCTGGCACGGCGTGTGTTGCTCGCCATCCACCGACCGTTTTGTGAAACCTATTGATGAGAAATCTTGTTACCCGATGTTCTTCGTTTAGAAACGCTCTACGTTCAAGTATTACAGCAACAGTAACATTCTGTTCGTTTACGTAGCCGACATTCGATTTGCGGTGCAGCACAAGCAGCCACTAGAAAGTGCAGGCCATAGGTTCATATAAAACCTTTTTCCCCAAACCCGGTTCGCTACGGAGACTAACCATGGAACCCATAATTGTTCTATCAGTCAACGCAGAAGATGGGTACCCGGCTAGAAACAGATCTCGATTGGGAAGGTGTGGTTCACTCGGTCGTGTTCTTACTGGTGTAACGACTCGGCATTAAACTTTGACCTCGTTTCGTGATAGTTTACCAATCACAGTTGAATCTACAAGGCTGCTCTGATCTCTGGTGGCACCCTAGGCGTCTGGTTAGATGTGTGTATTTGATTCTCGCCAGGCCACAGCGACGACCGGGACGAGAAGTGGACCCGTGTATCGGACTCCTGACATAGCGAGTCTGTGTGCTCACGAAAGGATTATAATGCACGGATGCTACCGTAATGCATCCAGTATTTATAGACAAAAGTGTCGTAGTAACTGTCAATATTAATTGTTATTATTCATCATTTAGCAAGCAAATAGAAGTGAGTAGCAATCCTACTTAAGTAAAAATGGTAGAATTGGTATCCATTGAATATTAATATTATGAGAAGGTCAGGGCAATAGTATGCTCTTGACTGCCCACGAGCGTCAATTACGCACGGGTTGAAAACAAGCTAAACAATATATTATGAAATGGGTAAATTAAGCACACGATAATAAACGAGTTCGGCTCGTTAATAGACAACTTGAATTTCATCGATCTAGGAAAAAGCAAAAACGGAAGTCCAGTATTGAAGCACTACTAATTATGGCTTGTTAAAAACAGAACCTTGCAAGGCCCATAAAATTACAAGGATAAAAAACGTAAGGACAATTTCGAAAAGGACTTCCACAAAGTATTAAAGATGCTATAAAGAAATGGGCTACAAATACAATTTAAACGTTGCTAGAGAGCCACGAAGCGGTCGTAGAAGTACTACAGTATGTGAGAATATTTTCCCATGAAATTGTAGGAAAAGCATTGAGCTTTAAGCAGGGCTAAATTAACACATCAATATAGGTTTCGGGACTCAATTTGAATGAGACTGTTTTTACACTAGCCTTGCAAAGGTTAATTGTATAACCTGCTTATTTCTATATATTTAGAGGTATATATATGCTATATTTATTCTATTTGTAGACTAATGAGCTATGTAAGGTCGCCAGTTAATTGAACATTGTGTCATTATTATCAAATTGAACATAGGTTTTAATAATCTTCCCCGTTTTTGCTGCCATATTATATTAGTCCATAACAATAGCCCGCGCGATTCGAATATTAGCCAATACATAATTTATAAATTTGTCATTTTCTTCCGTATTCCTGTTGGTTTCCAGCATACAAGTGTCATTTGCCGTATCTCATTATATTTTGATAAACTATTCTGAAACTTAGTTCGATAAACATATAGGTATCTCTGGGTACATAGGTTTGTAGGCTTAAAGCACCGGCTTTTAATTTTGTCTACACAAATTTGATCTGGCTCGGCCTGACATCTACGTTTACTGCGACCAGGGAATGCAGGACGGTGTTACCCACAGCCTGCTGTTATTTCAGGGATTTGATGATGCATACTGGTAAAGCAAAGCCTCTAACAAGATGGCAACGAGAGCGTGACCCCAGGACCAAGGTCCTCCCCAACATGTCAATATGCCTAAAGTGATATACTGAATTCTTATGCTACATCAGCAGATGGTCTGTTGAGGCCTCGGTAGCTTCAAGGGTTCTCAGAGAGAAAAAACGGCTAAATCAACTGAGAAGGCCAGATTGTTGCAAGAAGATAACACCACGATTAGACCAGGTTTAGACGCGGCGGGCTAAAGCCCGTTTAGAGAGGTGAGGAACCCAGAGCTTGACCCCGGCCGTTAGATTTGGTAGGTATTCATTACGACTGCTGTCAGTTCGTGGCACTGTCAACTGAGAATTTAGGCACAACATAGGGTGAAACTCAAAGAGGAAAAATTGTTTTAATGTGTACGAGGTCCCACAGCGCTAGTTCTATGTGGTGTAAGTTAGCAATCTTAACCGACAATACCTAATCGAGAAAAAAGGAGTTACAGGCATAACAATGATGGTATTCTCTCGTATCAACCTCTTCTGTATGGGTTCTGTGAGGGATATGGTGGGCGCGTTTTTGAGACCGAGGGAGACTTCCAGTCAAAACAAATCGAACTAATCAATATGGGGATAAAAGGTTATGCATACGTCAAAAGAGAATCATACATAATATAGGATATGGTATCTGGGATAGAGTTTAATAATGTTCAATTATAAAACCTAAAGAAATTAATTAAAAAGTCTAATTTATTACTAATACCCTAATTGTTGGTGCTTCTAATTTCTAGCGATATGCGGCCAAGCTTATCGAATCGCTTATGCTGATCTTAAGATGAATTTAGAGCAATCTGTATAAGCTATCATATAGTTGATTTACTTTCTATGAAATATGGGTAAAAAAAGCTTACGTACCATGCAGACTAGAGGTCTCAGTTGTCAAGTGTAGTACGTTTTTAGTACATTACTCTTTGATCTTGGCTAAAGGGCCGGCGAGCAAAGTTATTGACCCTTTGCGATGCAAAAAGTGCCTTGCCGCAGGACTTCCGTAAGATGCCTGCGGCAGCACATCGACAGCAAGAACCGTCCTGAAAACACAATTGCAGATTTTGCTGATCGCTTATTGTTTCCACTAACGACCGTCGTTGTAAGACAGGAATATTGTTTCACGCGGTGCTTTCGTGTGGTTCATTTCTCGACAGAAACAACTCAACCTCGCTTATCCTGTATTTCAACGGGTCACTCACTAAACCCCGATGGTAGCGGTCGAACACCTAGTCTCTGGGCCCTCTCTGAGCCGATGTAAATAATCCTGTGACAGGTTCTCTACCTGCCAGAGTCAGTAGATTGTAACTATTCTTAAGATCTTACTCTACCCGGTGCTGCCTGCACGGTCACTATCGTTTCTGAACGTCACAGAGAGTATGCTTTGTCTAATGAATGAGCAGATAGCAACAGAAAGACAGAAGGTCTGAACAAAAATGCCAATACTTCATTCGAAAACTTCATTGCTGCAGGTAATGGGGCCAAATAATTAGGAGGTATGGTAAAACTGCCTTCTCGGTATTCACCACTTCTTAATGATAGCATGTTTATGGACACGACACTAGCATAACATCTTTGATGACAGTTGGTTTACGAGAAAGGAAGAGCAACCGTGCTTTATTGGCCAAAGTGGATATTTGTTTGGCAATTTTAATTTCTGACACTGAAAACATACGCTTCAAGAAGAATTTGTTTCTTCTGTAGAGTTAAGTAGATACATTTAGATAGGTCATTAGTATAATTATTATTAAGGGAAGTAATGCTATGCGAAATTGGCCGCCGTTTAACCAAAAGATACGAAGGGTATCGACACGTCTACGTATAGCAACAAATTAGAAAAAGGACACGCACATAACGTAATCTAAATTAAACCAAAATCATAATTACCATCTTTTAAAGTTGTCCCATTTAAGCTGCAGTAGATGTGATTTAACTTGCCTATAATAGCAGGTTTTTCCATAAACCGCACCGACTACGTCCTTTAATTCCCTTGAAATTGATTTAGTTATAATACGCAGCTAGCTACACTGTTGTCTCCAAGATAATAACAGATTGCAGTTATTGTAAGGAGTTTCTGCTGAGAAAACTATTTGTTAGCTCTGCAGAATAAATATAAAAGTTCTACATAGAAAAAGATAAATAATGTTTGTATCTTATTTGTACGACTTGTTTAGAATGGGAATTACTGATAGCAAATTGTGTAGGCATTCTCTAGTTGTTTACCATAGTGATTAACATTTATGTGTCGTTGTCAGTACATGAACAAAACGCTACGCTTCTTATTATCATCATTTTTCAATGTAGCGCAGTTAAACTCGCTCTTATTTAAAATGGTTTTTTTGTCCGATTTGACAGTATGGTATTATGACTATCTCATTTTCAGGGTTAGCTAAAAACGCTGCTGCAATCATTTACAACGAGACTCATGCCAATAGATAAAATGACTCAATTATAATCAATTGAAAATAGAACGATTCGCTGAGATTTTTAATTAACAACTTAGTTCAGTGTTTCATATTCGATCCCCCCAGCGTGAAGGCTACAGTTTCCATTTTATACGCGCCTATGCCTATGCTATGGTGCACTTGATAGCGCGAATCCGTCTTCAATAGAACTAAACACCGATAACTCTCCTTTCGTCGTATACAAAAACGATTATGTTACTTTGAGCGCCCTCAAATAGATTCTTAAACCGATCAGATAGCAGAGCAATCTCTCTCTTCATTTTCTGTTTATTCACAGTTCTTCATTAACAGCGGCAGCAGCATCAACGAACGTGAGCCCGGTATACATAGCTCATATTGCCTTAAAAGTACTTCGCTTTCAGCGAGAACACTTATTTAGCTAGGAATTTCTGATACGTGAAGCATTAATTAGTCATTTGCCAGCTTGGACTGCTTTCTTTCGAATGCCACCATATGAGCCAGTCTCGATAGATATCGCGCGTAGGCAGGTTCTACTTTTATCTGTTGGCAAGTCGATCTAAGGCGAGTTAGCTCCTTCTCTCTGGACGTTACCTGTTGAAGTTTTAGGTGGTCGAGCAATCTTGTCGCGAGCAATAGAGGCCAAGTTTGTATATGGAGTTCGCTAGGCAAGCCCCATTCTTCGCAGGCACCAACTACGAATGTGGCCTTTATAGCTAATTCTGAGCCTTGTTGTATTTAGTAGCTTATCGCCTGACAAATGTATAGGCAAATTAAGTAAACTAGCACTCCATCATTTATCAGATAGACTATAAAAGATAACCTAAATTAGAGAACGAAAATGATGTCGAACGCGTGATTTCTGTGCTGGCCGCGCATTTTTGAAAAAAAAAATTGTTCGCGTGATGTTCTTTGGCGTTTTGATGTAAACGTAATGGAGGGTCTAGCATTTAGAAGGAAAGAAGCGCAACTGAAATCGTCAGATGCTTTAAGTGAACTTCTTTTAAGCGAGAGGGCGTGCTCAGAGTTAAGAATGGTAATTACAATGTTTATGACAAAATATCGCACAAGAACTTTTATTTGGTACGTACTAAGGACGTCGTACATTACAAGATGAGGGAACAGAACACCCGATTTGATGTAATATCACACGTACGGTAACCTGGTGCAAAAATCCTTCTTCGAAGTTTCCCAAAGCGTTTTTGTTAGGGAATTTAGGTTACCCAAAGACTCTTATTTCCTCCGTTTCTGATATGTGCGGTTTTATTTCATTATATTAGTTATGGCTGCTTCATTGTAGTTGTTCTATTGTACCATACCAAAATAAAAAAAAATGTTTTTGCTTTGGCTCTTTTGTGGTATGTGAAAATCGTACAATGAGAATCGTCGACCTGCTTAAGTTTGTTCGTTTTACGTTTAAATCTACTGCTCCATTAAGCGTAGTTGTATGATCGAAAAATGGACACTGTTTGCTCGTATATTAGCCGTCGTCATTATATTGTAGGACTTTGGTACAACGAACTAAAATATAATGTTGATCATTTTAATGTTCTATTGGGCGAGCCATTTTATACAAGGTGACGCCTACTGAGAGCAGAACCACATGCATGGAAGGCGTTAGACTAATGTAAATGTAGACGTTCCTTGCTATGGTTACATCTGATCTTCTGCACCTTAAACATGCGGCTCTAATTCACAACTGTCCCAAGTTGACTTCTTACTATATTCATAGGACGTTTATCAGATAACTGTGCATTTTTTTTTCACATGTATGTATTTGTTTCGTATGCATGAATTTCAAAGTATGCATATTGAACATATATTGCTCTTATTGTCGATTTCGTCTAGCCGTGCACCCACTACTCGGTGCGAGTTTACATATCACATCTTTATAGGTCTTCATTGGGATGCGTTGAAAACGGGGAAGATGCCGGCAGACGCCTTCTTCCAGGCCATTTGGCCTTGTGTATGAAGTCTGCAAGATAAATTTTCACGCTTTCGTGTGCGCCGATTGACTAGTTGACGTCAGCTAGAGTTTGTTCCTATATGAGACAGAGATGAGCAGGATGGCTCTACCCTTCTATTACGAAAACGCTTCCACAGCAATGTCCAAATGGCAGCATCGCGTACGACCGTGAACGCCGCTGTCACCCGCTCACTCTTCGGATTTATACCATGTTCGGTTGTGACCCAACCGATTAACAGCTTGCGAATAGCTAAGGCTGGCTGGGGTAAACTCTGAGTGCGCGTTTTTAGACAGCGTTATGCAGACACAGACACGTACTTAACGGGCTCGTATCTTTCAACCAACGGCAGCGATGGCAATTGTCAATGAACGAATTGTCATTGCTCCGGCAACGGGACCCACTTCTAGTCAAACCACGCAACTGACTCACCGATTCCGTTTTACCTTCGTTGCTGAGCGCTTCTTCCGGCTGCGTCTTTAACTACGGTGATGTTCAGCCACTTAGCCGTGTAAGCGTTTGATCGGCTTGCAGGCTGCTAGCCTATGGATCTGTCTGCGGTTGAGTGGAGGACGGAGGTTGTATTCGCTATAATGTCTTGCAATGGGTCGTGGTAATTTGCGGCAGCAACAGTATTTCCTTCGATTTCCGAAGGTGCTCGAGTTGTCTGGGCACACCCACAACCACCAGGTTGTACCTTTTCAACGCTGGCGCTGCTAGAGGCTGTTGTGGTATCGTACCGCTAGCTTGCGCGTGATCATAACGAGCCCGTTGTGATGGTAGCTGCGGTTGCTGTGGCGATGATAGTGGCAGGCGCTACCGCCTCAATCGTTGCCGCTATAGGTGACATGCCCATAGCAGAAAGGCTGCTTTGCCTATCGGGTCTCGCTGTGTTTATCCCACATGGCTACCTCGCGTTCATTTGCTGCCCGCTCCTTTTCAAGCGGTTATGTCGGTTTCGTGGGCGCCGGACCAAGATCTCTTCGTCTGTACTCAGTATCATATCGCAACACAGATACAGATATTTTTATTGGAGGGAAAAGCTAGTAATCGGCATTTTCCGGAGGTAGGAGTGTAGGACACTGTCGGCCTGCTGGCTGGTAGGCTGGCCGGGGTACCCGATAGAATATCACAGTTAGTACTGCCCGTGTCAGCAGTATCAGCATCAATAGTAGCAACAGCGACTGCAGCAGCGGGAACGAAGAGCCCGGCGGCAGGGAACTGACGAAACCGGCCACTGGCTAAACCATTAAAGGCCACCCTCACCGCCTGCTCTCCTCTCAAATCACTGGAAGCTGGTCGCCTTTCTGACCTGCTGAGACTCCGTTGTGTTGGCTACTACATTGCCTCAAACGCACAGTTGCCATTGTCGGGGTACGAAGTTCAGCCAGACAGCCAGAAAGCCTCTAAGGCCGCTGCTTGACGCCAAGGTAGGTTTTTCCTGAATATGACATCCTAGTTTACTACTGTAAGTTACCTATGGTAACTAACTCAGTCCCATCTGTGTGTAACTGTCGGATTCTGAGTGCAGAACTTGGTTTCCTTTTACGAAGCATTGTTTAGCCACCGTCCTGTTTCGTATGGAGCGATCTATGAAGGACGCCGTTTTCCGAGAGGTGTTCGAACGTCTGTTCTTTCGTCTTCCAGTGTCGCCAGTGTTAGTCTTCCATCTGCAGTGAAAGGATTAGCCAAAATCTGTAACTGAAGTGATTCTGATAAAGACTAAGCCGCTAAGCTAACCAGTGCTAGATGGTAACGCGCAATTGTTCTGCATCAGAATCAAAAGGAACGAGCCATATATTACAACTCTTTTAAGCAGTTTAATATCCGTGGCATTTCAAACTATCCGTGCACATAGCGCACATTTAACACCTGTTATTTCAAAATCTGTACGTAGCTCTTAACAACAAAAGCTTTAAATGCTGTAGTTTAGAGCTTACTAGAAGAGTTGTTCGTAGATCTGCCCCGTAACAACGTATCCAGATAAACAAGTTTTGCTTTCGAGGTTTAGCAAGCTAATCCGGTTAAGTATTATCTTCCATTTGTATATGAGGGGAAATTACCTTCGTCTTTAGCTGAAAAACAAATTATTGAGATTCTCTTATATTACCCAACGCCAACCCAGAAGCTTAAAGAAAAAATTCTATGGGTCAAGGTTGATCAGCTTTACAATTTTTAACGAAATTTAAGCAATGTATAACAATAATAATTTTAAAGAAGATGATTTTAGATTAACGGTCCTTTTTCTTTTGAACTTCCACTTTTTAGTAATCCTCCTATATTAGAAGTCCCCTATTGAGTATACATTTAGGCCATATTTAGGCCTGAAGAAGACCCCGCCCAATAGGCAGTACGCGTGGGTGGTTAACCCTTCGAGATTCTCCGTTTTAGGAAATAGAAGCTTGTGATCTCACCAGGTCCTATGACGAGGCAGCCATATTGGCTATCAACGTTCAAAGGAGGACGAGAGTCTTTCTTCAAACTTCCTGTCCCTTCTTACCTCTGAACATCTGACCTGTAAAAAGCATCTTACCAGTTTTTACCAAACTGGACATAATTTTGCCGAATATGTTGACGATAGTGTAATTTTGCCTAAAGAAAATGGTACCAATCATATATTCTAGCACTATCCTATACGTAAGGAGTCAACGAGAAAGGTTTTACTGGATCCCATTGAATCTACAAGTTTAACTGATTCGAGGATACTACCTGAACACGTGGAGGTACCTGGATACCTTCGAACGTTACCATTATATCCAAGGCTCAAGTCTAGTCGTTTAGGTATGGTGTTGAAATACAGATTTTTTAAATAAATCTATAGTTTTTCCACCATTTATGGCCAGTGGATAGCTGATGTATGACGAGTATTTCGATAACAATTATAAAAAGCTTTAAAGATAATCCAGACAAGCAGTACTGAGAAATATTAGAAAATAATTTAAAAACATTGGAGGTGATAATACGGCCTTTAACAACCCTCGAAAAAGCCTCCTTCCCCTCCTCAAATGGGCTCTTCTCACTTTCAATAAAGTCATATCTGTATTTGACGATAGAGAACTGAAAAATTGATTTTTGACAACATTTCGCATAATTTTACGCAATACATCATCCTTCTAGATCTCTTAATCGCCGTTCTTTACTCTATTTTGCTCGCGGCATGGCCGCCTGAGCCGTCGTGCCAACAATAGCTTACAGCACACAAAAGCTTTCAGTTTCACATTCGTTTTTGTAAATTGTTAAGCTTGTACGCACTCTGATTGATTTGAGTTGGCATTTTGATTTTGTAGATGACGGACGCTCAGGTCGAAGTCGAGGAGAAGCTGCGCCGCAAAAAGGAAGAGGAAGAAGAAATGTGGCGTGAGTATGCCGAACAGAGAAAGCTTCAAAGGGCAAAGGAAGAAGAAGAACTCAGGAAGTTAAAGGCGAGTGATCAGTTAATCTCATGAGAGGCCAAACAATAGATAGAAAAACATTAGAAAGCAGCGTGGTCCGAATGGCTAGTACGCATCTTTTTTAATGTGTTGCCACCGTAACCATGCACAAATAAGCATGTGGCCATCCCTGGTTCTCTTCAGCCTTGACAAAAATTATTACTACTCTAGGTTATTACAAACGGTACGTATAGAGGCCTGCTTTATGATTACCACACCGCATCATAGGTCTGTTGAGAGAACCCCACATAAGTCTAGCAAGACCTATTTCGACTAGACGCTTAATGGGGAAGGTCCTTAGTGCTACATCTAAGAATGTGAATCCGGAGATGCAACGGAAATAGCCGAAGGCAATGGGATGTGAGGAAAGGGATTAAGCATTGTGCTAAGGACGTTTATATTAAAAATTATCCCAAAAATAATTTTAATGGTTGATGGGAACTTCATGAATGAAATGAATACATATAGAAGGATACGTTTGAGTGGTTTGAATATCACCGTTTCGAAAAATCGGTTCTTGAAACCCACCTAGCTTATATGAACAAAATGGGCGCAAATCACTTGAATTATATGAATAACCCACCTTATATTTTTAATCAATACAAGATGAAACGACCGCACAATCACCGTTGAATCCTTACATTTTAATCCAAATCATATGTTAATATTTTATAGCATTCTATTCTTCATAAGACGATCAAAATAATTGGTATTGTGTATTTATACATTTAAAATATTAGCCAAATATGTCACTATGGGATTAAGGTTGTGCTTTTCTGACCCATTATTCTGGTCCTGCCTTCATCAGGTTAAGCACATTACAGATTTCTGTAACGTACGTTTGTTTATGCATGCATGACTTTTTAAGGACCGGTACATTCTATATTTAATAATTGATATCGACGACATTTAGGATTTATTAATATATCCAGAAACCGCAATCACAAAAAGAGGTAAACTAACCTTGCTAATTTAGCTGGTTTATAGGAATTAAATAAACAAAAATAGCTTGTTGATGAACAATCACTGCGCTTACACCCATAAATAGCAAAAAGCCTTGTTAAATGAATGTCCGCTGCCCTAAGGTACCGTCGAAGCGACCCAAAAGTGATCCTACCGTTACAACGAACAGCATATACGTGAGATGCTCAACTAGGCGACTGTGCGACACGATTGCAGCAGACTCCGAGTGGGTCTCCGATGTGTGCCCCTTTGGGAATTTGTTATTCGAATGATAGCCGAAGTGTAAAAGCCTTAGAAAATAGTCTGCCTCTTCTAATCGCTCTGATCAGAGATGCCAATCAGTTCTATTGATTACCCTTGCGTCTCTGGCCTTAGCTAATCGGTTTCGTATTTTACAATCGCCAGATTGCGTCTGACCAAAGCATCATGTGTACAAACCTACGATAATCTGTTGGTCCGTAGATTAACTGGCAGTGGCTCTCGCTATGCTAAAATGCTCCACGCAAACTCACCCAACAAAAGCATGATTTCTAGTGGGACTAATGGCGCCTGTTACACCCATATCTAAAATAATCTGGAATCGTATATCGAAAACATGTAGAACGCCCGCTGTGCAGGTTGCTACCGTTTTTTGTTCAGAGCTGCGGTATAGCAGTTCCCACATAAGTAGATCAATGTCACGCTTACGATAAACGCAATAGAACTTGCTTATTGTGAACTCGAACGATGTAGGGTCAGAAGAAAGGGTCAGTACTGCTGCTATTGATCGAAATAAAACGTATAGTGTACGCTCTGAATGTGCCCAAATTAGTAACGATATCAACGATTGCTAGATTTAAACTCTATGATTAGATGTGATTTATTCAATAATTTTTAAGTAAAGGCGAATTCTTATATCGGTTTCTAGGTCCTGTATCACCTAAACGACAATTAGCAGAACTTTATCATTATAGATACTGAAAACGCTCTAATCTATGGGGGCAAGGCAAGAATAGTCGATCCAATAGCACGCTTATCTGTTTGTTCCAAAATAATTGATTCTCTGCAAACACAAAATTTACACGTCGTACAATGCATACAGCAAGCATAGAATTTGCAACGGTCGCCATATAGTCCTTTTTCTTTAAACAGGTGATCTTTCTTGAGGACAGATTTTCTTTCCGTATAAATTATGCATAGGGTTTTAGAGCCTTTTTGAAACACGCTGTGGTACTGTGTAATGATTACCAACATTAGAATAATTTTAAAAAAAATCGATTTAATAGGAGCGCCAAGCAAAGCGACGTGAGGCGCGCGCACAACAGGAGAAGCATATGGCTGAACAGAAACGCGTGCAAGATGAGAAACGGCAAAAAGAGCTCGAAGAGAAAAAGGCGCGTGAGGCCGAGGCCAAACGCAAACGTTTGGAGGAGGCTGAGAAGAAACGCCAGGTATGCGCAGAAAAACCTATTTAATGAAGATCAACTAAAACATTATCGAGAACAAGCCGAAATATTTTCCTTGCATATGCGTATGCCTTAAAAGATTTTTTAACCTTAATTTGGAGAGTGCTTGGAAGTTTTGAGTAGGTATACGTTGGAATGGATGTGTGGCAGAGTCATCTATCGGAACGTAATCAAACCTGCGGTCATCAATGCATACATAAAGTCGTTGAGCGTGCCTTGAATAATCATTGAGGCATGATTTATTCGGTTTTGTTTATTTATTATTATTAATTATTATATTTGAACTGCGGCTAATGATGCTCACAGTGTTATTGCATATTTTTGTTGAGTATAGGCCATGCAGGCTGCCAAGGAGAAAAAGGAAAACGAGCCAGTAAAACCTAACTTCACAATCATCAAGCGCGAGGATATGGATAATTTCGCCGCCCTTGGCGGATCTGGTACGTGTGCTATCAAATAACTTATTATCGTTTTATTCCGTAAAGTAATAAGAAGGAAAGTTAGTGGTTCTTGATTGTCTATGCTTTAGTATCTATTTAGCTATCTCATTTTGTTCTTTGTCAAAGGGGTGTTCGGGAAGTTTGCCAATGTCATGGCCGCTCGCGGAGAAATGGGCAAAACGCGTGAGCAGCTCGAAGAAGACAAAAAAGCAATTTTGGCAATGCGAGTTAAGCCTCTCGACTTTGAAGGAGCCACGGTCGATGACCTCAAGAAGCGTGCCAACGAACTCTGGGAGCGTGTAAAATCACTAGAGGCCGAGAAGTACGATTTAGAGGAGCGTCGTAAGATTCAGGAGTACGATGTGAGTAAATCATGTAAAGATGTTCTAGTGCATGAATACTTGACGATATATTATGATACGTACGAAGATACGTAAACACACGAATCTAAGCGACCGATTTAACTATTCATTACAGCTGAAGGAGTTAGCTGAGCGTCAACGACAAATCGGTAGAAGCCGGGCTCTCAAGAAGGGTCTCGATCCAGAGTAAGTTTATCCAAAAAACATGTCAATCATAAAAAAAATAACGGGACGTCGAGATCTTGTTAGAACCGTTGCATTTGAGTTTTGCCTGGTAATTCTTATTTAACAAGTATTTGGTATTTAACAAGTAACTGGTGTTTGTACCTGGAGTACCCAAACGTATTTTATACATCACAATTTACTATTACGTTTGCACTTACCTTGTTATATAAAGTGAACTTGCAAAATTTATTAAGGATACCTAACGATGTCGTTGATAGGCAAGTGAAAGATATCTCCGTCTCATCATGGTTTCAATAGTTTTTAATATTGCTCTGTGGCTTGGCCGAGCACTGTAAATCGATGGAGAAATACTATTTTTTTGGAAAATATATTTTTATTTTTGAAAAATTAGAGGGTGCCCTGAAAACTTAAGTTGTGTCGCCGCCTAAGCATAGTTGTTCAATTATCTGTACCAAAGTGTTAGAAATGTATGTGTGTGTGAGTCAACAATTAGGGAAAATCGCATTTACGAATTATAACTGTTAATTATTGCAAAGGTAATGGTAACGCGCCAGTAGCCTCAGGAAGCTGCTATTGTCAAAAAAAACCTGTGGCAACCAGCTCTCAAACTACTCTTGTGCTATAAGAAGCAATAATACAGCAGTCATTCATAAACAAAACGAACTAATGCCGCTGGTTCTGTTATTTTACAATTTGCTACCCGACGAGCTGCTTTGATCGATCAAGTGGTACTAATAAGTCATGATTATTCGTGCAGATATGGCACAGAGCGATTGCTTTTCGGTTTTGGCCTTTTACCTAAGTAACAGAAAATTTGGTAAATCGAAAGCTTCAGCTCTTTAAATAAAATAATAACTGTATGATTAATACTTTTGTCACTGATATTATGAAAGTTTGCCAACAAACTTCCTTTTTTTTTATGTCTTTCAGAGCCTTGCAGGGACCGCACCCGGTAAGTTAAAAGGCGATCCATATGTTGGGCAGGTCTTAGACAATATTGATGCGTTTTCTAGTCGATAGCAAACAGAAGCCTAAGCTCATGGCATTGAAAAAACTGTAAAAGTTATTATAGTCATTTGGTCGTAGGAAAATACGAACATAAGCTAACGAAAATGTATATTTCGTGACCTCTACTTCTTTTCGTTCATGCGACCTTCGTACAGCCTAAGATCCAGGTGGCGTCCAAATATGAAAGGCGCACCGATCGTCGATCCTTTACCGATAAGAAAGAACTCTTTTCTGGAGGTTTCGAAGCCCAGCAGGATGCTGAAATCGAGAAACAATGGGAAAACAAACTGTTGACCTTCAAGGTACATAAACGCACTCTCCATTATCTACCTATCATAATCGGAAAACTACTGAAAAGCCTATCGATGACCGTTGTTAAATGTTCACCAGATGTACAGTAACCATGTATAATTTTTAAATTTGCCTCTAAGTCAATACTGAACGATGATTAATTGTTACCTCGTGGTTCGTGTGCAAGGGTGAGCATAAAACATTTCTGCCTGCCTAAATATTACCAGGTTTAAACATGTTCAGCCTTGTCATCTTGTATTTCTCATAAATTGAACCTCATTGTTATCTGACGTCAATGCAGGAAACATCTGGTGGAAAGCTACCGCTGTGGGACCCCGAAAATCCCAAAAACAAGGAAGTTCTTCGTAGACGAGGTCTTGATGATGAAGATGACGACGATGACGAACCAGTATACCAACCGCCGCCGCGTCAGTCCAGCCCGCCACAGCCTGTAAGCATTTTCGCGTCTTTTGTTTGACTGTTCAGTTGTCAACCGAATAATTGATACCCACTTCGTTTACCTCTAATTAATACTATAGATGTTTGCCCCTATCACATTATTGCAACTGCATTTGTTGTTCTGACCGTTTGCCGCCCGAATCGTTTCAGACTCGTCAGGCTTCGCCCCCGCAACAAGAGGAAGAAGAAGAGGTCAGATATAGTCCTCTTCGTTCTTTTTTGTATACACCGGTCGTTAGAAGGCGTTTATCGGGTCTACGACGAAGTGGTGCCATTCTTTTGTCAAGCTGTTTGTAATATGCAACTAACTTGATATCCACAAATTTGGGAGAAACAGAATCAAATGTGGAAAGAGATAGGGCTGTGTCCAAAAGGGCCAAAATCATATATATTCTGCAAGCATACATTTTCTTCTTTGCTAAAAAATTTCCCGTTAAAAAATTACTTGTCTACTAAATTACACATTTAGCATTGTATTATGTTAGGTTACTAGGGATACGATGGCAAATAAAAATAAATTTTGTTCCACTGAATTTTAGTAGGAACAAAATTCATTCTTGTTTGCGTTCCTTTTCACGGCCTTCCTTTAACTCTTGATCAATTTATTCATTCGCCGCAATTTTGCAAATCCGATATTGTTAAATCATGAAGCCGGCTTTTAAAACCCTTTCCATTATCAAATGTATTGTTATGAATTTTGTTGAAGACGGGGCTATATAGAACTCCTTGCCAGCTATTTTCTTTTTGCCAAGCATTTCCGAATACCATCCATAAGATACGTTTTTTTCGAATGGAAATCTCTGTACCTGAGCGTACCTTCCGACACTACGCATTCTTTTTTGGTTTCATAACGAGGCGACGCGTCTGTTTGCTGCTCGGTGCCAGTCGAGATGCCGAGAGACCGAATTAAATTGTTCTCTTCGCTCAGTTTATAGGGACAGATAAGGTCCTAGCTTTTAAATGATTTCCTTTGAATAAAAATAGCTAAAAATTATCACAAAACAACAGTTTGTATTCGAGTTTATATCTTGAGCTGCTTACCCACCGTCTTCCTTCAAAAGTGCGACCAGCCTGTTTGCACCGGTAAGGATAACTAATCGATGCGCGGTGCGTTCACGCTTTCATCGTTGAATTTACCAAACTGCTTTTAAGTCTTCCCTCGGGTATGAAGTTTACGTCGCAAACGGAACAAATATCTCAGCAGCTTTCTTCATTTCGCAAAGATAAAATTTATTGCTAAGCTCGAAAATACATACTAGGATCCGCAATTTTGCTTTCCTGACAGCCTAATACTTTCACAATGCGGACCGGAGTTTCATTGAGCTTACTTTTTTGTCTGCATTACTTTTGGATCTTTCAGGAGGAGGAAGAGGAAGAGGAAGAGGAAGAGTAAATGCCCAGAAACGTAGAAACCCGCTGCCATCGTAGGAAACTGCCGCCCTCAATCGAGACCACTCTAAGCAGACGTTTGGGCCATTTCGAACTGCAGCTCTCGCTTGACTCCGGAGAATAAAAAGAAACCCCCTGGTTCATTCAGTCCTAAGCGGTTTTCACCTCATTGGATAACCAAAAAAGAAACAGGAAAGTTGGCCCCCTACTGCAGCTAATGAACTCGAAAATTGTAAAGCACATTATTCTTATTTTTGTTCTTAAGTCTCATTCGTTGAGATTAGGCTTCGATGGAACTTAGAGGATAGGATGACAAAAAAGTCAGCGTCCCATAACACTGACTGGCTGGCGGATCTGCTTATTGACAGTAACCATGTGTAGTAGCGTAACCGTAATTCTATGATGTGACCGTAAAAGAAGTAGATCGTTACCTAAATCCTGTCAATTAACTACTCTTGTTATGGTCGCAGCACCTATCATACAGTCTATGATCAATCTTACTGCTTATGAACGAGATTAGCGTCATTTTTGGTAATGATAATAGTAATCTAAGTAAGCAAATAGAGAAACACAAATTCCGCTCACGTGCTTAACACGTATAAGTCTTGGTCGACCAATGACGGTATTTGCCGACAAACTGCTAGATATCAACCGGTTGAGCCTGTGCTGTGTTTAGCAATCGCCGTTGTGTAGATGGTGTCTTGTAACACTGGCGGAGGATTTTCTATTCTGACATACATTTCTCGTGCAGCCATGTATTTGTTTCTCGGTAGGCAGAAGAAGAGAGAGAGATTGCCGTATGGAAGAAGTGCTGGACGCGAGGAATCGTGCTTAACTTCCTGAACGTGCTCTTATATAAATGCATATCACTGTTGTTATCTGTTAGACTGAAACAAAAAAAAATAAATGGAAACTGTTGCATAAGGATGAGAGTGAAAATGGATGACGTGTCTTCATTTAAACCACATTGGGTACAGCATGGCTCTTTGAAGATTTGAGGCACTATTTTGATTTGAAGCCACAAGTGGTGCCTCAAGTCTCCGAAGACGATTCTGAGGAAGGACCTCCTTGTTCAAACAAAAGAGCCAAGGAAATCCTTCGAAGCTATCTTATATGCAAATGACTTAATGATATACGGATCGAACAGGCGAACAGGTCTTCAGCAAGCTCAACGTCGGCTCCACGCGGCAGTCACAGACATGGAACTAACTATAAACCTGACCTAGGCGATGAAGTGTAAAAAGGAAGGTAGGAAAGCAGCTACTGACACTTTGCACCTCGGCAGGTCGTCTCTTTTCTATGCTAGCCAATTTCCTTACTTGGAATTGCTCTTCTCCGCGAGCGGCAAAAGTTTCACTGCACACGTTAGCGAAAAATGCAGGGAGGTAGCGATAGCCATATGGACGATCAAATCACCTCATCGCTTATCCTTCGCACCTACCCTCAGCTTGTTCAACCTTAAAGTAGCTCCGAGCGCAACGTGTAGGATATGTGTTATTTGGAAAGACTGTATAGTGGAAAACGTCAAACAATTGAATCGCGTCAAAGCTTTCTTCCTCAAGAAAGCATTGGAACTACACAAAATCGTCTTGCGTATCTCCTAACCGACTCGCCAATGCTGTCCGAAGAATTACGTCATCGTTTTGAGCAATGGAAGCCTTTAAGATGAACCTTAAGAACAGGAAGCAAAGATTCGTCAAGATTGATGAGGACTTCATTGTTTCGAGTGCAATAAAAAACAACAGGTGAAAGAGGACGAACCGATTAAATAGACATAATGTCACTTGCTTTGCCGTGTGTTAGTTCCACCCTAGAACAGCAAAAAACCTAGATCTATTGTCAGGCTCGTGCCTGTGCCCCAGATGCATGTATATATACAAAATACTAGGTGCTCCGGATGTGGAGGGAATTGTTCTAGATATCATACTGTTTGTTAACCCTATTACCATTTCTAGGACATCTAGCGAATCTATCAAAAAATTTTAATATTTTCAAACTTTTATATAATATTTGACATGAACTGTGTTGAGTAGTTCTAAATATCTTTTCTGACATTGAGATATTGTGTTGTTGACCTATATTTAGGAAGTTTTTATGAAGCTTTTCACTACTGCCAGCAAAGGTAAATAGGTAAAATTTGATGTTCTAGGATTGTACAGTAGCTTCCGAAGTTGGTCTGTGTATATTGACTGGGATTGGCCGCAGTGCAGATCGATGGCTGGCCATAATTTTGTGGCCTGCTAAATAACTTTGGTATTTTCATTCACGTTTTCTTAAGCTTTGGGAGAACTTCCTAAGCAACCTTCTTGTGCCTCTGCTTAAGCAACCTTCTGGTCATTAGGTTGCTCACCCTCCGAATAACATTGTAGAACAAGTCTTCCAAGAAAGGTTACCGAAGGTTTGGATCACTTTTCTGACCGAAATATTGTAGTTCGAAATTATGATACTAAAGACAGTTCTTCTATCTTCGGTCAAGTTCAAGGAATTTAGTTACATGCTTTAAGTGAGATTCATTTGACAGAAATGCCAAACCATCCGTGTCCGTGTCCCTATAGAGTAGGTGCTAAAAGTAGTATTGATGGACATGTAATAGTGAACATTATGTGTAAGCCAGATTCAGATTTTAATTGTAAGCGACCGCTTGCTTTCTTCAGGGGTTTACCTTCAGTGTTTTCATAGCAACAACGTGCACTATTACGAAATTTCTTACTGAGCTTTAAATATTTGAACAGGATTTCATGTCCAATTCTATTGATATTGTTATTAATTATGCCATCGCACTATTATTATACTATACAACAAGCTACTATCTAACACACCAAGTTGTCCCTTTGACGACTGGAAGAGTTAGCCAAGCCAGTGAGTTACTTTGAAGATTTTTTGAAGACTATATACTATATACTTTGAAGACTATATGAAAAACTTCTCGAACATCAGATCATCTTTTTTAGATGTCGGCGAAAATTTGCTGTAAATTGTTTGTGTGATATTCGCTCTGTGTTTTACATATGGAATATTTGCTGCTAATATTGCATAGCAGTGACTAATTAAACGTAATCATATCTAAAGCTCAATAGTTTCCGGCCTGTTTTAGGAAAAAAAAAGTAGCGCCAGTAAGACAGGCAGGCAGGCAGGCCATACACCCGATATATCATAGAGCTATGTATCCATCTGACCCTATGATGAAGAATGAACCTTAATGGGGCGACTGAAGATTGGAGTGATTCTAAGATGATTTGTAATCGATAATAGGATGACCATTTTTTAAGACAAAACTTAGTTTAAGCTATTCTTGTCTTAGCTAGCACCTTGAACACGTGAGCCCACACAAAAAGGCCACGTGTTTATTGAAGGAAACAAGGTTACAGTTGGGACAAAATAGGGTTCATTGTTACTTATATTTGCAGAATAATACGAAGACATGTGTCTTTATTACTTAGCAATAAAGACGTTATAACGATGATTACTAACAGTGGCAAAAATGACCTTGGGCCGTAACTCGTCTAGGGATTCCTTGATACTATTAACTTACTGACCCGTTTTTATTTTATTCAATCCAACTTTTATATTACCACGTGCCGATTTCACTTGAAATTTCCAATCATTATAAATCAGAGAATGGTGAGGTTATATGGGCCACACTGGACTTAATATGATTGCCGCGCACAATTGTTACTACGATAGAAGATAATACCAACGTGATTGCTATCATCTCTTCTATCTCGTTTGATTCAATGATTTTCAAAAGCGTGTCAATTAAAGATATGTTGTTAAACTATATTACTGCACAAGGTGAGACCATATAGGCCACTGATGGTTTTATGCGAAAAATCAGTCATATAGCAAAATTAAAGGCAAACTACTCGCTTTCGAGAGAGGACTAAAGAATAACTAGAGAAGACAATAACTCGTAGGCATTTATGGGCAGCGATGGTTTAGCGAAGTCAAAAATTATTATTTGTCTGCTATTGATGTTCGTGAACTTAAGCTGCGCAGTATAAAGCGGATACTTGAGTGACACAATTATCCGTAATTTCAAGGATTATGCTGTGTTCGAAAGGTGTGAGAATACTTTTAAAAGCCAATTCGATTTACTCCAGCCAGTATAAGTATCGCGGCTGTAGAAATAATTCATAGTTAATCGTAATCAATGATGGCAATGTAAAGGCTATGTTATGTAGGCACATTTCTTTAGATAACAACATGCGAACAACAAGATATGATATATTACTATTGTTTAATTCGAATTAAAAATGTGTATTCTGTCATTCAATTGACTTTAAGGCGGGTTGGTTAATTTAATTTATCTCCTAAACGAGCGATCGACGGCATCTTGTTCCGCCTATACCTGAATTACAATGGCTCATTCACATTAGCCCTAGTAACTCCCCAGGGACAGCCTGTGATATAACTTAATGCAGTGACTTTGATAAAACGCACTTGTTTGTCCATCGTTTAGAGAAATGTAGGTCCGGAATAGGTGACACTGCGATGGAGAAGTAAGCGGATTGTTTTCATTGCTTGTACATCAATAAAATACAAAAAATAATCGGCTGTATTGGGTGAGCACATGTTTTCACATTCAGTCAATGAAAAATCTATAATACCGAAAAGTTGTAGATTCCAAAGTTGTCTAGTCCTACTGAAAACGGAAGAAGTTATAATGACCCTATCATAGCCGCTGTGTGAATCGTATGGTAGTCACGTAAAAGAGCGACAAAGTTTATTGCAAAGCATTTGTTAATGAACACCCCACTTGACATAAATAACATATTCCCATCCCGTCAACGTGTTTTCATGCTAAACTTAAAGATACGCGGTGGTCTTGTTTCCAAAACGGACGGCAGAACCCAACCGTTCAAAGCAACACCTAATAGTCTAGGTACCATAGGCAAAAGACGAAAAAAATAATTTATGTATATATATCATATATAATCGTTCAAATGTTACCTCCTCCGAGTTTGGAATCTGCTTAAATGTATGTAGAGTTGAATGGAAGGTCTGCATGCCCGTGCACATATAAGAAAAAACGATGATATGAGTGAATGAAGCGAATATACGAAAAATATTCCTATACGATCTGTTCTGCTTTGGACACAATGAAGAACTGAGAAAGTAGGATATCTTCATTTAGTAAAAAAAGATAAATTTGTAACACATTTATGCAAATAGGTTAAAAAGCATTGTATCTTGATTAATCTTGCCAGTAATGACAACATTTATTTTATATCATTATACGTTATTATTGTGTACATTACGTTATTATTGTGGAATGTTTAACATATTCTTGTAATGGTTTCCTGCTTAACGTTTTTACGTTTGCATAACTGTTCATTAATATAACTATTATTTGCAAAAGGTAGCCAACTCGACCTTAACTGTAAATCGACTTTTCAAAACTTCTACGCCTTTTTTTGCAATCATCAAAATTTGCGACTTATTCGCAATGCCTCACCCATTTAAAATAAATTTTATACGAAATTTTCATTTAATGGCGTCAACAGCAGTAAAAATTCAATATGTGCTTGAAGTGACTTGTAGGTGTGCAGAAACCACACTACAAATACACAAATAACAAAAAATAAACAAAAACCCACACAATCGGAAATGCTCAGCTGAAAACTACTGACAATCTGACGCACTAGATAGGTATTCCCACAGGCTATTACCACAAAGAAACACCTAACAATAATACCCCAGTTATATTCCCAATGTAATATGAGGTCATTCAGTTTTGATCTGAGATAATGGTTTGTAACGGTTTATACTCAGATTACGATTTACGTGGTCGAGTGATGTTACGACATTTTTATATTGCCAGGTGCCTGAACAAAGTTCCTAGACCATTATTAAGCTTTAGTCGTCTTTTATGTAACATTATCTAACAATATTACGCAGGGTTCAAGATAATGATGTTGATCTGAATAGCTCCTATTAGTATACAGATATTGCGTTGCCAGAATGATGCACTTCCGGTCAACTAATATTTTAAGGATTCGTCTGCACATCTAAAGTGACTGTTATCAAGATATCATAGACTTTGGAAAAACTGAATCTGCCTTGTTTGGCTAGTTACATTCCTACAGATGAATTAGATTAGATAGCTGTTTCAAACAAATTTGGCAGACTAAGATAATCAAGTTAAACATTAAAATTCGGTAATATAATCAAATTGTGCTGCTCAAGATTATCTACTCAATAAACAAAGCATATCCATATTAGTGTCACAACACACAAGCGGCCGAAATTATGTATATTTCCCCGCCCAGTTATATTTGTTTTATAAGTTGTGAATCATAAAGAATGAGAAGAGGAAATCTAGTTCAACAAAATTAAGTTTATTTAATTTATAATGTGTGGCTCCGCATAAGATGCTGCGAGTTCTCGCGGACACAGTTCATTTGTCAGGAAAACCCACAGAGGAGTTTTACGATGAATTACCTATGTGTAAACTTCTTTACTCGGTATGCACCACGACACACCACCAGTTCTTGATGTTAGTTCAAGCGACAAAAAAAGCTCAAGGAGTAAAAGTCCCTAGCTGTTTTCTAATTCGTTACAGCAAGCTCTTGTAATTGAAATGCGCCGACGCCCGAAAGGAGACCGATCCCAAGAATCGTAATCGGCAAGCAGCAAAAGGATAAATAAAGCACAAAAAATTTGTCTTCCAGTTCATGACACCAAAACGTGTCCTCTGCTTAAATTTGTCTGCGTAAAAATGAGCAACTTATTTCACGGATCACTTCGACTAATAATTGATGCCTTTCCTTTCCCCCTTTAATATCAGCTAATATTTTGTACCTTGAACTCAAGCACATTGCGGTTCTCTTTTAAATTGGAAAATCTTTATAAGAGAAATTGATGTCAATTGTACGCAGACCAGTAATATTCTCAATTAATCGGTTATGCTTTCATTATAAATTGTTATGCAGATTGCCTTTAGAAGTTGCATCTTTAGTATGTCTTTCCAGTGAACATGTGATAGATGGTTTCTTTTTAAGAAAATTTATCATGTTATTCCTGTATTTTTGTAAAAATTGAAATGAAGGCAAAATCGGAAATTAGGAGAAAATTCGTTTTCGAAAATTATATCTTCGTTTCAAAGTGCGAACTCACGAATCAACAAAATGACGTCGGTAGACTTCTAGAATAGCGGCTTACTTTTTGCCTGTAAGAGGTACTGGAAAACAGAAGGAATTGATTCAAATGAATTTTTGACAGTGTTATAATGTTTTGTAGTCAGACGAGTACAACGCAATATACGATAGGTAATGTTTATCGAACGTAATTAAAATAATATAGTGTAGTTCTATTCAAATGCAAAGAAGAGTGAAGTCAATGTAATCCCGATCAGTCTTGTGAGAGCTAGCACCGGTCAAATAGATGACAAAGCAGAGACAGCAAAGAAAAATCACCAGTAATAATAGTATGTATTATCGGTTAGGGTATGCTTTATACGTTAAAGGTTTACCCAGGAGACCAGTGGTAATAATCCTCAGCAGTTAGCGGAGTAGGTTTATCGAATAATTTGATAAACGTTTGTATTAAATCTGAAAAATCCATTCACAACTTCAGTTGTAGCAAATTAATAAAGTCTATATGGTCTGTCGTATTCGTTAAAATTTAGTGGCCACGCAAATGATTCAATCTGTAACTTTGATCACACTGAATGAAAGCTTATCGTTACTAATTGTTTTTTAACATTACCGAGTCACAAGTTAATACTGAGGGTTAATCACAAAAAACCGACGTCTAATTCTCGCGCTAGGCGCAGTTTGTGGCCAGGTAGATAGGACGATTTACCCGTGATAGCGTAATGGGAACGCATGTGCCTGTTGGTGATGCTTTGTTTCACCCTGGAAAAAGCTAGCCGTCTGAAGTAATGCCGAGCGGCTTGATTACCAGATGAAAAACATAAAAAGCTTACCATTAGGCAAATATCAATAGACATCTGTTTTCGCCTCATCTTCTCTGATCTTATGTATCTAACCCTCAAATTAGCATGCAGTGAATTGTTTAAATTTTGACATGAAAACTGGCATCTGTACCATGCAATCGAATTCCTGATCTATCGATATAAAGTATATATCAATTGCGTTTGTTTCAAATTCAATAGAAAACATCCGTAACCTGTCCATGATTCATCTTCCCGCCAAGACCGATTTAAACAACTCCGGTTATCTTTGGAACGGACAGCAAAGAGTAATGAAAGCAGAGAGGCAGCGTTACAATACCAACGGTCGATAGGCACAGCGTGACCGAATTTTAGCTGACACCGCGTCAGCCGCCAGCTCTTATTATTGCAGCTCTCAGGCAGACCACTAAACGGAACCACCGTGTGGTATTACTTCACAGTGCGCGAAAACTACTTGAAAATGTTCGATCCAATTTTATAGTTTATACGATGCAGGACCTCGTTATAGCTATTAGTGTGATTATTGTGATCTATTAAGACACGAACACCGAAATGTTGTTGATGTTACTGTCGTGTATTATTAGCGAAAAATACTAATACGGTACCTTGAGATGTTGTGTGAAGTCAATTATATGAAAAAAAAATGCTCGATTTTTTCTAATGCCGGATTATATCAACAACGCGAGCTCAGTATTCGGAACGGAATATTTGAAACCGCTTATGTATTTAATTGATTCGTTACCTCTTATTTAAGTTGCCATTTGGTGTACACGTTATCTGACGTTGAATTTTGAGTGCTGAGTAAAAGTAGCTGCCATCGCCTGAATTTCCCAAAATCATTAACTAGTTATCCATGAATTTTATTAAGCAGTTGAGGGAGTTGATGCAATTCTTTCTACCATGGCCTGATGTCGTACTGGCTCGCGCATTCAAGACTGCTTGGTCATAGTTCCGCAGCAATCATGTTTCATCACCAGTCCTCTTGGTTGATCCGTTGGTTCTATTTACTGCGCAAGCTCGCTATCCATTCATCCGCCCGTCCCACAGGCAGCCGCATCTACTTTTGTCTTGGTCATCGGCGGTCATCATCATCACTGCCATCATTTCGCTATCGAAAATTATCGGCGGCACTAGGCTCGCGTTCGCGATCATCGGCGTCATCAATAACGATAACTAAAAAAGTCATTTCCCGTCAGTGGCCGACGACACCAAGAGCTCCTGTTGAGATTTCACCTACTCATTCGGGGCTCCTACAATCGTCAACGCTAGCTGTCAGGTCGTCTGCTCTCACCAATGCGTCTATCCTTTACGATGTCGACGGTCATCATGTTGACATACAGAGGCGAAGCAAGCGGCAGCTCCAGGACAGAACACAGCTATCCACAGCAGCCCACACAGCGGGCGTAGCTCTGTTACCCAGAGAGACAGCGTCTACGATAGCAGACACCCTTATTAAAATCGCGACAGGAACAGCATCAGGGGCTGTAGCAGCAGCACCTGATAAACTTACCTGTATCAGATTACCGCAAACATCCGTATCAGTGGTCGAATATCGGCCGCAACGTGTTGGCTCGACAGCTGCGGAAGACGGTGCCGTGCAAGAACAACTCAAAACGAGAACGAGTTGCGATTACAACAGTAGCAGCGCACACGCAGCGAAAACGCGACATTGTCGATCCTACCTCTTACAAAAATCGACAGCGGTGCAGGTGGATAATACCAACTGTGGCGGCAACGACGAGCGCAACTTGCTAACCAAATCGCTTGTTTGGGTGCCGACCTACACAAAAATATCAGCAGCGGAGGACGACTTGTTCGGACAGGTAAGCGCAGCTGTAGCGGCAGCAGCGACAGCAGGCGGAAAAGCAACAACTGCAGAGTTTATCTCACCGCCAGTTAGTAACAGTGCCAATAGATCTGTAGTCATTGGTAACGGTAACGGTTGCGGCAAGCGCAGCGCAAACTGGAGAGGATTACTACGAGACCCGTTGACAAAAAGGAGTGAGGCTCTAATTGGCACTGATAGGTATCAGAGTGTCGTGTCATTCGGGTTCTTGAATTGCCTTAGGCAATTGTCTACTGTTGGTTCGGATACTGTACGAACGGCAGGCCGTTCGACTGGTGCGTACAAGGAATACGAAGTTGTCGACAAGATCGAAGTTTCCGTCTCCAGCAGCAACGACAAGGACGACAGCAGAGAAAACCGTACTAGCAGCAGGTGCAGCAACATGCCTAAGCGAACTACGGCACCGGCTGCTGCCGTAGAGTCGGCATTTCCTGAAGCGGCACTTCTACCCAAACAGGAAACTGGTGCTCAGGCGTTTCTTGCAAAACATCCGACATACGATGGCCGAGGTGTAGTCATAGCTATTTTCGACACCGGCGTTGATCCCCGAGCAGCTGGACTTCAGGTAAGTGGCGGACCTGCGATGTTGCGAAGAAGTTTCGAAAATGTATTAATTTTACCTATAGCAAGGAATTTATTCCCTCGCCAACGGATTTTACGCACGTAACCAAAGCTGACCTAGATTATTTAGAGATTATACAGCCTTAATGGTAATGATCAAGAAGATAAGGTACCAACTGTAAACGACCATAAGCTAAGAGCTACACCAACGAAAAAGCGAAGCTGATTTGTTAGTCTACACAAAACTAAGAGTTCCAGAAAATAAGCAAAAATGCTAGTCGTGTATAGGTTCTTAGGTGAAATCTTACCAGTCGAATACATGCATTTTGTAAACGCTTCCGAACGATTGCTAGGTCTTTGTCGCGATGGCTTTTTAAAACAAATACCGAAACAAACGAAACAAATATGGGAATATTGTTTCGAATCTGTATCTTTGTTACTGTTCAGAATTGTTCTGATAACCTCAGTGATTTATGCAATAGTAAACATGAGTTTTAACTTGCGTAATTTCAAATGATGCCCTTGGAGTGTTAAAAGAAGGAACGCTTCGTAAAGAACGTAATAGCCTAACTGTAATCGTTCAGGCGGACGAACTTCTGATACTGCATGCAACATCAAACTATGCGACCAGTCACTTAATATACGTTTTTCTTAGCCTCATTAGGCCTAATACATTACAATTCCTATTTTTTTTTTACAAATATTTGAGCTATGGAGGAGAATTTAGAAGAATGCAGTCGGCGTTCAGTCCAATACGTTCCGTTTTTCAATGTAAAAGCTGCTCCCCTCTGACTTCAGAGCTTATGTGACGAAATTGTCATTAGAGAAGCATTTTTAAAATACTTTCAAAGGAAAAACTTGGGCTGGTATTTGGCCTTCGGCTGGCTGTGATCACTAATGTAACTTTATTCGAGATGCTCTGAATGCAGTTCCGCACCATGTTTGTCGCGTCCGGGTTCTGGGCCCATGTAGCACCGTACTCTTGATTCGTGACTTGTTTCTGATCTTCTGTCTAGCCCTGACTCGCCGTTTATCACACATTTTCGATCGGATTCAAATCGGATGAATTTCCATTTTATAGCAAAATCTTAACGTCAATAACGGTAAATACCTCAGAGGCATAATATGTCATATTATGCGGTAACTCGTCATGTATGAACACACAGTAGCCATTTGGAAATCAGTCTCTTTTTTAAGGCAGCATTTATGTCTGAATTAGCTTACAGTATCGTCGTTTTTCCGTAAACCCGTTAATGAAATATAAGGTTCTTACATCGTAGATGAAAATCACAGGCTACACCTTTATTTTGCTTGAACGTTTTACCTGCTGGATTATAGAGGATCTATGGAAAATTTTGTCCGAATGCCTGTAAAGTGTTGACGTTACTAAAAATATCAAAACGGACTCTTTTTCACACTTCCATTATTCGACTTTAAAATTGTTTAGCCCAGTTGGAACACGCATACTTCTCTGCGCAGTTTAGCCGAAGTTTCCTGGCTGGTTTTCAACAACTAAAATGAGTTATTTCAATATAACGTCGGAACGTCTTTACGGACACAATAGCAGAAAATGTTGCAAAGCGGTCTTTTTGTATATATATATATATATATATATGGCTTAGTGGTCCTGTTCCCCCCTGTCTGGTCTACCGTTTTCGATTTTCGTTTTCTATTTTTTTGAAGCACCTTTGCCTTCTGGGCTATATTGTCAACTTTCAACCCACTCAACTATTTTTCTTCGCGATGGCTTTTCTTGTACGAGCCGGGCCATTAGAGTCCATTGGCTTTCCGTAAGGTCTTCTCGTAATCCCATTACGGGTTTATGTATAACAAAACCACAAAAATAATGAAATTCAGTACGAAATAGCAAATGATTATAAAAGAAACTCGTTGTTATCAAACAAGTGGGAGCAAGTATCTCAAATCATTTCTGTTTCTCCATGAAACAAAAGAAGATAAATTCGGAGGCCTGAACTGTGCATGATGACTTTAGTACTCGTACTTGCTGTGATAAACAGCTGTTGTACTACATATTTTAGCCAGTCTTTTTTTTAATAGCAATTTACAAATGATTCTCTATAAACAGTGTTGTTATGTGTTATCATTAGAGCAGAAAAGGGCAGCTTCCATATAGAAAAAACTGCACGTAGATATTTACTTCAAGTGTGAATTTATCTTTGATGAAATTCGGTAATATGTCATTTTTCGGTGTCTCTATTTGATCGGCTACCAACTGTATGCTTGACCAAGTCACTCTTAAGACTCCTCGACGCGAAAAACTTTTTTTTGAATGCTGGGAAGGTGTAAGGCTAAAGGGTAACACTCATGAAATTATTAAGATGTTGATTTAGTACATTATAAACCTCTCATTCTTGCCTTAAAAATTTTTATGGAATTGGGCCTTTTGTTGTCACGTCCGGACATATTGGTATATATAGTTCGCGAATCCAGGAAACCCTATACAAAAGATTTTCAGCCATCACGAACCACATTATAGCCTTTGGACCCTGGGCTGCGTGCGAATGAAGCCTATTTCCTGCAAACCTACGGGCGTTGACCCCACTATGTGTTTGAAAAATGTCTATTAGTAATTAAATACCAGACTGCCAGTGAGTAATTTAATACAATATTAACATGATTTTATCTTTTGCTATGCCATATAACTATGAACTTCAGCTGTTCGTGAAGTTTAGTCGCTTTAAGCCTTCCTCAATTTACGCGCCTGTGTAAATCGGTATTTTGTAGAACTGACTCAAAATATACTATGGATTCGAAATACAGCTCATGCATGGATCCTTGGTGAGCATATATGACCATGTGCTTTCTTGTCTCTTATTCCATGGCCAGGTCACGACCGATGGAAAGCCAAAGGTTATCCAGATGTTTAATTCGTCAGGCGCGGGCGATGTCGACATGCGGACACAGGTCACCCCGGAAAACGGCATCATCAAAGGAATTTCAGGACGCTCACTACGTATCCCGGACTCTTGGATAAACCCGTCGGGTAAGAAAGAATAACACACGCTTAATCCTGCTAGAAAAAAGGGTATGCTTATAGGAAATGTTGCTTATTTGGAATGGAAAATTTATCAGTCTAAATCATTTGTTATTTCATGCGTAGTAGTTCTTGTAATAGTCATCTCTGGGCAGTTCCGAAGACCAACAGATGCACAATACAAAAACAGATTTCTCTTCGTGCTTAGATTCACAGATAGAGAGGGCAAAAGGAAACAATACAGCCCTTGATCTAACATTAATTCCATAACGGTTTCTTTGCCCAATCAGGTAAGTACCGGATCGGTTTAAAGTCTGCATTCGAGCTCTACCCGAAACAACTAAAGGAGCGTATGCAAAAAGACTACAAAGAAAAGAACTGGTCAGGCCTTCTCCAACGAACTCTCGCAAAAGTTACCAAGAAGCTGCAACGGCTTGAGACGGATGCACCGAACGAGAAAATTTTGAAAGAAGAGTTGGAGGCTCGTGTCGAGGTTCTTACAAAGATGGACAAAAACTATATTGACCTTGGACCCGTCTACGACTGTTTGCTATGGCATGATGGCACTTCATGGAAGGCTGGTAAGCTCTGGGCTCTTGCTAATCGCAAATGTGTTATAGGTCATGCAAATTAGTGGATCTGCTGTAGCCGCGCAAGAAGTTGCATAGGCAAATAGAAAACTTACTGAATTGCATGTACAGCTTCAAATCTAAGGAAAAGATGTTTTTCGTTCTCTCAGCCGTGCACAATGAGCACCTTGGGTGAACACATTAGAAGTTTGAGTTTTTTAAAGTATTAGTTCCTTATCATTTTGGGTTTGGAATCTCATGTAATATTGGATGTATCATTTAACCACAACAGCGCTGCAAAGCTTTAAAGCAGTTGGAAATTACAGGACATTTTGTGCCAGTGGAACGTGTTCTTGTTTTTATTTATCATGACGATATCTACCATTAAATAACTAGTTACTACTAATATCTCATTGTTCTTTTTCCTTTGGATTCCGACTATCCTTTGCATTGAATGGTCAATATTCCAGTACTCGACACTACGGAAGAGGGCGATCTCGATAAATGCGAAGTGGTTGGTCCCTACGCGGAAACCCTTAAAGTGTCCGTACTCCTTGCTGAGGATAATTTCAGTTACTCAGTAAACGTCTACGATGATGGCGACATTCTTGAGATTGTCGTCACCGTGGGTGAGCATCATGACATGCTTCTGTATAGACGCTATATTATATGGTAGAAGCATTGGCTTACGCTGAAAGAACATCGCAATTTTTCACTATTGTTGTTCGCTAGATTACGCAAATGTATCGAAACGTGCTGTGTAATTCTAGTGATATAACGCTCCACAGTTGAAACAAAACAGTTGTCGGGCTGTGTATCGTAGTCATTTACTATCACAAAAATACAAGCGAAAAGCTTCACGTAAACTTGACCCATCTAGTTTCTTTGTTGCGGTATTACCACCAGGTGCTCACGGGACTCATGTGGCCTCAATAGCAGCAGCCAACTTCCCAGACAATCCTGCTAGAAATGGGGTGGCTCCAGGAGCACAGATTGTATCGATTACCTTGAGCGACAATCGAATCGGTACAATGGAGACAGGAACCTCACTCTACCGTGCTATGGCCGCCGTCATGAAGAATGATATAGACGTCATCAATATGAGCTACGGTGAAGTTTCAAAATGGTGCAAGGGGTAGGTTGTTCGGTGTTCAATGATTATTGCTGGGCGGAAATACTATCCAGTCTTTAATAGGGTAATATTTTCTGTGTATCTTCTGTTATATTTTGATTCCTAAGCACTTGTCGATAACTATCGATTGTATCTTTGCTATAGCCGTATTTGGGAGTATCTCGAAGAGATGATCAACAAGCGGGGCGTTACAATGATGGTCTCTGCTAATAATAGAGGCCCTGCGTTATCTACGCTGGGTACGCCTCCTACCCAGAATGCTGTTGGTGTCGGGGCCGTTGTGACTCCTCATATGATGGAAGCAGAGTATTCTCTGCGCGAGAAAAGCGCCACAGTGGAGTACAACTGGACATCACGTGGCCCAGGGTAAGTCATATGGATACTGGCGTCAGCTATGGTTACATCAAAATAATTTGTTTTAAGTATTTTCAACAAGAAAAGTACCCTATCTGACGTCCTATGTGCAATATGACGAAGCGTAGTGCCTTACCTTCGCCTTACTTCTTACTCAATTTCGTTTTTCACTCTTGTCTCACACTTGATATTCTTCTATACAGAATCGACGGCAGACAGGGCGCCACAATTTGTGCTCCGGGAGCAGCAATTACTTCAGTCCCGCCGTATATGCTACAAGGCAGTCAGCTAATGAGTGGCACTTCGATGGCCTCGCCAAACGCAGCTGGCGTTGCAGCGCTTCTTATTTCGGCCATGAAACAAAATGGCATTAAGGGGTCGCCATACATGTTGAAGCGTGCCCTAGAAAACAGTGCCGTGAAATTTTCCTCGTACGATCCGTTCACGCATGGTCAGGGTCTCGTTCAGGTAGAGCGTGCATGGGATTGGATCTTGTCAGTAAAGAACGAAAAGGAAAATCTGTTGAGATTCGAATTGAAGGCGGACGCCAACATGCGAGGCATCTATTTAAGGGAACTCTATGAGACATCGTCGCCCCAAATTAAAAGTATTCGAGTCCAACCCGTGTTCGTGAATGAGAAGCAAGTGCCTCATAAGCTCAAAACTTGTAAGTATGGTTCTCTGATTTCCGCTAGTCGAAAAATCCAGTTTGCATGAGGCTTGTTGATCTTATTCTTGTTCATAATTTGGTGTTTTATTTCAGCGTACGACCAGAATTTTACTCTATCATGCGACGCATCTTGGGTTCAGATACCGACAGTGTTAAATATGATGTACCAGGAGCGAATGATTTCGATTAAAGTCGATCCGACAGGCTTGGAGGAGAACCAAGCCCATTTCACGCAGATTGAGGCCTTTGAATCCGGAAAGCCTGACAAGGGACCCGTGTTTCGTATTCCAGTCACAGTAATCAAGCCTCAAAAGTGAGTGCGTAAATCACGTTGATTTCTATTTCTTATATCTTGGCATTATGTACTGCATTTGCTAAATTTCAACACAATGCACGGATAATTTGCCAATTCATCTAAAACCGGTCTACACATACTATTTTCTTTTGCTTAAACGAATATTTACAAGAATAATTGAATAGCACATACTATTTATTAAAGAACTGTATATATTAAGTGATGAACGCCATATTTCATTTTCTGTATTGCATTTTACACTAGTTATATTTTGTTCTTTTTTATCCTTAAAACTTTATTTGGAGCGGAACTTTTTAACCATAGCTGTTTATGGGCGGTTCTCTATTAAATGTGTTTACACATACTTTTTTTTGTATTGATATAAGACTTTAAATTTGATTATTAATTTGTGCGCATTTCCAGGCTTCCTACAAATACGAATATGTTTACCGATAAAGTTGTTCTCCGACCAGGCATGTCCAATCGGTGTTTTCTTGTTGTGCCTTCTGGCGCTACGTGGGCTCTCATCAAGCTGAAGTCACTCGATGCAGTCAATCCTGGCCAAGTATCCTTGCACACCGTACAGTTGGAACCGGATGCCTCGTTCCTTGACAACAGTACAAATAAGATGCCCTACCTACAACCGTTAGGCGAAATGTCGTGCGCTATCCCAGTAATACCTAATAGGACACTGGAGATCTGTCTAAACAAATGGTGGACGTCATTTGGCGAAATGCAACTTGCGTGGAGTATCCAGTTTTTTGGATTGACTCCGAACATGACCAACCTTTACATGGCATCAGGGGAAGGGCTACGCCGAATCGACGTGTGTGCTTCACTTGGTCCCGAGGAGGTAAACCCTTCGATTAGTCTGAAACAGCACGTCATCGTTCTGAAACCGTCGAAGAGCAAGATTTCTCCCGGAGATTCCCGTGATACGATTCCTGAAGGTCGAATTGTGTATGCTGCGACACTAACCTACGTCCTTAACTTGGTGCGTCCAATGATTTAGAAGCTGCTGCGATTGTCGATGGTAGCTTGTTGCCTCATTCTTATACTATTTTGAAGTAGTGGTATAGTGAGTCAGCTTTCAGTACTTTTTCATTGAAAAAAAAGTATCCAAAAGGTACACAAAAAGGTATCCATAGAACGGTCCTTAATGTACCACAGCGGCTCATTAGTTAAGAACGTTTTACGTGAAATAATTACAGTTAAATTAATTATTGTCGGGGCCACGGCCCCGAGGATAATTCAGTATTAAGTGAACGTTACGTACTCTACAGGTAAAAGGCGGAGAGGCGATCATCGGCACTCCCCTGTTGCACAATTACCTCTACGAAAGCGAATTCTGCTCACAGTTGTGGATGCTCTATGATCAAAATAAGCAACTCATAGCATCCGGAGACGCGTTTCCTGACCGGGTAGGTATCGTGGTTTTGAGGTTTCGATTTTCCGCCCTTTGTGTATTTTAGTAGAACCGAAGTCTAAAAAAAAAAAGCGGAATGTACAGTGTGCATCTCATTTCACTCTGAGAGGACATCAGTTTTATTAATGACCATATGTGAAATTCAGCTTTGTAACATTCGATCTGTTTGAAGGCCTATACATGTGGATTTTTTCGACTTTAAAATATTTGCAGAATTTTTTTTCTTGCTTGTGAAATATACTTTTTGGGGTAATACATGTTGTTGATGTACACTGTGTACATTTCTCTGATCTCTGCATTTATTCGCAGTACGCTGTCAAACTAGAGAAGGGCGAGTACGTAATCTTAACACAAATTCGTCACGAAGATCGCACACTTCTTGAGAAGGTCACCCAGGATCTTTCGCTCCAAGTAATAATGAAATTGGGGTCGACTATCAACCTAGACGTGTATTGTTTCGCCGCCCAGGGTATGATTCAGGGCAAAAAGGCGTCGGCGATAACATTGCCTGCAGGGCATGTTAAGCCATATTACATCGGACACGTTCCCAGTGACAAACTGCCAAAGGGTGCAGCGTCAGGACACTATCTACAAGGTTTGAAACACGATAATCAGCTCTTTATTTGCTGTATTGACTTGTATGATTTGCGGTTTTTATTGGCATGTTGATAGCGTTCTGAGATATTGAACTTCGTGTGAAATGTTCGATTATCGGGCCATCATTTAAAAATCAAATTCTAGAGTCGTCAATCATTAAGTATAAGAACAGTCGAAGTTATAGCCGTGATATACAGTTTGCTAGGTGCAACTAGTAACTGCTGTTATTTGAAAACGCAAAAAATCTGGCGTTGTACTTGGTTTGTCAGCATTCAGGCGCATCATCGGTGAGGACACGTTTTCCATTACAGGTACTCTAACCTTAACAACAGACGAACAGGGGAAGTCAGCAGCTACCTTCCCGTTCCGTTATTTCCTAAACGAGCTCTCAAGTAAAAAGAAGGCCGGCGATAAGGACAAAGGTGACAAGGACGGTAACGGACAAGCGGCCAAAGATGCCTTGAAGGACAAGGATAATGGAAGTTCTCCGAAAGAGTCTCCGAAAGAGTTTAACAGAGACTATACCAGTCATAATGGCCAGTCGGGTAAGGAAAAAGAAAAGAAGACCACAGATGAAGAGTTCGAAGAGGCCGCGTGCGATTTCTGTGCCACACATTTAGTCCGAACTGGCGGTGCCGCTGTGGACGCGATGTACCAAGATCTCATTAAGAGGAATCCCCAAGCGAACCAGATGATACTTGCTAAGATTCACTTTTTAGCCAAGAAGGATAAGGAGCATGAGGTGCGTTTTTGTAGTTAAATGATATAGGTGAACAGAAACAAGAATGTGTATTTATGTCACCACTATATAATGTAGTAAACAGATATCTGTATATTCGTTGATCCATTTTCGCTTTGGTAATTAAGATTCAGTAATTATATTACTTCTTTTCTACTACAGGACAAGGACGAGATGTCGAAACGCGAGGAGGTTAATAAGCAAATAATTGGTTGTGCTGAACAAGTGTTGGTCAATATAAATCCAGAGAAGTTGCTTCTGAGTTTCGGTTGCCGGCAAGACAAGAGCGATCTGGCCACTTGCAAACAGTATGGACCTTACCAAATTTTAGAAATCATTATATCGTCCCTTTGCTATAACATCTGTGTAATATTTTGACTGTCTATATATGCGAATCAGTAATTCGGCACGATTAAGAGATGCAAATATATAGGATAGTCTTCAATAATGACTTACTCAAAACATGTGGTGAACCACGCTATGAAGAAAGGTTACTGTGCAGCAAAATCGAGGGGCATAATTAACTCATGAAAATAGTCGATTACGTTAGATGTGTAAACAAAAACATGCAAAATGCATATTTTTGAAAGTCAGAAATATTTCGTTAATCCATTTGTTTGAAACCTCGCCAATGATATCTATACGACAGGTATAACTATAAAAAGGAACAACAATTTTGTTAAATAGTAATTTTTATGGGACTACGTAGTTGCCATGGGCTAGTTTCTCGCATCCAATTTTGTTTCAATTTCATTAACTATCCGATAATTTCTAGTCCCTGAATTGAATAACGAACGTCTTCTTATTACTTATTGATAGGCATACAGTATTTGTTAAAAATATTATTTGTTTTTTAAGGCTGGAAAAACAGAAGCAGCTTGTTGTGGATGTGCTGACGAAAAAAGGTGAGGCACTGTGCAATCTGCTAACTCTCAAGCAGACTCAATCCCCGTCGTCTGCTCCAGACGATGCGCTTCGCGCGAAAGTCGATGAGGTCTACACGGAATTGCAACGATGGGTCGATCCATTGAATGATGTGAAGACAGCATCATTTATTGAGCGATACCTCAACATCACGGACCAGCCCGGAAAATTGATTCGGCTTCTAATGCGAATACAAGAGGATAAGGCGACGATTGAGACAGAAAATAAATTGCTCGAGGTGAGTGAACCTTTGTCTTCTCTTTTGAATCGTTAACTTGTTTTGCTGTTCCATCAATCGTATCAAATGAAAGAGCTCTAGGATGTATTTCATTGTTGAATTTAGGTTGCTTAGAAAGAAAATATTATTTGCACTAATAGCTTTATAACTAATATTTCTACTAATAACTTTTTCCTGTGACTATTATTCCTTTAGGCCTATAAAAAGCTTAATTGGCAGCACTGCATCAAACTGTCGCAGCGCCGTCGGCTCAACAAATTTTCACCGATCTATCGGCCTTTCTAGGTTCCCTTGAAGGTATATAAGAATTTTGTTTGGCTGCCAGTGACCTAACGGACCGGCCTTCACACTATATGGAACACGGCTGATGTCGTCGAAACATTACTCAACCAATCAGTTGGCACTGATCAAAGCCAGACCCTTTTGGCTGGCCACGGATGGTGGTATGCATGATGATTGTTATGACAGTTTGATTTTTCATGCGTTTTTTTGTCGTGTCATAATGGCACCGGTGATGTTCCATCATGAGTCGTATATGCTACATGTATAACTTGACTGCTGAAAAATCGTTGGAGATTGAAGCACGTATTCATAAAATATGAGAAAAAAGAGGAGAGGCATTAGAGCTTATTTCGCAGTGAGCAGGTTTGTAAATTGAGAAAAAACCTGTAACATCTGTGCGACGAACGCCTACAGACGAAAAATAAAGACGCATTGTGCCAATGAGTCATTTTTCGTGTACAACATGGTATTGACGACAGTTTGAAAAGCGTATGGAAAGCCTAAAAAAACCGTGGCGGGGATGGAAGGGTGTCGGATCAGGGGTGTTACTGTCGGGATAATGAATGCAATTAAAGATCAATGGAACTGTGTATTTCTTAGGCTGAAGGGAACTGGCGTATTTGGGCTCGTTATATTGAAAAATGTATGCTAGAGAAAAAGCAAATTTGATAACATGTAAACGTTTAGAGAAAGTGCTTCGAGGGGAAATTATATAGAATATGAGCACAATTGCTCAAATAGTTCTGTTAAGGATTTATGTGTCACCGTAAAACTGAAGGCGATGAGCACAATAGCTTGTCGAATTCTAAGTAATTCTCTGGTTCGATCGATGTCCGCAAGGAGAGCTTAAAGTAGGAATTAAATAAAGCAGAAAAAGTGCAAATGCAACCAATAATATATCAAAATGCGAACACAACTTTTGTATAACATTGAATGCACTATAAGTATACTGTCCGAAAAATCAATTTAACAGCCCCTTAGACTATTAATTAATTCTAGACCACAGAATGACGAAAAAAATGATTTACGAATGTAGTAATTTAGACACCAATAATGGGCTGTGAAAGAACTGTCGCAGCTCATTCATACAGAGGAAAGTTTACATCAAACAAAATTTAACTGGGTGATTTCAAGGTAACTCGCGCTAATAAATATTAAAATCAATATAGATTTATTAAATGCCATATATACATACACAGACCATCTATGCAATGCAAGTCTGTTATATAAATAAATAAACTCAATAAACAGAAGGCTATTATCACTCTAGCTGTCCATTTAGAATTATTACTATAAGTAAATATTATTATAATATAAATATTTCAGGTTAGCCTGTTTTAAATACCACATACATTTCATATTCTAAACGAGCCAAATTGTCCCTGGTGTGTGCGGAATGACTATATAGATAGTGGAAAGGAAACTTATATATATGAATATATATTAATATATATATAGAAATAATTTTTAATGTTTCGGTATTAAATTTAGGCCTAACAAATCCAATGGCAATATCGAAAAACCTGTTGCTTGGCAACGCAGTGACGACGTGTTTGTTCACTAAAGGTGTAGATACGTCGTAGTCTGGATTCAAATCCGTGTGCTGAGGTAGTCGTTGCGTAACAATTCAGTAACTGGACACGAGAGTGGAAATATTTTCCAAATAAAAATCAAAATTGGTTTTAATTAGGTAAACATTTAGGAGACTCTTACGTAAAGCTTAATCAGAAACTACTTCTATTCACGAGTAAAAAAATTATGTTATTAGATAATTGGATTACACTAGGTAAGGTGACTGCTTCGCTTGAATGTAAATGAAATATACTTAACATTTCAAATACATGCGTTTTGAATTAGAGAAGGTGAAAGCGGTGGCTACATACGTGCGTGAACCGAACAACCAAGCCATTTGCTACAAGTTTTTGGAATTGATGACTATTATGAAGCTGGTTTTCTATGTCTTTTTACATTCGATGTAAATGTTTCGTATCGTTTAGTTATACTGACACTATCTAAAGCCGCTGAGTACCCCTTTTATTCCAACACCAATGCGTAATTCATTCATACGTTAATAGCTAAATTTTGGCAGTCGCCAAAAGCTACCAAATCTCTACTACTCATAACTGAAATCTCTCATAACTCATAACGAAGATATTAACATCTTCGTGATGGTGTAGTCATACAGCATTTGTCTTACAAACCTAAGGACACGTGAGATGGTTTAAATTCGAAACTAACGCTGACAAATGAATACTTAATGCATTTAGGGGTAAATTAACTCGAATTATACAATCTGTGAAGAGATTTTACGTACCTTATTGAAATCTCATGGACTATTTGTTTTCTGCTAGAACGAGTCCAATCGTGTCGGAAGCAATTACCAGCGGCGCTACCGAATATCAACTTTGTATCTACTTGTAGTTTATCCAAATAATATATTTAAAGGACATCCCTGTGATACTTATTTAACCTAGCAGGAACAAGGTGCTATTTAAATGGCATCCTAATATTTTTTACTTTAAAGTGCCACATAGTCGTCTTAGAAAAAGCATCACAACATATAAACAGTTATAAATTGATGAACCGCAGTTACGAAAATAAACGAACGATTAAAATAAAGTTAGTGGTTTATATATGCTGGCCTTTTTTCCTTGTAGACATGATCCACATCAATATAAATACTAATACTAATAAAATTTATTTTCATTAAAACTGTTTATATCATATATTGCCATGCACTCGATGATCCACCACTTTTGGTAACAATATTCCGGAACACGATGGCGTACCCACAAGGTGCTGATCTGGGCTGCGCATTCCAGGACCGTTCGAAGCACAAGGCCCACTGGGACACGATCCAGCTCCCAAATGAACATTTTGTTTGCTGTTAAACGGGGTAATGCACTGTAAATTTCGCCCGATCTGATGGGAGTGCAATGCAGTGAGTCCTGCCATTGGAATTGGATAGGACGACGCTGACGGTTGCGGAAGATTTCTATGCTCAGAATAAGTAAAGACAAAATACAAACAAAGGTTCGAACACGAAAGAGAAGACATATTGCAGATACGACAGCATCGGAAAATTGTTTTCCTTCCAATTAAAATGACACACACTTTGTTCTCTGCCATCTTCTACGACGTAAGAACTACTGACAAAATTAAGCTGACTATTTAAATTACGCACGTTCGAAGATAGTATATTTAGTAGTTAGTATAGCGAATCAGTGTAGCCCGAATAAACAGTCAAGTGTACGGTCAAATTCAGCAAATATAAATACCTGCTTGTTATCGCAGCGTATACAAGATAACTTAGAAAGTTACCGTAGAAAAAATAGCTGATTTCATCGATGCACTATCATTTTCCTAGCCTCGCAACAATGCATAATGTCAATAATCTTTTTTTTTTGAAACTTTGAAACAACTGACCCGCTAAGCTGCAATCTCAGCAGACGTCGAGTTATGGCAGCCACACGTTGACGCAACATAGGATGCGAGGCACAACAACCGTCAAGCAAGTTGAGATAGTCGTTCAGTACCGTACTCCATTGTTCAAGACTTCGTAGCGTTTGAATGTGGGCACGCTGGAATGTCGTTGAGCCTCCTATAAGAGGCTGGCTGGCGAGCATAGCCGTAGTTGCCATTGACGAGAGCGGAATCGGCGGGGGTTGCGGCTGAAAAGCTAGCTGTCCATCAAGAAACGCGCGAAGATTACCTAACGCATGCGCAAATTCCGCCTCGATATGTCCGTGGGATGGGGAATTTGCTGCGTCCGCCGCTGGAGAAGACATAGCTACCGCGGTTACCAATGAAAATGGTCAATGATGTACTCACAAATTACAACATCGAAGCTGTTTGGCTGTGTTTACCGTTCGATTTCTGCTTAATGCATCTACGCTCATTATAGAGGTGAAAATAAACGAAGTGGCGTTTTTTTTAATTTGCTTATGGGTCATTTGAACGGAGTGCCATCGAATTACGAATATGGTAGAAAACTCTGAGTTGTGTGTAATAACGTAAACCTATTTCAAAATTAATCAAAACAGTGAAGCATAGCTTTCAGAGCTTTGAGACCCTAACTAATGCAGAATTTAGAATAAAGTTGCTGGTGCACTAAGGCGTGCAATGGCTTTCTTTTGTGCCACACTCACTCTTTATGAAGCTAGAGTTTCCGGGGTCATTGGTGAAAGGCTACTAGCGAAGGCAAATGCGAACCATTTCTCATCAAGAATGTCTTCAGTCCCAACCTCGTATTTTACTTTCACGAGAAACATACACCGATGCGGAAAAATCGCAAACATTTTTGTTTCGAAGGATTCAGTAATGACGTAGTCTGCCGCTTTCAATGTTTACCTCGAAATTTCAGCGTCGTCATATTCTATGGACAAAACGAAAATCTTTTCCACGAAATCCTGACTACTTGACTTATAAGCATAATGATTAAATAGTTGATTCTGCTTAAACTTACATATTAAATACAAAAGATGGGTTACTCCAGATTGAGAAAATAGAGTAAAGAAAATAAATAAAAAATACATCCAATAGAGTTCGTCCTGGACTTTTTGAAAGGCACTTCAAACGTCAGCACTGGCATAAAATCCGCTTTTTGCAGATGATCTTAGCAAGCACTGTCTCAGAGCCTTAGTCACGTAATCAGCTATGGAAACGCTTTTTTATTGATAAAGGGATTATTGTAATTTCACCCTCCTTAAAGATGTTTTTCGTAAAAGTTTTTTGCGCGATCTCTAGTACAAACTAATAGGTTCATGCATTAGTAGGCTGCTCAGTAGTGGCAAAAAAAAAAAGTAGTGCAGGAGTAGTGGCAAAAGTCGTATACTATAAAACCGATTTTACGCCTATAAAGAGGGGCAAGTGAAAATGAATATACATCCATTAATTTATCTAATTATTAAAATATTTATACCAGAAAGTATATCGGAGCACTAACGAGTTCTCGGAGAAATGTCTATAACTTACGCAAAAACAGCTGTCGCTGATTATTTGAGATTACGTTGGGGGAGACTCGTGAAGCTTGTAACAGTGATAAAACCTGTTGCTGTGTCTAGCTACATTGTTCGCGTTGTTCTACTGTAGTTACATTCGTCGATCTATTTTTGTTCGCATATTCTAGAATAAACTAGAAGGATGAACTCCGGCCATTACTTGTTCATTCATTTCCGTTGTACTTCATTCCGTAGAATGTATTTATACTGCTACAACAAAGTTGAGTTGTTTTGAGCGTAGGTAATGAACAAACTTATATAAAATCGGAGGCAAAAAATAAATTATTTGGACTTAAAGGAGCAGCGTCCGTTTTTAGGGGTTGTTTTGAACTTTTCAGGTTGGGATTTGTTGGCCAAATTACGGCCATACCAACATCGCATGTTCCAAAGAAGCATATAAGATATTTAAATTATTGTAATCTCTATAGACGCTCTGTTAATTACGATTTTGCAACGGTACTACCACTCATTTAACAGAAAGTTCTGCTGAAATGTGGGTTACATGTTAGACGTATAGTTAGGACATTATGTTGCTATTGATACTGTGATTTAATGTCGGAATAAACCTAGAGATACCTCACTCGATATTCGTATGAAATGTTACAGAAATCTAGAATGTTCTTAATCATTTAACCGTTACAACAATTTCAGATTTGTTTGTGGTGTAGCCTGTAGTCATTTGTTGGATAGCTCATACCTTGCCTAATTACGTGTGAAAATGCTTCAAATTATGAAGAAGAGCTATATAACTGGACCCGCTATATAGGCCGCGGATATAAAGGAAATTATCCTTTGTAATTAATTATCAGTCAATCAACAAGATCGCGATGCGGACTTGTACAGAAATTCGCATCGTTGTATAGTAGTCCATGCTATTTGGTTTTTTCGGGAGATAGTCGAGGTAATTATAATTTTTTTACCTTTCTGAATTGCTGATTTCGCGTATATAAGGTAGACAAGGACATTATGATAAGTATCTAGCAGTAAAGTAGCAAAAGCGAAAAAAGGATAGGTTAAAATATCAGCTTAATAGAGTAGTCGCCTATTGATGATGGATGACTTCACTATTTCATTCAGCGGAAGAAGGTCTTTAGCGATCCCTAACTTACTCTCCACTCTAACTATTCTATATATGGGTGTTGAATATAGTATATGGTGATAAAATATTTTGTCAAGCTATTCTCTGTAACATGTCTTTTTTATGCGTGTGTGGCTGTGTGCTTGAGCTCACAACACAAATGAAACAAATAATTTGGATCTCATTTGCTAAACGTATTGCATTTGACAGTTAAAATAATTCTATTGAAAAACAGCTTAAGCACGACATTTCACCGTTGTACCTAGATGCTTATTCGTCTATAAATTTTTAGAAAATGTCACTCATTTTAAAAAATGTCTCGCCTTTTTGTTTAATCATGCTTGTCGTGTGGCATACGTCGTTGGTGGGGCTAAAACTAGTGATCTCTAGCGTCAGATATTCATGCACTGGACGCGTAGTCGCCTGTATTGTAGCATTTTCTTTTGAACGAAGCACAAGCTCCCTCGGTCCATGCTACGGATTGAGGAACTTTTGTGGCGATGGTAATTATGTTTTTGATGAAACTAAACTCACACTGAAGACAAACGAGTTTAGACAACTGTGAACGGACGTATATTAAAAGAACGTATCCATTAATAAACCCTCATAAACGTTGAAGTTTTTTACTCTAGCAGCGAATCTCTTCGCAAAAAAGCGAAATGAATAGTGACGTAACTGACTTTGCCCATTTGTTATATTCAAGCGGCCACGACTCGTACTGCAGGACTCTGTACTAAAGCGCTAAAACGCGTCAAACGCCGCGTATGTTAACAAAGCTAGCTAGAAAGTCGAAGAAACTCATATACAGTGTCTACTGAGACGAACAGCGCTTCGGCGCTCTTCCTTGCCTTGCGTTGCTGTGGAAGGCCACACCACACCAATCTTTTTTCCTCTCGCAGTAGCCGATTTTTTTTACTTGTTAGGTGACTGTCAAGTAACTACTACGTAAATTAACTAGCAGCAACGTGTAAATATAGCAATGCCTCTAGTTGTTCTGCAGCTGTTGCTGCTAGGCAAGCCGATTAATACTGGTAGGACGTTCAGCCGATCGGCCTGTTACTCACTTCAACTAAGTGGTTAGAATCACAGCTTTGGAAGACATACGCAGAAAGACCCGGCAATATCCACATGCGAATTATATCGCGTTGTAGATCCACGTCAAAAAAGTCTGGTTTCTTGTTTCGATAGTTTTTAATCAACCCGATTAGTCTACGTCCAATGAACAAAAATTCACCAGAGCTGCCGTCGGAAGACATGTTTAATGCTATGAATATTGCTGACTATAACCTTGGATGAAAAGAATACGAACACATACACAAGTATACGAACCGACCACTGCGAAAAGCAATAACAAAGCGCACCTTGGGGCTTTTAAGAAGTAAGAAGAAAAAAGTTGAGTGCTATTACGCCCACATGTTGTACATCGGTACGCGTAGAAAGGCAATCGTCAATATTGGATTGGCTGGGACAGGAGCTAAGACCGGCGATGGTCGAAGCTGGCCGGTTTTGATCAGAAAACCGTGGCGTACGAAAGCGGAAAGAGCTTCAATTGTAATCGCTATACCTGTAATAGCCTGAATTGATTAATACTGTAAAACAGTGTTGTGGTCATGGAGCGGGGTATGGCGGCCACGGTAAGAATCGCACGGAATTCGGGTTGTTTTCTGCGCAAAGAAAATATTAATTCCGCACTAGGAATTTAAAAGACGCGGTAATATGCTTTAGAACGAAAACAAAGCTTAAAAGAAAGAGATAAATGCTCAGTTATAGTTGCGGGGGCAAATGCTGGGGCTGAAAGGAGGGTGCAGAAAGATAGAAATGAACTGCAGATCATTGTAGTTAGAGCAACTGGGTGTGTGTATAAGACTGAAAGAAAACGGGTTGAACATAAAAGTATGTCATGGATTTGATCTTACTTTTGCTGCGCTGCAGCCTTGTCGCATGCTCTTCATGACGACGGGCGACCGGGTGCCTGGCTGGCTGGCTGGCTGGCTGGCTGGTTGACTAAACTGAGTATGTACAACGATCATGGCTTTACGTTTGCATTGAGAGATTTCAGTACATCTGGCGCATTTAGTGTGAAATGGGCTGTTTCTTGTGGGGCTTGTGCGTACAAGTGCAGAAACCGATAAAACCCGAGGAACCTATTATTAAAAATGAAATTTTATCGGATTTGCAGCGTTGATCGATCATAAGAGGAAGCGATCTGCATATTTGAATGCTTCGAAATAATTATGCTACGGTTCGCGGATATCGTCGTTGGCAGTTGAAAAATAAAAATTTGGAAGCACCATATTAGCCATGTTGGTTCACTTACAGTTCTAAATCGCGATTACTGCTTCGTCACAAACATCAAAGTGGCTACTGAAAACTGATACGATGAGGCCTATGAGCGATATGGGACGCGGAGACTAGTCGATACCAATAGCAGCTTCCTTTTCCATTGAGAAGCGAGATTCTCTTGGCGTCTAATCGGTTGAACCTATCATTTCTTTAGGTAAATTATTAATGACGCTGCAGGAAGTTGCTAATTATGAGTTTTCCGCTTATAAATTGTAATAGCCTATTTCTACCTGCCAAAAGCTATTATAGATGCTAAATCATCAGAATAATTTTGCGGTAATTCACCTTTGATGGGATATTTATATTCATATATAAATATATATGCTACGAAGAACCTGTACTAAGGGCACGTGTTTTAGTCCTGCACAATTCAATTGTTTTCTCGAAATAACCCCGCCGTTGTTAATACATGTTTGCCATCGTTTGTTGCAGTCCAACTCGATTCTAAAAATTCACATGTGTTGAGATTTTTTCTTGGACTCCCTGATCGTCTCAAAAGCTTTTTCTTTTCATGGTAATTCTTGAGCTTTGGCAAGAGGAAGAAGTTACAGGGGATACAAATATAAAAAAATAACAGGTTTAAGGTAACGGCGGCAATGAGTTTCTCCGCAACAAACGCGTATGAGCCGCTGTCTTATCGTAGAAAGGAACCCACAGCTCATTTGTTTATCCTAGGTTTAAGCTTGATTTGACGGGTACGATTACGCAATTTCCTTAAAATTTCTTTGTTACTAGTGACAAAAAAGTTACTCGGCATGAATTTATGATGCACGATACTCCCACAGCTCAGAAAAACGGTAGAACAAAGTTCGATCTTTGACTTGGGTCTATTTTGCTTGAAGCCCTCTTTTAAAGCGACACCCACTCGATTGTACTGTTGTTGCTACGTCATGGTCATACGGTTATGTCTTGCCGTCTGTAATCATTTGTTAGAGCAAATCAGGCTTTTTTTTTGATACATTAAGGTTATTTTGAGACTATTTTTGGTGGACGTGCTCAAAATTCAGGTCCTTCTGTAAAATTGTTGCTGTGAGCTTTTTTTTTGCTTCAAAATCATCTTTCACAACGGCTAGACATGACTTTTACGATCTGGTGATTTTTCAGGATAAATTATTTTTCTTATCTTCCCTCGCTGTGACAGCTTATCCAAAACGATAGTTGCTTTCATTGTGGTCAAATCTCTGATACCACTTGTATGTTCAGCATTCATATGGGTTCATAGTCTGGTTTCTAGAAACGTCCGAAAAAGCGTCCCGAAAGCGTTGGCGCTACTTGCAATTATTAGACCGTGTTTTTAACACGAAACACGATGAATGTTTATTAGCACTCCATTTTTGTTTTTTATAACGAAGCACGACCGAAAGTTCGTTGTTCACTTCAAAGCACTTGCATAATGCAAATCATACGTTCGAGTTGCCTGAAATTCGGCTGTAGGCACCCGATTGATTTCTAGCCACGACAAACACATACAAAATTTAAAGTAAAGAATATTATATAAAGTAAAAGTAAAGAATATTAGCTATATTAGGCGGCCTGGCACGCGTGGTACCATAAGGTACACATGTCAAAGTATAGTGATTGACGTCATGCTTAAAAGAGCTCGATGATTCGTTCTGACACGCATCCGACCGCTAGGCAAATAATATCGATTCATCTACCCAAAGCAAACATGGTTAAAAGTTTATTGTGAGGTTTACATTTCGTACCCAAGTGGTTCCTGCGAGGTTATATAAACGACAAGCCGGGTGCGGTCTCTCTGACGTCTCTCAAGGACGTCTCTCTGAGGTTTATTTTTATTGTACAGTGTTGATTTCTCCAGCCTTGTGCATTGGAGAGCAACTTGGCTGTCTGGAAACAATCATCATTACTTTACCGACTGAGTTGTTCGAATTTTGAAAAATTATATAAGTCGTTAATGTGTAAAATGAAAGAAACCGATAAAACAAAGAAAATTAAATAGTAATTTTAAGAGAAACAACGTTTCCCGACATGGATACCGTTTTGATCGAGTCAGTTGTGGTTGGCTAAAGAATAGGATTTACAATGGAACATAAGGACACAACAAATATATATATATATATATATACTAGCAACCCACTCACTTTAGTTATTTTCTGGTAAGGGTCGCCTATTTCTTATAGTAAAAATTCTAAATTTTTAATAAAAGTACGCCAGTTACGGACTTCTGCCGCTCGGTTAGCAGTTACCTGCATTAACAAGTTTTTTTACAACTTATCGAAACATACGAAATGTCGATAAAGGAAGGTTTAAAGAAACACACTACAGTTTCTAAAGGATAGAGATTATTGTGGGTTTGGTTTTCAAGTTGCTTTGATCTCCATATGCTCGCTCGTACAATTATTTTATGCCGGTAAAACATGTAATCTTCTATGTACTTTGCTTGAATTGTGCTGCTACTGCTAAATTTCACTCAAGTCACGGATCTTTTAACCAAGTCAATCGATCATAGACCCCTTACGAAGGAAGGTGATAACGGGCATGAATAACATTTTCTTACAATGGACTATGCATCGGCCGCTGATTTGTAGACGTAATAAAAAGACCGCCTAGTAACAACTGCTCTTCAGCTATTTGTTCATGCATTTGATTGTGTCGTAACGCACAAACTTTTCTATCGGATCGTACCTTACGCGTTCTACGCTCAGCCACAACCTTTGGGGTTAAGATATCGATTTGCAATTGATTAATCGGAATTCCATTAAATTCTTGGCGTCTCTAACTAACTATTGGGCATAAATATTTAGCAGATGTTTGCGGAGGTCTTAGGGATTCTTGTTAAATTATCAGTAATGATTAGGCGCACAACGAGCAATTTATAGATATGGGCGTATATTTTGTGATCATACTAGCCTCTTGTAAATTATACTTTTTATTATGTGGACGTTGCCATAGAAATACTTCTTAGTTATACAGCTGCTATAAAATCGAAGTTTAAAACTTCGCAAGCGAACTCTATAAATAAAGTGCTAGGTAAAGCCTTTTCTGGTAAACTAATTGTTACGTTCTCAGTCTTTCTAGATAATGTTCTCGAGTGTTTTTTTTTAAGCTCTCAAACCAGTGTGAAGCATTGCATCAGGCGGTTCGGCTAGCTCCGTTTGAAACAAGGTGTTTTCACAACCGTGTTTATCGTTTCCATGTGGAAGGTCGCTTAAGGCATCGATGCAGGATGCTTATGTTTAAAGCTGTACGCCGGCATCGCTGTTAGGCGCATCGTCAGACGGGTGGCTTCTAGCATAAAACGAAGAATGGTATGTACGCCACACCACAACGTGCTTCTGGTATTAGTACGCAAATACGTTACGCACTAACCTATCACTGGGACACACCATAAGAACCTAGCCACACTATGCCAGCTTTCATGGGTTTCGTGTATGTGCCTTAAACAATGGACCCATCTCACCACTCCATCAATACCTCAGTGGCTGCCATATGCACAAGCTAGCATAGAGCAAGCCATTAGGAAGGTCTAGACCATCAGTTTCTACCAAGGTGGAAGCACCGAAGGCCTATCGGGCTTCGCGTACAGAAAATCTAGGTGTGGGGAAAAATGCTTGTATTCAACGGGACAGTACACAATGACAGTGAACTATGGGACTACGTGTGATCCGTTTGAAGTTCTGTTACGTTGAACTGTAAACGTTTGTCATACAATATGAAGTGTGCAAAGTTCGTTCCAAAAAATAGCAAATTTATAAACGTTTAGAGTTAACGCTGTCACCCAGCTAGACACGTACTGCATGGGAATATTTCATTACATGGAGTGGGAAACGAATTGCGGATTGTGTGTTTTTGTATCGTGCATTAACTCCGTTTACCTAATAAGACACACGAAAATGGCAGTATAACCGATCAAATCTATAGGACGCGTATTCACCCCTTCAAATAATATATATTCACATACAAATCCCTATTTCATATAGTTCGTATATCCTGTAACATTTCTGCCACAACGGTACGGGTATTAGCTTCAGCTAATGCATGTTCAATGCCATACATATCATCAGCAATAGTAACAACACTGTTTTAGTAATTATAATAAATACGCAATCTTTATTAAGGCATAATTGCAGTATGGACAATCACTGTATCAGCCGCAGCAATTTCGTCAGCGGCATTTTACTTTTCGTTCCATTTTTGGGTTTATTCTCGAGGATGATTTTGCATGATTTTTTCTGAAACACTAACAAGGCCAGATCACTAATGTTACGAATGGCCTGATTGCTGGCCTATGGCAGAACACTATCTGTGATCTGGTATTCGGTCACGACACCTTCGGTGTCGTATACCTTCGATAGGTGCAGATAGTTCAAAATCTGTTGACCCGGCAGACAGTAGGGGGTAAACGACTGGGCTGCCCACAACGATAGCGGTCTATTGCGTTAGTGCGCGAAGAGCAACGGCTACTTGGCGTAGTTTTACGCTTCGTAAGGAGTGCGCTTCATGATGCGCCGGAATAAAGGAAAGTGCTGTTGGAGAAGATGACGTCGCAAACATATGTCAGCCGTAATGAACTGACGAAAGAAGGATTTCAGATAAAAAGCCATCTAGCGCTGGCCAGGGGACAGCATTTGTTCTTAATTCGATGTTCAAAAACGGTGCAGATTTACAACTGTTGTCGCTACGACCGCCATTTCTCAAAGATGGTATGTATGCGTTTGAGTTTAAAGAAGGCTAAGTTTGTAAAGTTTAAATGTTTGCGAGGACAACAAGCCAGCACTGATGTGGTCGCGGAGAAACTTTCTCTACTGTTCAGGTGGCGTTTGATCTACTGATTAATGAGTTGTTGCTGGATCGAAAGGTGTGCCATAAAACATAAACCTTCAACGATATGGTATTACTTTATGTGTGAGACTTCAAAGAGTTCAAAAACCACGAACGATTCGACTTGGATAACTTTAGACAATCGCCATTGATACACCATGAATACACGATCTGCCTTTTTTCTTAGTCTTGGAAAGCTAACGTTTTTAGCTGGCGGATGACGTTAAATTATGATGAACAGTGATGACTCGGCTCCTGACTCTCGGCATTCGCTATGCAACATTGACACAAATTGTTCAAAGAATGAACATTCGACATTTTGTCATTTGTACATGCCATACGAATGAACTTTTGCAAAGGTTACATCTATATTTAAAGTGAGAGTTTTATTATTGCAGTTTAACGCTGACATAATAAAAATAGCTGCGTTTTTAATTGAGCACCTTAACTTCCATATTCAATAGGAAAAACAGCATGTTAGACAGCATATATAGACGAATCGGCTAAATTTTTCTAACAGCAAAAACACAATAAACTAACGATTCCAGCATGCCATTACCGCAGTCATCTGTACCGTGGTGAGTGTGACTTTAGCGACTCCGCCTAATTATGGAGGTTATCGCGGTGGGGGTCCCGGCAATAGTGAGGAAAACTACGGACCCCCCCAACCCTACGAGTTCAGCTACAACGCCGAGGATGCCGAAAGCTCACATGGACACAGCCAAAACTTCGATGGCACCACTGTTCGTGGACACTACATGATCCAGATGGCTGATGGAACCATGCGTAGGGTGGAGTATCACGCCGATGAAAGTGGTTTTCACGCGAAAGTTGTTACGAATGAGCTTGGCACCGAATCGGGAAACCCGGCCGACGTCATCTTCGAATCGTCGGCTCTTACTGGCGAAGAGGCCGCGCGCCAATATGCCCCTGAAGCAGGTGGCAAACGTAGAAAGGCTGCTGGTGGCGATAGCGGTAGCTGGAATTAAGCATCCGTTACGACCTACCTGTCGTTACAAGTAATGCGATGGCAATAACGTTGCGTAAACAACTGCCATGTCAGGCGCGCACTCATTATTACAGTGTACAATAGTCTTCCCTGTCTTTGAGTTTGCCCCTGTTACCTTGCAGTTGTCATGGTGCATTATTTATTGGTGAGGCATCATTCGCTTTACAAACGTCGGATCTTTTCTTTCGATACTGCGACCTACTACCCTACGTTCAGTGTATACACAACGTCATATGGCGTTAGTTTCTAACTCTAGTCTTATATAATAGAGTTCTAATATCATCAGACGTATGCGCGGGAAAGGTGGCTGCGTATTTATTTTAATAGTCCTTAAATGGGTGGCCTAATGCTAGAATTCGTCCAGGCAGAAACATGTGGCAGGTTTATAGCTATTTAGGTTAGCAAAACGGCTGTTTACCGCATTGCCTTACGTTTGTAAGTTTGAAGCTGTAATAATGTAATAGCGAAGAAGAATAAACTCACAGGTACGTAGAGTTATGTTTGGGTTGTTTTATGTTGACAGGTCTATGAAAGTTGTTTGCGGAGCTCCTAGCAGACCAATTTCCCTTTTTCCTGAGGAGCTTTATTAAGAGGGAGACATTACTTTAGATTTCAATTGGCCATTGCTGAAGCTGTGGCGCTCGAGTCGATATCCAAGCAAAATGTTCATAATGTTGACCTACGTCTAAAATAGTTGAATGGTAAAACCATATGTGTATATATTAGTGCTTAATTTACTTAATGAGGAGATATTACCTATAGGGTATAAAAATCATCTGTTTTTCGAGTCTATGGCAATACAAACTAGTCGAAATATTCAACAAGGGTGACTAACGATAATTAACAGCGCATCATTCGATCAGAGGCTCCTACCTGAAAACTGCACTTCACCAAAGATCTGTGGAGGATCGGCATGGACTTACGTAGGAACTCAATGATTCTTTCTGTTTGTATGCATTTTCAAAAATTATCTATTCTGACCTATCTGATTAAATCAAGACAAAGTTGATTTATCTTGTTACTAAAATCTGCTTGATTGTTTATTCACGCGCTGGATGTCTACATCAATTTAAACAATCCACCATGAGTTAAGATTCGAGGAAGTAATACGTAACACCTAATTATAGTTTGCAATCGCCTTACTATAATTATGAATCTCACTTACAAACAAGCTAGAATTTTCAACAAAAATCAATAGACTCTGCTAGGCTAGAAAATTTTACCTTTAACATTTGTAATAAGTCACCGACTCATAAGCGTTAATCCATAGATTTTAACGGTCTCCTCAATCGTTCATATATCCGACACAATCTGCTTTAGGAAAAGTTACAATGCACTCTAAATTAGAGCTTAGAAAACCTAAAAACCTACTGGCCAATGAAAGCGCGGTGAGTTATGCGTTCGCTTGCTAAACTAGAAAACACGTGATGGCTTAGGTCTCAATTAAGGCGTAAAAACAAATCGTTGCGTGCTAGAAGCCAGCCGTCTGAAGTAACCTCTAACGGTTTAAGTAGCGAACATAAAAACGAAATACAGCGTAAAGATCTACGATGCCGGAAATGGAGGGCTAGGCATACTTACAACACCTAGATAATTAAGGTAGTGCGCATGTACGAGGGTATATAAGTAATACGGTAAAATTGTGGTTTACTTTATGGGCTGAATAGTAGAATTGTATTTGGATAGTTTTCTAGAACTAAAGCCAAGACAACATATTTTCAAAAGGGGCGTTAATATTAAGCGATTATGTATTATTGATCACGTTCTTGTAAATGATCACTAGCTAACAAAGACACGTTAACTTGTTGCCAAGTCTACGTATAAGCCCTGCAATCATGATTCCCTTAAAAATACTACTGTGTTCTTATAACTTCCATATAATTACAGTAAACAGGTGAGAAGCAAACGTCAAAAATATATCCTTGAATATAATTTTAGGGATAGCAATACAGACGACAACGTCGTCACTCAATATTGTTTCGTAGATCCTCATAATAGATCTGTTCTTTTGTAGGAAGCATATGAAAGCCCAGACGGGGATCAATCAGACATCGATCACTTCATCTACTGTTAGTATAGAGTTCGCAAGCTTAAAACAAGCAACCAGAATACTTGGTGTTGACTAGGCCTATTTGTCAAGCACTTTGGTAATGATACATTCGCTAATACGCTGGCCTCCACCAGCCGTTGCCTCTTTAGCTAGGTTATATCGTAAGCCATGCCGTCACCTAACGCCTTTTCCAATCTAACGAATGCTTTCACTGTTATCTTTCATTATCTATAGAGTATATTTGTGTAAAGACAGCGGCGTGTGCCATGCTTACACGAACGTCGACTTTCGTGTTGACACGAAAAGCATTGCAAAAACGAAATTTTCCATTACCAGTTTGACAGGTTACTGATTGCTGCTTTACACATAGAAGTTGATTTTGTCCTTAAAATTTCACAGACCTCACGTTTATGCATGCTCATGTTCAGATGTTTATACGTTTGATCATGCAAAAGGCTGATCTTTCTGCTCGATTCGAGAGACTTCATTTTGTGGCCTCACTCCTTTGTTCGAAGCGATTCTGTGCGCCGCAAGATAAACTACATTCATTACGCATTTGGTATAGAGCAGTAGACACAAGCAGTACGGTTCTCAGCGATGTCTCTAAGGGCATCACTGTAACTCTGACAACTCAATCGACAGAGATAATCAGTCCATTAACGCATCCATATTAAAAGAGTTCGTCCGCGGAATCTGCAGAGCTAGTAGCAGGTTACAATGTACCACAAGCCCCTAAGTTTTCTTACACTTGGCTATATGAGCGTCTCCATGCTGATCTCAAGCTAAACTATTTGCTTTAAACCATCGACGCGGTGCTCATCTGAAACCATCGTTAACTCTAATAAACTTGTACTCAGTGCAATCTGGAACATCTGCCTGATGCTCTTGTCCTATTCTACCATTTTCTATGCATCTTCGGCGAGTGAAGGACCATTCTTCGTCCTTCGAACACTGCCGAAATTATTATCCATATGGAATGCAGCGAAAAATCAAACACAGCGGCGGTGTAGTCAAGGTAACCTCGCCAACCCATTAATGTTCTTCCCTACTGCATCCTTCCCTAGACAACTTGACAAATTGCCAGCAACCCATCTGAGCGATATCTCAGCGTTGAGAAACGTTCCTGCATGACACTTCATTCACTTCGGGGGGTCCGCAGATCATTCGCGACCATTAGCGAGCCCGTTTTCAAAGCGCACGTATCCTGATGTTCAGCACGAATAGCGCAACGGCAGAGACGAAATAAGAGGTCGCGAGAATCTATACTATAGGTTTGGAGCGTTCATCAACTCTTTGGGCGCTAATCATCCAACATGGATTGGAACGTGCGATGACCTTGACTTAGTGAGCTTCAAGTAGGGGGATATATTAGTTGTTATTTTATCATTATTATTATAGGACGTATATATCGCCTGGTCCTTTAAAATATGCGTACGTGTTGCCAGTGCAAAACCCAGGGTTGAAGTTTAGTACGCTCTTCATTTATGTTCATTCACTTCGAAGTCTCCGAGAGCTCGAATGCTTGCGAAGTCGACCAAGGCGTTAGGAGAACACCACTTCTCATAATACGTGACAAATTAGCTTTCTCTCTCTCTCTCTCTCCCTCTCTCTCTCACTTTCTTTCCCATATATCTGCTGATCACTTAGAAAAATCCTTTTGGAAAGATACGCTAGTATACTCTTATGGGTCCTATTCTACAGCTGCTGCAGGGCTGAAATACAGAGAGTTTTTTTCGCTTTTTATTAATAATTTAAAATGGAAAGTTAACTGTAGTGTGTTTTTTACGAAAAAAAGAAGAAGTCTGTTATACTTTCAGTGACATCGTGAGGCAAATGCAGGGCATGCGAAATTGGCAAATAGCATAGACACCTGATACGATGATAGAAGCATCTCGTCAAATATATATCATAAATGTCTTATATGTAGAAAAAGCTAGAGAATGAATCCACGTAACACATTTCTATCGGAACAGCGATATCTGCTTTAGTATTCCAGGAAAATTAACCATGGGCACGATACACTTCGATGATGGCAAAGACTCTACCTAGGACACCGGTTCTACTTTGTTCGCCCTATTTTTTTATATGTCTAAAGATGCGCTGGCTGCATAATGTTACCGACCTTTGTCACCTTGTTAGCTATGTAGTAATTTTACGTTGGAGGAAAAAAAAAACACGTTTTTAAATCATTGCCACTGCCTATTGCCTTACTTCTAATCTCAAGTGTTAGCGTCACCGTTGGTTGATATACATATGTCAATTTAGATACACACATACGGATTCTGTATATAGGCGATTATCATCCAATGGATTCCTTCGGTCGTCGTCGAATGCTGTGTCTCCTTTTGCCAGTGTGCGTTTCAGCAGAAATTCCACGAGCATTCAATGACTGTAAAATGATTCAGAACGTCTCGAACAATAAACAACGGTAGATCGACGGGAACACTTGACTCTTTCGTCTGTCGTCGACTGAACAACAATTGCATCTAATGGAATTCTCATTAAGTGTTTGGGTTTTGATCGCTAGCCATCGGGGTTCAAAGGAATCGTAGGGAAGGCGAAGTGAGGTTGCAGCCATAACGGGAAATGCCGACGGAGATAAAAAGAAAACTTCGCTTTGGAAAAGATGGAGATAATGACATCGTATGACGAAATATCTATTTTCTCCTATGGCTGCTGCCTTGAATGATTTTTTTTGTGTCTGCAGGTAGAAATGGGACCAGAAGGAAGGCCGGGAGCACAGACAACCATTCAGTGGCGTTCTATTAGCAGAGAGCCGTTATGGGGCATACAGAACATTCGAGAGTAACACAGCTAATGTATAAGGCGAGCGATTGGTGGGCTACAGATGGTGTCACGATAACAGGAATATAGGAAGCCGGCCGAGGCATTACCTCTCATTGTCAGCGCAGATCATTTGGACGCATCCTAGCGTGTTTCGAATCATAAGGCGGCACTGTCCAAATACCTATTATGATAGATGATTTCACGCTTATTATCAGCTTGCGAGCAAAGGCTGCGTGAAACGGATCGGTGAACCGCAACAAAACCTAGGAAATATGCACTTGAAAAATCTTTTTATTGTGTAAGATGAGCATGACATTGTTGTGACAAAAGTCCAATGTGAGGGTCGAGATTTGTGTCTGATCATTGAGAATAACTTCGGCGTCTTCGTGTAGATAACCTAATGTAGATGTAATAACGGTTGTTGACAGCCCGAGTCGGAATACGTGTAGATAAATATAAAGTACGCTGCTGAAAAATCAGAGCTGCTGTTGGATATAAATCGCAATTATTTCAATCGGAGCGATAGTAACCTTGCGAATAATAGATAATCAGTGATTGATACCTTAGGCAAATTATATACATATGTATTTTCTGCATTATACGTATATAAGTCTGTCAAGCTAACATCGTTCGTTCCTGATTGATATTATATTATGATATAGACGTTGATCGCACGCATGATAACACACTCAGAGCTCTTCACCTACGTGCATCACTCCATTAATGAATATCGATCAGGGTTTCTCGCATGCACCGTTTATAGTTTGTTGTTTTAAGGTATCGCAATTTAGAAGCAGACGACGGAAGTAAGCGCCAATATTTTGTCCACTTTTTTCAGTAGGGGGCCTAATCTCAGTTATCGCAAGCTTGTCGTTGCGGTACAACGAAAGCTGGTAGCAAGGGAATGCTGGATGTGGCTGGGAGAAATTAGATAATGAGCGCAAGCCAAGGATCGGAGTACCATTCCCCCTTGAATTCGCAATAGATGTACTGCAATGCAAACCTGCGACGACTTGACTGGATTCTCACCAGAGTTAGCGTTAAGTAAATGAAGCGCTCATTACTGACAGCGTAAACGGCGATCGCCAACATCGTACGGTAGAGTCGGAAAGAAACCTAAATCAAGCGTTCAGTAATTGAAAAACATTGTGCAGCATATGTTTCCAGTTTCTTTGGCTCCTCGTAATTATTTAACTACCATGACACGTCGCAACCTTTGGTAGGCCTTTGGTCCACCACCCCTTGGTAAAAAATGCCTTGGAAAAAGACGAACGGCTAATTTAACTGAAGATTTTTTTGGAGGACTATGTAACTGGGTGGTATGACGTAACTGCACGCTTGTACATAGGCTTCTCGTCTAATTTAAAAAGATTAGGAATCTTGCTAAGTTCCTATCTTGAAATTTCACTGCCGTGTCGCGTTTGATGAAAGTTGTTATTAGTCTTCTTCTATTTCTCTCAATTACGACTTTGTCTAAGTATAAATAATATAGTTGTACTCAACGAACGGCTCAATTTCTCCATAATTACTCCTAGTTACCGTTCTTGGGCAGACGGTTAAGCGATAAATCTTATTTATGCATGCTTCAACAACGTTACTTGAGGAAAATTATGACTATAAGTTGTTTAACCCTGAATGGACAGCCTAACAGTTACGTTAAGATGAATTCGGTGTTTTAGCATTTTACTGCCTCATTTCTTTCACACAGTTATCAATAGACGAGAACTTACAAGGATCTTATGTTTCAGTGTTATCTCTGTATCATCTGTTTTGCATTCGATACTGCTGCTAAGCATTTGTTTCACCGGCTAGCCTCCGGCAGGACGCCGAGTGGGTTTACGCCCGGTTTTTGACCCAGATTATGACGCGCTCCCGTTCTTAGCAGACGAACACGTTACCACTGCATTATCGCGAAGACTCTGCTTGTACAGCGCAACCAATAACCTCGTTTATTCGCACTCGATCATTGCAAATTTTTTTAGGCGTATGCACAATAAAGCAACTGATAAACAACTAAGCAGAGATGCACACGGCTGAATCTATTTCCGTCGAAATTATTTGATCGTAGACATTCTATTTGTGTTACCCTGTTATATGACAAATAATATGATTGCTGAACTGAGAGTTTTTGTTTTTTAGATTAGTCCACACCGAATGGCTTTACGGATGGCTTCGTTTATTTGAGGGATGTACAACTAAAAGGTCAGCGACTCACCCAGACCTTGGCAACACCTTGTATCATACACCCCACAAACGCGTTAAACTCTATAAGGACATCGAGAATGTGTTTGGATACTGGCCCAGATTAAATATTCAACATGACCTGTACTACAGTTAATATTGCTTGGGCCAATGCTGGGGTTCAGCTCAACAACGCTAGCGATAATCGGCGAGCAATCATCGATGCATTATGAATCATGTCCTAAGAACATTCAGGTAGTAACGCATGCGACAAATCAGAGTAAATTATTTATATAGACGAATGTGTGTTTGTGAGATTGTGTTTACTTGTATATACATATATATCTGCTTGATATAGTAAAATATCTCGACAGGGCCCGTGCCGACAGCTTATTTCACAGCTTGCGCCACACAACTGGTAGCCTCGTACGTAGACAATCATAAAAACTACGTCGGGTTTCTTTTTTGCTGTGTTTGGCAACGCGAAATACAGTCGCTACTGATATAGGAGAGTCGAACTAAGCTCCTCTTGTTCTAGGTAAGCTTCTTTTCAAAAATAAGATCGTTGTGTATTTGAACTTGACATCGCTCTGGTGAATTTATGGCATAGAAGCTTTTGGCAGCTGGCGTTACACATATAAGAGCGATTGTCTATATGCATAAGGGTTAAAAATTCTATAGTGTATTACGTTATATACCAAATTGAATAGTACAGGAAGATATGCATAACACGCGTTGGCGTTCCTAGATCCTACAGAAATATTATATAAATATTATATAATATATATATATATATATATATATATATATATATATATATATATATATATATGTTACTGTACAGTGCACGTTATTGATAAGTAATCGGTAGAGAAAGTAAAAATAAAGTAACGGAAATTGGTGTTATCAGTGACCCCAAAGTTCTCTCCAATAGTAAAACGCTACAGATCTGTAGTAACAGCCAATGGAACGTATAACACGTACTTAGCATTCATGATTTTTCCTGTGTACGTACAATTCGACATTAGTATGTACAGAGAGATCTGGGAGGATTACAAAAAAACAGGCGAACTGCTATTGGACACTCATTGGGTGTTAAAAGTACAGCAAACGTCCTGCACCAACATCTTTTAAAAACCAACGACAAGATAGTTTCTTTATCTGGGAGTGTTGAACTCATGTCTGGGCCAAACACGTATGTCCTCTACCGTGAGCAAGGGCGTGTTGTAATAAGCCATCGACTTTACTCGCAGAGACGATCGCGGCTCTTCTCCAGGTCATCGTCAACCTAATTAACGAACTTTACGAGTACCACGAAAGCCAACGATTATAAATTTAACGCTAACAAACAAAAAAAGGAATAGAGATTGATTTACTTCTCTTATAGCTGAGATATAGAACTGACCAGCTTGCCAGCTTAGATCGTAGCCTGAGAAAAAATACTTTTCGCATATCTCTCTCTATATATTCGAAATTTTCCTTAGGAATTTTTTAGTCTATACAATCCGAGCGAAGAAACTTTCAACCATTTTCTTTTCGTGTGCCAACGAAGTGTAAGGGACACGTTTATTCGACTGCCATCAATCATCGTTTTCTGCCACAATTCAGTCTTTTGTTGCAGGACTATTAGATGTAAACTCGTTAAGGTGTCGCTCAAGTACGACCCATATCAACATTCTAGCGAAATTAAAGTTTAAGTTGATAACAGGACAAAGCGTTAAAAAGCTTTAGGCCTCAAAATGGCCAAAACGGTGTGACAATACTAAGAGTGCTAACCGTTGGAGCTTAATAATATCCGATTGGTAATGGTTATTTCCCAAAACGCCCGCTAGTTTCTTTAGTACACATCTAAGCATATCAAAAATAACTTTTTAAGTTACTTTGATAAATGCTTTAGACTCATTCAAATCATTATTGAAGTTTTTCCGCTTCGCCCCATAGAAATCTCTTTTTTTTTCTTTCAGTATAATACGAATAGAATAGCATTAACAAGTACGAACATGGCTAATAAAGATTGGGCTATTACAAGGGATTCTGGTGGACTTTGAAATTAAACAGCTTTTAAAAGAAGCACGACTAGCACACAAAATGGTACTGATCAGTAGTCGAGTCTTTTAGTAACTTGTGAACGAAAACAGGTTCGAGTTTACTTCAAAGAGAAAAAACAGCCCAGAAGGAGGAACATTTCTTAGTCCAAAAAACGAGCGTTCAGTGGTCAAATTTGTGTTGCTGGAAGGCCACAGCACTACGGAAATTCGTAAAAGATTGTTGAAGATATTAAGTAAGGAGGCCCTAAGCTAAAGTATGGTACATGTAGGGTCCAAACATTTTAGGAATGGGGATCGTAGTGTTGAACGCAAGCGAATAGGTAACCAATTATCAGGAGCCGAAGAGCGTGAAACCATTGCCCCAATCGATAAGGCTTCTCGCGAAGGTAGTGCTTAAAGTCTAGAGGTTCTGTCGGTCAAACTGCATCCCATATGTAACGTGTTAGAAAATTATAACCCAAGTACTGAAAGTATGGGAACTGAAAAAGTGGAGCCCCCGTGAATTCACCCCAGACCAGTTGGAAATGCATAGGGTGTATTTAACGTGCAACTTTCAGAACTTCGGTAAGTAAAAAACCTGTCTGGAGCATAATGTCTTATTAAATGAGACATAATTCAATCAACACTGCTAGGCAGAGCGGGACTAGACAAGAGAATGTCGTCACCATGGAGAAAAATCGAGCTCGGTAGCAGTGTCGAATAGGTATGGATGTAAGGTGATGATAGTACTTGTATCTGCTATTAGAGATACCCGATGAAAATGGAACAAACAATGCATTTCGCTATTTCTATTTCTCCTGAAAGTGCAGTCTGCTATGGCAAAGACGATCGCAGCGCCAAACCTCATTGCCATGCCTGGATTGAACAGGGAAAAGACAACTACTATAAATATATTGCGTCGTTTTTGAACTACTTAGAAACAATCAGGTTGTCCTGAGTTTTACATCCGGCACCGCCATTAGGTATTCGATCAGATGGCTGACTACCAGTCTGTCTATGTTAACATTCGAAGCTAAACCGCCACGAATCTTTAAATCATCAAGCATGTTAACCACTAATATATTACGGGGATAAATTCAGATCTTCCCGCGACTTCAAAAACGGTTCGGATGATTTCGAAAATTTTTCACGCAGAGGCCTACTTTATCAAGGATACCCTGTAGTGAGAATAGCACACTTGCATTTTTTTTTCTCACAATATATGCGTTTTTTTAATGAGCTCTAAATATAACTTTCTTTACAATGGTTGATCATTTATGAAACATCTGAATGTAATTGTCAGTGAGTTTTTCCAGTTCTATACAAAAGGCACAATTATAAATCTTCGAAAACAAATCACTTCTTTCATTATTTGCTACGAAGCGGGACGTTATGTTTTCTCCAGGTAACGATTGACTGTACGTGAAACATACTGACGTTGTTATATACCTTTTTAAGCAGACCGACGGGAACATTTTTAAAATGAATGTCAGATTTTTCCTGATATAGTAAAACAAATGCAAAGAAGCAACAGGTTCACGGCTGAAGAGTGGCAGATGCGTAAAAAGAACTTGGGACAATTGGGACGGATTATGGGACGCTTGCCACTGAGGTACGACACGGCAGTAGGAGACACAATAGCTAAGACGATATCGTCGAATTGGTAAAATATTATAATGAGATTACATATCGACGTAAATAAATTAACCGTTCAACACAGTGAATTTATTGAAATTAGGTAATAGGACTATAACGATCAAACATCAATAGAGCAGTAGAAAAACGTAAATAAGAAATTTGTGCACGTGAGTAATAAAACAACTTCACGTTTGGGTTCGAGCTGGCCAATGTGTTGTTGGTAGCCCATTCTAGGTTAGGTTAGGAAAAGTAACAGAAAGGCGCTACGTAAATTTGACAAGTATGAATCGAATGGATCACAGGTGAGACTATGCTCATGAAATCTGGGAAAATATATTAATTAGGTCTGAATGTCTCTAGCTAAAAGCGAATTAAAGGCGGGAGAATCCTGTTTACATTTTAATATATTGGTTTGTTATTCTGTTTTTGTTCTATAGCCTTCTAAAAATGCTTAAAATAAAGCTTTCTTTGAAAACATTATAGGACATCCGCTCAAGAAATCGATAAAAAGCGTTAAATATCGTTTAGCGTATCGCTATGACTGAACTGAATAGATTCGCTGAACGTTAACTGCAAGCCAACTCTGAAGAACTTGTAAATTTTTAAAAATCATTTACTGATTGTACTATCGATAGATATAACATTTTGCATTCCATATATTAACATTTCTTAAAGTTCCATTTCATTATCTGCATACAACGCATTCATTGTAAAAAAAATATTTGGAATCCTGAGTGAAGAAGGCTTGATGAGACTGTAAACGTTAAATACCAATGTGTACAATAAGAAATTAATCATGGTTGCCCCCACGAGAACAAGCGTTTCCCGTGTAGACAGTCGTAGAGCTTAAGATACAGGTGTTACCCGAATGGTGTCCTTTTATCTAGTTCCGTAAACGAATTACTTTTATCGACAAGGAAACGCATGTATTAGCATGTCTTCGTAACATAAAGTGGAGAAAGTTTCCATGAGTTTCCGTAATTCATGTTACCTTTGATTCAACGCTTTTTTGAAAGAGAATAGCTAGCCTATTGTATTCGAACCGTAGTCATTTTCGTACTAAGCAGCATGGCCCCCTTCCTAGCGAAGTTTCTTCTTTTTGACACTCGACTTAATGATGCTCAGTCCCCCCGAGGGGGACCGTTGGGCGTATTCTGGTCCTTTTCCTGCCAACTCTTCTATCACTAATTTACATTCATCCTCCATTTCTCTCTTTTCTAGATTCTAGTGCTGCTGGACAAAGCACCACCATATTTTCAGCGCCATCGCCCCTGCAGAGGCCGCACATCGATAAATAAACATTTATTCGTATCCAGGAAGCTAGCGGGCCTTCTCCTTTCGTCCTTGAACCAGCGTAAGTATTCAGACTTCCTGGTATCGTATAGCTACACCCTAGATGGCCAGATGCCACCTCCTGGCATATAAGGAAGCAGCTGTTCGGCTATAGCTACAATTACTTTCCATACCCTTTATGTTCCTCCGATTTTTACGTCGGGCATCGCCGTTAGGCACTCCAACATACGGCTGGCTCTCATCACCAAACGATGACTATACGCGCGGGTTCGGATCTAGCTCACAACGTGTCCTTAAGCATGCAGACACGCTACCCACTAGGCTATCATGCCTTTCGCACCGCATGCTACATATAACCGTCCCTTCTCTACTTAACCGCCTAAATTTTGTAAACGACATACACTTCCACGAATATGTAACGTCTGAACGGGAGTTGCGCGGCAGTGAGAAATGGTCGCTGTTTGCTCGTTGCCCATTATCGCGCTTTTGGGGAGTGCCCATCTCTCGGTCTGCTTCTAGCGCTGTTCAACGGAATTCTACACACGTACCTACTCGTTGGGGTACATGAGTGATGATCGAATTATTATATTGGTTATTGTACTACGATACTATAATAATAATATAACATAGCGATCTGTATGGAAGCAGAGCGAGTGGGAATTTGGCCGGTCATTGCCGTTACTGGTAATTTCCATACATTTCTAGCTTTCCTACTAGGTGATGCTGGGTCCTCAACGATTTCCTCTGTTTCCTAAAACATGACTGGTCGTCAGTCATTCGGTTAAGTGAACGCAATAGCACAAAGGACACGCAGTATCAAGCAGACTATTGTCCTACTGCTAATATGGGTGATGAGATCATTTTAGTTGCACGAATAAGCGACTAACCTTGGTAGATATTTGGAACGGAATTTTTGATCCTACCAGACACGTTAGTCTCATACGTTAGGGAGCTGCCATATAATGGTGCGATATGTTGCGACATTTTTTTCTTTTTGAGATAGACTCCTGCATTTTGGAGTCTGATGGCCTTCCCTCAGGCTGTCGGTAGACGAATTGCTCCAAGTTATCAAAAATCGCAGCGGCAGAAGCGCAGAAGTCACAATTAGAACTCTCTGTTATCCATTATAGTCCTCCTACATATGAATATTTTTTTCCTTGCTATTTCAGCGGTTACCTAGGAGAATTGTTCAAACCTCAACATGCTGTCGGTATTGCCTTTCAATACTTTATAAACTTCAGAGATTTTTGCAGCAACGGAAAAGAAGAACACTTATCGTTTTCTTTTGAATTGATAGTTAAATTCTACGATATCAGAATTTGACATAAACATTGTTCAATTGAAGAGTTAAAACTTGATAACCTTGAATGTCTAAAGTTTTTGTAATTACAGAACATTCGCCTGAAAATTCAGCCGTTCCCATCTTTAAAGTAGCACCTTCCAAGTATAACCCTTACAATCCTGCCTTGCTGCTATTGCACATGCGACAACAATTTGGATTTGCAACTGATCATCTGTAGCAATAGTACAGTTCACGAAAAAAAAAAAAAAAGAAGTATCAATCGTTCTTAAGTCAAAATTGAAGCTAATATTCTTTATAATTAAGAATATCATTACTGAATTAAATGTGCACCACTTCAATCGATGATTTTTCTGGTATTTCGGTAGTTTAGAAATGAAAAATTCTAACAAATGATCTTTGCTTCGCCCTACAAAATTGAATTCTGCAGAGACTAGAACGTAGTCTCCGTAGAACTCCGTGAACGTAGAAGATGTAAGATCCGAGCCAAACGACGGATACATTAAAATTTTCTGTTTATGTTCTGTTAATTTGTTTTGATTAACTAACAATGTATATAGCCTGACATAGCTGTTGACACTGGAAGTGTGAACCACTCGCTTCGCTGGGCGGCAGCAACTCATAATCCGATCGAACACATTGCATAAGTAAATCTGGGCTTTACCACAAACTATGGACAACATGGCGCGATCTCGTTACGTTTCGCTGCTGGAAGCACCATCGAGTATATTCTTTTTTTTTTTCAGTTTTCTGTCACTGCAACATGTAAACATTTGGCTTTTTGTCCCAGTTTCTCTTGAATGGTTTAAAGCATGCATGTTTCATTTCTGAGCGACGTCATGGTTACTCACTCATGCAAACATTTTATCAGGTTTTTTCCGTAGTTGATTGACCACTACGACGAGCATCTTCGGTAGAAAAACTTTCAAAACGAAAGTGACGGAACAACTTTTGGATCGTTACTGGGATACCGCCTCCTGACCAAAGACAGCAGTCCTTTTTACCGGTCTCAGCAGCCCTTGTACCTTTACTTTTTCAAAAATTCCACTTATTTTCAAGGTGCTTTATTTGAGATTTGAATAAAAACATTTTGACTATTTCAGCAACTACTGCCAATACGAGTTTCCATTGATAGCAACGCCATTCTGGGTCGACCTGTATTATCTGAGATATGAGCCTTTGAAGTCGTCTGGCGCAGTTCACTATGTTATAGATAGATGCATGCTAGCGACAGGCGGTTGTTGATGCGAACACATGTCCATATTAAGTTTAAATCGTCGAAGTCCTAATCAATTTTGACCGGAAGGCAATATGTTGAAATCTGGTTGAAATATGTAAGAAGGCTCTGCCATGAGTCCTGTACGTTACACATAGCTAGAGTAACTAAAGAAAAAATATTAATAATAAGAAATAAAATAAGTTATTTATATCGCGCGTTCTTAGAAGTGACGCGGATTACAATTTACAAGAGGGTATCTCAGATGACCTCTCTCTTCTTCCTTTGACCCGCAGTTACAAAGAACGTGTACTAGACTTGCAAACTTGCAACAGCGGCAGGATCTGAAGATCTAAAATGTTCTACTGTTTGTTCTACATTGAAAAACTGTGGAAAGCGATCTAGATTGCGCACAACTACGTCTAGCCTTACCCAAAAGCCCATAAAATTATAGACATGAGAAATGACAGACTCAAAGGAGGCTTGGTCGGCCTGACAAGTCGTCTTCAGATTGCAACTGGTCCTGCAAGAGGTACGCGGCTATGGCAAGTATAGACATACGGGACACCTTTGCGCCCACGTACATTTTGTCATAGTCATAATGATCCAAAAATTCATGTTCGTCACCTCTAGGGTTTGAGAAAGCAGTCCATGAAGGGTCTGGAGACAGATGCACATATCAAGCACTGAGCTATCCATATAAATGTTATTCCCTAATTCAAAATGTCGTTCAGTGGTTTACCTCTGGAGAAATAGGTTAAAGATAGAAAGCAGGTTTCTAAGCAATGTCCTGAGTCAACAATGTATAGAAGTATATCAGTTTAATGTAGTTGCACTTGGCAATGTTATGCTGGTAATTTGCAACATATTAGTTATTATATTTCTTATGCAGTCCCCTGGGGGCAAGTGTATTCGGGAGACATTTTTCATACCATGAAGTACGAATTCCCAGTCGAAAATCCCTCTTAAGCGCGAATGCAATTTTTGCATTAAAGTTCTTATGGGAACTTTTGCTTAAAATAAAGCAATACTGCGTAATGTACAAAATGAAACCCTTGGGCTAGAATGCCCCCAAGTACCGTTTCATGTCATCTTACCTTCGGGGAAGCGATAATACGATTTTTTGCGAACTGCATTGCTGCTCTTACTATCAACAGAACGATTATTCGTAAATTTAACAAAAGTGCAACTTTAGTTAAGGACGGAATCAACGAAGCGCAACGTAGCGTACCACATTGCTATCTGAGCGTATCAGGACCGGTTTTATGGCTGCACTCGTTAGCAAACAGTATGCTAGAACGGGCATAACTGAGAGGGCATTATTACTTTTGATTAAAAACGGCAATTTTAGTAAAGGCAACAAAGGTTTGATAGAGACAGGAAGCTGATATGTCTGAACGAACTACGTATTTTCATTTCTACCATCGCGTTACAACGGCGCGCTAGAATGAGATCTCACTGTACGTAGCTCATATATATATATCAGTTACGTCTATGCCATCTAGCCAGCCACGCAAGGTGGGGTTATATGGGTCACTAATTATTTTGTGTGACGAAGTCATTCATTTAACAGTCAAAGGAGAAATGTTTTTTTTTCTTTTTTTTTTTTCTAGAATATGCTATTATTAGGTTCACAATAGATGTGTTATAATAATTTTCTGCCAAGTTAGACAAGTCCAAGATTAGCATTCATAGGTCCACATGAAGTTCTAAAACGGGTTTTTCATCGGTTTATGTACAGGAACGTCCACGACTTACGCTTTGCCCAAGAAGCTAGAAGGAACAGCCAAAAAGGTGCGTATGAGGCTTCTGCTAAAACAACCTTACGACATTGGGGTCTGTGTTACTATCATGGTTATGCATGATTCAATTTATCATTCATGAGGAATGTTGAATTATAATTGTGCTTATTCGAAATGCGGCACATATCACCGCTAATTTATATCAATAAAGAAGCCAAGGTTTCTTTTAAAAATAACAGGTGGTAAAGCAATTGTAGGTGTACCTAAACTTTGCTTAATTCAACAGAGACGCATTTCTACTAAGGTAAGTTATACTCGGAGTTCAATGTAAGGTCGACGGTAGTTTGTTTGTTGTGTGCCCCAGATGCGGTAGCTTAGATGGTCGACATTTTATGATTGGCACCTAAAGACTACCCGGGTTTGATGTTCGCCTAAATCAACATTCCCCTGCGAAACGTGAACGGAATATTATGATTATTTGACAGGGTTTGAAGATGATTTTTCTACAAGGGTGCGGTGGCCATACATAAAAAGTCTGAACTATCTTGAGGGTCTACTAAGATGTTCCCTGACCTAGCCCACGATCCATTCTAGATCTTCTAATATAATTGATTATCATCTAGCAACGTCGCCTCTGATGGTAGCCATATTCGGCTGGCACGTTTGGCCAGTAAAGGCCTCGATCAATAATATACATATCGTAAATTATGCATGTAAAATATATTATTGTAAAGAGGAAAACAACTTGTTAGTTAAAAACGAGTTAAGACCTATCTCACCTTTAATATCAAGAGCTGATGACAACGCCATCTGACGTCATGTTAGATAATAGTTCACGTGTTTAAATATGATTTTAAGAGTATTAGAGTTTCAGGGGGGCAGTTGCACGATTAGCGGGCAGGTCTAAAAAAATTATCTGATCACGTTAGCCACTTCGACCCGCATTTGAAGCGAAGTATGATATTTTTATTCTTGAGGCGTGAAAACTTGCCGTACTTCACTAGTAATACGTGTCGAACGATGGTTAACGTTACTGGGCCGTTAAGCTGCATGGTACAGATATGTCAGCATGACTTCTCTGCACACGTGAAAGCAGACAGCATCCAGCGAGCAATTTTCGAGGTACCGACAGCCTGTCTTTCGCTTTTCGCTAGTTACAGCGGCCTCTTTCGACAATGAAAATATTCTATTAGAATAAGGAAGTCGTATAATAGAAAAACGTCGTTCGTCGCTGTACTATAACGGAATAATATACCACACCCAACGTTAACCTTGGCATCATTTGGCTAGCAGAAGGGAGAAGTTTCACGTATGGTCGTTTATAGTCTATCGGTATTTCTATATCTACTTGAGCAGGCTAGTAAATAGCTCTGGAAAAATCTTTGGATTATCTCAGGTTGAAGTACTGGCGTAGAGATATGCAGCAATAGTTTCTCTAGAGTTATGCAACTAAAATACCGATGACGATCATAGTGCTGTTGATGACTGGCAAACGTTTATTGGGGGTCCTGTGGACTGCTTTTGTCTAACGAAGGTGTCGCGATATTTTCAGAGTCTTGATATGACACTTGGTATTGCGCCTGTATAGGCATATGGATCGAAGTAGTACTTGTCCGTGGCGATCGACGTCGCCCTCGTCCTTTCATGGCTATTCTGCCAACCGAAGTCGACCGCGAATCGTTTATGGGCCTCACCACGTCTTCAACCAATCAACGCCTGGCTGAAAATTTCTAGTTCAAGAAAAACAGATTCAAATTTCGGGAAGTTGTTTCGTGTATATTTGAGCGTGCGTAGGGGCCACGTTTCTCACGGCGATCGCCCAATCAATTTTCAGTCTTCTATATTAACGAAGTACATAGGGGTCGACGGAGCGAGTACGTTAGCAGTCGAGTAGCTTGGTCATTGGTGTCTGTTTTAAACACAAGGCATCCTGGTTTTTTAGTTGACTATTATCTATTCAACTATCTTGAGAGTTAGCCAAAGGCAGCTAAATAGAGAAACAGACAATTAATGTCTCGAATATAATAGATTCTATGAGAGGAAGATCAATGTACAGAGAGTTGACATAAATATGGAATTCAGTGCAGCTTTTTCTCCTGATTTTCTATCTATTTACTTGGTGACTTATCCACGACCTTGGTGAGCGAACGCCTTAAAACTTCCTTATTTACCTACATAGGCAAGAGAAGAAGTGGCTAAACTCTCTGAATGCTCGCAATATTTTACCATCATATCGTGAATAGCGTATGCCAGAGTTTCACTATCCGCTCTCCACCCTGTCAAATAAACTAGGTATGTGTTGCATCGATTTGTAAATTACACAAAGCATGTTTAAACATAGATAACAACAATCGTTTGTTGTTAGGTTTTCACGAGACTCCTCGTACGGCTTCAGGCGCTTGATCACCAATGGCAAGGTTGATTTCAAAAGCAGATCGTCCGTCGATAGCGATTAGCAGTGTTCTGAGTTTGTCCTAATCACGCTGGTCGACGAAAAAACGCTCGAATATATTGCACCTTTAAGCATCTTTTGACACCTCGAAGTGTCAAAAGAGACACACTCCAATGGTATAATGCGGAAACCTTCATAACTACTAATTGGTACTGTAATACTGACTAGTACGCTAATTCGGTAAGTTAGAATTTTCTTCAATTCAGATTTATTTTAAGAGATAGTGGTGACTATGATTGTAAATAGAACAGATTTTTAAAGAGGTACCCAAAGATAACGCGGCGTATCGAGTGTGCTTTAGTAATCCGTTGAATGAAATAATTTTTTTTCTTTTTTTTTGCCGCTATTATACTTTGTAGCCTTTTAATTAAAGCGATTCATCCATGATAAACATTCTTGTATAGTACTAATCTACTATACCATACGATATCTTGATTGATATGCAAAGTAACTATGAAATGGTATTTTTATGCGCTTTATCTTACGCAGGCGTCGATCAATTGGGCGTCGTCGTGGATCGTAAGCTTTGATCCAAGCTACATTGCACCGAAGATCACTCTCGATCCGAGTTCCAATCAATTCGATACGTTCAAAATATCCGTCTTTGTAGTAATGCATACTGATTGCGGGTCTAATAACACTTTGTGATTAAAATCAGAATTTCTGTTTTTCGATAGGTTACTTGCGAACTACTTACTGGGTCATTATGCCACCCTTACGGCCAAAAACTAAAAGCAGGCCAACTCCTTCAGTCGGGAGCACGTGGCCTTTACTGACGAGTATCGCAGAGATCTATTTATTCTCCAATAATTTCAAACCTTCCGCTCTAGTTACTAATGAATTATAAATTTAATTATAAATACAATATACTGCGAATCATTGCTCACTGCTATCTAATGCGGCAATGCGAAGATTATTAATATCTCTAGGACCATCTCGAACGATTTTCGATTACTCCATAAATCTGTATAGTTTGTGCTCTTACTCTAAAGGCAAGGTAAACGGTAGCTAGACTACTCTGCAACTAAAACGAAACAATCCTGCGAACAACGAGTCGCCGGTTAATGCTGTCTCAAACTGCAGGAGAAAGATCCAAGTGAGTCTCTAGGGCACTTTCCATGGCTTCGTTATGACTCAAGGGACGATTACAAATATTCTAAGCGCCCCAACAAACCTCGTTCATCTACCTTAGGCTGGAAAAAGATTAAGGGCTTCTTGTAGAAGGGTCCACGAGGTCTTACAGCGTACTGCCCATAACAATACACCGTCACGTTTTTCGGCATTAATAAGACATCAAATCGACGAATGAACGAATGAAGCCTTTGATTCGATACCCGCAATGATCTGCGGCGTCGATGTTTTCAAAGTATGATAATTTATCTATTCCACAGATTTCAATCCTTGCCTCTAAGGCGTATATTAAGCGTGCTGAACGAAAAAGTGTTAAGCGTATTCAGATTTCTTTGGCAGTCCATTATGATGCTGTTTATTTCTTGAAGCAAACAGATAATATGGTGGGCGTTTTTCAGTGATAAGTTGAAATGCCCCTACGGAGGGCCGCTCTTGACCAATCATATACCGATCGTCTACACTACATCATCACTGAAACCTACTCATTCGGAACCAAAGAAAACAACTTCGGGTAGGGGGCTAGTGTTATCAGAAAGTTAGTAATCTGTTTCCTACGAAGGGTAGCGCGCCTTGTTCCCCGTCAGTGCCAAGAACAAAGGCGAAACTTTTCTCATCGAGTGCATTTCCGTCTCGTTTATCCACCGCTTCTATCTTACTCTCCACTGGCAAATGTACGAACTCCAATTTACGTAATGGTTTGGCTCTCGAACATGTCAAGATAGGCAGGTACCTATTCGTGCTAATGCATGTTTATATTTTTTGACGTCCTTCCTCAGTGTGTAGCTATCTGCGGAGGTTCAATCTAGAAGGTACCACACGCCAACCTTAGCATAACTAACGTACAGTCGCGAAGGTCTCTAAAGGAACGAGGGAATAATTTAGACCAAATCGAGACTTACTTATAAAGACAGCGTTCATGCTTAATAGGGACGGTTGTTGCATTGCGGAACGCCAACTAATTGTTTGTCGAAACATAAGGTATGAACGCTGGATAGATAATAACTTATCAGTATTGCGATGAAGTAGATCATTATATTTTGTTATTGACTCGCCAGCAATTACGTGACGGAAGTGGTCCAACACGTAGTAATTTAATCTCGATCGATGAATAAGACCAGGTGTTTACCTGTATCTTGCTATTATGGTAAACGAAGGTCTTCAGATTCAGTATCTGGCAAGCACCATACTAGATGTAAGTACTTCACGAGTTAAGAGTATCGTGCTCAGTTTACCATAACTCCTTAAAATATAGCTATTCTACCTGGATTTTATTTAGGGGCCCAAACACTTTAATCCGTGTACATTCGCGGGTGCGGGGTGCAATACATGCTTCATTGAACTGTAACTAAAGGAATAGGTACCTGGACGTCTGTATTTATATTTAGGACACTTCAAGCACCTTATGCCATTATATATCGATTAAAGATCATGAACGATACAACCCAAGCGCAGTGTCTAAGTGTAACAGCAGTTATTGAGCTTTGAAAAGAAAAGCACATATGTTGTGAATTCTATTATTCCGCATCTTTAACACAGTATAAATTAATAGACACTTGTAGATTTGGAGTCTATGCCATGGGCAATTTTGTCGTGCAGAACAGACTGGTACCATTTTATGGAACTTTTATTAGAACTAAACTGCCACCATTGAATGATGACTGTATGCTTAAAAAGCTGGCAAGAGGCCTTATTTGTCCTGCATACTTAAGATAAGTGAAAACTAATTGCAGTACAAAAATCCGGGTTAGACTAAAGCCTCTTCACAATTATGCCTAGAACTTAGTTTGAGCATTAAGTTTGGAGCATCAAGTTGCTGAAAGAAGGCAACTGAAGGCAGTAAAAAAAAGCAGGTGCTTATTGTGTTCATAAGACAGTAGCAGCGTTTGAAAAATGGTAGATAACTTACTGACATAAAAAGTATTACATTATCTACTTACCAAATGTGCATCCTATTATAAAGGCTATGCTGAGTGTCGATTTTATTATTTTACTCGGGGAATTTTTCCAAGAAACTTAATGGTCTGCGTACGGTGCCTTTTTCTCAACGCATCCGCCGTGCAGTCCTAGAACACACTACTCTCAATACACGAAAGATATTTTTAACTATGAAAAAAGAAAAAGAAAAATCAATTGCGGTCTTCTGAGTGAAAATAAGCTGGCTCACACGCCGCAGTAATAGCAACATGCTTTCTGACCGGCTCACCAGGCTGAACGGAAACAACGTAGATTTAAGCCTTTGAATCTGTTTTCTTTGTATATCTACAATTACATACTACTAACTTAATCAAATTGCTAACAGCTTTTAGAGTGGAACATTGCGATTTTAAACGGAAAAGTCTACGGTAGGGTCGGGTTAGGCATTGTGACTTCGAACCTGCTGGGAGAAATTTCAGTTTCACAGTAAACCGTTGCTTTTCTCAAGATTGCTCTCGCAACACAAGAATGCTAGCAATCTACAGTCTAACCAGTGGCTGAGAAATAGAGTTACTTCAATATAATAATCAATCAATCAATTAATTTGTTCAAAATGTACCTTTCTGTTTAATTGTGTGCAGGCACACCACCAACAGCTAGCGCCTAGCTAACGCTAAATGAGGTTCATTATAATGTGATTCAACCAGCAGTCTTTTAACCGTAATCGACTAGATCAAATAGAGTATTACTAAACTGGTCTTAGACAAAAAGACCATTTAGGCTCCTTTTTCTGGGTCCCAGAGACGTCTCATACCTCTAGATTACAGTAACAAGCACATGGACACATAGAATTCCCCTTGTAATTGGAACTTCCCTGTGTGTAAGGAATATAGACTATTCATCAGTATAGCAGAAATTTAAAAAAATCACCCAGAAGACCTCAAGGTAGCATAACCTTGTATTGGTTGTGGTCTTTCCTATTATCCGTGAAAAGTCCCTAGGCACGCTGCTTGGTTCAAACCAAGCACCTAAACATAATGCTTGAATAGTCTGCATCTTATATATTGATTATGTTACGTCAAGCCTAATCACCGCGTATTACTGTCTTCTAAGCCGAGAGCTCCATCATTGATGAGACGTTTGCGAAATCCTCGTTCTTCGTTACCCTCCAGGCTTGTTAATTATGAGAATACTGAGAAAAAAAAAAGGAAAATAAATAATAATATAACCAAGAGGGTAAGCATTTCGGCGCGTCTGTCGCCTTTGCCAACATCTAAAATGTCACGTTGCCCTATCACTAGTCGCTGCCATTGTCGATATAAATTATGTACAAAGCAGGTCTCGTGTTTGAATATTCTATTATTCCTATTGCACGACTTCGACATTACGTATCAATCAGACAATGCAGTCTTTTAAGGCCGATTCCTATCACATTGTCAAGCCCAATCACCACAGAAAGCTCTGATCCGAGCTAATCTGAGATAGCGTCGCTTCATGACGATTCAAAGTTTTATACACTGGCTATTATCGGTATAGTCTATTACAGCCGAAAAGCAATTGGATAAATTAAAAAAAAAACTACGTTCTTCGACAATTTTCACATATTGATATATTTCGGTGTATTGATAGTTCAGTCAACGAACTTATAAAGTAATACCTGGGTTTTGTCTTGATTCTTTTCTATTCGTTGTTTATTAATCTAAACGCATTGTTCCATTACGTTCTATCTTGAAGAGTTCATCTTAATCTTATCCCTTGCCTGAAGCAACCTTTGTTCATACACATCTCGACATCACGAGGAAGAACTTCTTTCAGCAAACAGGCCTTCTGATCCGGACCAACTCTCCTTTTGAAAGATTGCTACGTTGCTCTTGCGCGGTTCGACGCTAGCCGGCGAGGGCACGCCCCTATTTTCCGCCGTTCACCGTGCTTACAAACGTTCAAGCCTCTATAACTATTACCTTGCACGGGTGTATTAGCGAGTTGTTCCTGACACAACTACAGCTGGTAGTGACGTCCAGGGGAGGGCTATAGAATGCGTTTTTGCCCCGCGGGAACAACTACCCTTGCAAAAACTGCGAATATTTTAGTTGCAGTAGAAGCAACAGCAGGTCTCGCAGATTCGCGGTTGGATACGATGGTATAGCACCTATTTCACTGGGTCGCTTGCAGTAGATTTTCACCTGTGAAGCCGGCCTCATTAACGACATGCAGTTTACATAAATATTATTTTCATCATGTTGCCTTAGTTAGTCTAGATAGTTCTTTGTTGGGAGGAATTATTGGTCAGGGCCTACTTTTGCCTGTTGGACAATATGTGTCTATTCAATGCGATTCATTTATTAATACTGAATCCATGGAACTAAAGCTCGGTGAAAGCTTCTTCATCCGGAAGGATGAAGACCTCCTCCAGAGGACTAGCCAAGTTCTAATATAATAATAACAAACTTTATTCCTTAATACAGGGCTACTATTACTCGCAAAATATTATTAGTAAGGACTATTGAGTAACTAAAGTGATTCTTTGTTTTTGTTTGTAAAATTTACGCTTATTCCTCCTTGTTGTAAGAGTTCTCTAATTTGAAAAATTTCATACGTCAAAATCTACGATGGATAACATTTCTGATCTAGCGCACAGACATAAGAGACAATGCAGTCGTTGATGTGAAGAGTACTTGCGTATTCAGAGCACCAGATCGTTCTCGATGAGAGCAATCCTTAGCATCTTAGCCGATTAGAGATATATACATAATGAAAACAACATTATAATTGCCATATATGTGCGGATTACATTAGACATGTTAAAGAAATATGGATGTGACTCTTGGCCAACATCAGTCCGTTCTAGTAAGTACTCACGCTACACGGGATACACTGGGCTGAAGTTATTAATTAATAATAAATTGTAGCATTCTAACTATTTAAGTTCTTTAGAGACCAAGGTCTCCTTCGTGTCAATATCGGACCGATGTATAGGGAACATCTGATACGGCCTTTATAATTATTAGTAATATTATTATTAATTTTCAATCAGAAATCAACAACGTTTTCGTGGTAGGAGTGCAGAGGTATGGATAATTAAGACTTGCTTATTATCTATTTCTGCGCTGACCTACCCAAGGAAACCACCACGGCTACGGGAAATGCATACTTCTAGACTATCAACATGTGTTATAGTAGATATATCAATATAGAGCTAACGAAAGATTAGCGTTCAGTCCAATGGAGATTAAAAACAAAAAATAGCACTGATATATATATTTATATAGTTGCACAGTATAAGAGCAGAGGCTTATTTATTAAGGTCCCTAGACCATAAATCTACCTTTTCGAACAGGTTATTATTATCCAGGTGTATCAATCAGCATTGTGTGAGAAGGACATTGTTGTGGTTTTCGTACATGGCCATTTCTTTGCGTTCGCCGGCAGAAGGTCCCAACAAAAGAACACAAATAAGGCAAAAAAGATGTCGAATCGAAGAGTGAAATAATATCGATTCCTATATGCGTTACATTGATTTGTATATATTTTCCAAATGCGGCTCAATTATTCTATTTCTAAACCGAATGGGCCGCCTCCTTACTTCTGCTAGCTAACCTAGTTACGTTGACGTCATAATATGGCGATATATATAGATATATAGATGTGTGCATGTGTATATATGTATACATATATATATAGAGTTCGTATACTATTAGGGGAGCCGCACTAGCACTGAAATTGTGGGCGAAACCCTCGTACTAATCTCTCTAGGGAAATATTTCATTCGATATCGTTTCTCTCCTGCCTTAGTAGCCTTTAACTTCGGACTGCTGAATGGAGGGGCTAATACTACTCACCGAATTGAGTATTTAATCATAGAATCCTAACAGAACATTCCTGTGAGTATATCGATGATTAAATCATTTCCAAGGGCGAAAAGTAACTCTACGCATGCACACAGTTCAACACATGTGGCCTACTAAAGGACATTAATGTAACTGATTTAATCGGTTGCATCTGTTTTTCGAAGCCGTTGGCAAAATGTCTAGCTTGTCGTGTATACGGGCGCAGCCATTAACTAAGTTTGATTGTCTGGCTTTATACAATACACCAGAAGCTTTCAAGTAGGTCTAACTAGAGACAGTTAATTGCCGAAATCCATTTCGGAGAAATCTATCCTGAGAGTTGTTATAGCTTGTTTCGTGCCATCAACGTCGCAAGAGCTTTCTGCAAAACATTTTTATTATTATAAAACACTACGTAATTTTCTTCCTCGCCGCAGAACTTCGAGTTACGATATCCGTCGTAGTATACCTCGACATACAAAATACTCAATTCGATGAGCAGCGTACTTGGCCATTTCCAAGTTACTTCGAGTCGGAGGACACGATTAGAAGTCGAAAAATGAATGTAAATGATAGCAAGATGAAATTACTTAGAAAAAAAAATAAAGGGTCTATAAAGCAAACAAAAAGTCCTCATAGTAAGCAACCTTGCCGAGTTTACAAGAGACATGGTTCCTCTGGGAAGAACGATGGGCCGGACCTCTACTTACCTGATAAACATGTGGCGAGTCTTGGAAAATCTTCAAAAGTCCTCTTCTATACCGCTTCGTAATTACAATACAGACACATGTAAACAGAAAGCAACCCTTGATAATATCACCATTCAGCACGGGTATTTTATAGAAGATGCCTTAAAACAGCAGATATCTACGTGTAAAGGACAAACATGAGCTGGCTATTAAGTAAACAACCAGCTATTTGGTCCGGGGAAATTAGCTGTATGTAGGCTGATCCATAGAAAAGTTCTTATAGCCGGAGAAGACTGACAATTATCTAATACATCATTTAGGAATTGCTGAAGGAGCTAATAAGAAGGCAAGCACATTACGAAATGCGCCATGTCGATCCGTTCACTGGGTTCATTGCCTTAAATGTCTGTTTGTAAATACCTTAAAAATGTCACAGTATATTATCTTTACTTTGGGTATGATCGCCAGCTGGGACTCTGAAACTGCTATTTCTATAATTAATAGAATTCTTGTTTGCCGATACGTATATTTTAAATGGGGTAATTTTGAATAGATGAAACAAAAACGGATTCTCGGTTCGATAAGCGTTTACTGGAGACCTGACTTAGCTTTTACTATTAGTGTCGATTCCACAAGGGTCTTGTCTTACGTCGGAAATCGGTACGTGACATTACTTCGCGTGCGTTTAAACAGCTTTATGAAGAAAGAATTGTCTAGTTTGTAAAGATAGAGATCATTTGGTATTAACTCATAGGCCAGTGGAACAACTCAATACTAACAGATGTAAAATATTTCACACAGCATTGTCAAGACGCTGGCGCTTTATCGTGACTTATTCTCAAGTCGTTTGTGACGACGACACGCTACGGGGGCTATTTCAGCCTTAACCGGCGTCGCCTGTCCGAGCGTACGAGCGATGAAAGGAAACTTTCGACGGCGGTGAACTCATAGGTAGTACGAATCTGGACAAATAAAAGTAATGTGTCACAGTATCTCTATAGCACCGGTTGAATGTATTCAGTGGAGACATTAGAAACGCAGGCGGTTGTTTAGGCTGTGACATCGTAATGATAAAGGCATCACTGCGAAGAGTACCATGCATTGTGATTGCGTCTATCGTAAGTACTAAAAGCGGAGTGTTGACCCGTTTGTTGAAAATAGATATGACACATCCGGTCGGCCGCACCAGAACAAAGTGTTACCAATAATTTGTTAACTAACTAGTTGTTATCACATGAGAAGATGTAACGTGAATGATGTTTTATTGTACCGCTATAAAAAGAATTCGTGCAGAGACGCAACGATCACGCGACGTGACTTTTAGCGAATAGATTCCATCTAGACTCAGAAGAGTCTAGATAGAATCTAGAACACTGGCTTCCGGTGAGGCTAACGATTTTCCAAGATAAGCTCCAGCTCCGCGGTGCGTGCGTGCGTGCGTGCGTGCCTGCAATGATATACTTCAGAACCCTGACCTCCTTGTTGCAGCGACGACTCACAACTATAATCTAAGCGTGGCTTTTGACGAACGAAATCGATTCTGGACGTAATTGTTCTCCTGCGGAATAAATCACAACTGAGAGAGAAATCCTATTGCGACAATTATCAGCAGCCAGCTTCTCTCGTAAATAAAAGAAACATGTCGAAAAGGCAAGCGATATGTCCAACATATATGAGATCCATACGTCTGTGTAAATAGAGCTAAACTGATTAAATTTTAGCTCGCTCCAAGTGTTGCTACTATCGATAACAGCGTATGTTTCATTAATGAAAACTCATAACTGTCTACGTATGAACTCGTGAAGTCAAACATGAACCTATTCAAGGTTTATTATCGGCTTTACGTATTCATGCATAGATTATACCAAGATGACATATCGATGTAGATGGTGTTTTTTTTTTTTTTTTTTTTTTATCTGCTGATAAAAAACAAATGCACCTGAGGCCTGGCAGTTAGCGACATCGGTTTTTCCCCACTGGTCGTCACCGTTCGTTACGCGATCAGTAAAAATCAATATCGATCGAGCACGGTACAGGCAGCGGATGTGACTACATTCACGCTAGGTAACCATAGCTAAACGTTGAATATATTTTAGGAAATCAAAAAAGTTTCGGGGATCTTATCCGCTAGTGTACCTGACTGAACGTAAAGGTAGGTGTTGCGCCGAGTCTCGCTATAAAACTAGCCGAGTGGATGATATCCGTATCGTGTCTCAATCGCCGCTGTGAGCAGAGAAAATGATACGCCGATATAGTTTTACTGCGTTCGTACAAATCTCTCCATGAAACTGGATTTAATGATTTTAGGTATCGCAAAGAACTGTCACGTGCTAAAATCATCATGTATTTCCCGTATGTTGAAAGGTCCAAATCATCAGCGGCGGCATCCTAAACGCCAACGAGTCTTGTAAAAGTTCAGCGGCAGTCGGCACTCGCGAAGATATATTGACACCATAAAATTGTTTTTTTTAAAAGAAAAATTGTTTTTTTTTTCTTTTAAATTACATATAAATCATTCTATATCAATACGAACTGTAGCACCCAATACGAACGCCGGTCACAAGCATAAAATGTCCCATTACTCACGATTTTCCCTTATACATATTTCAGAGTTTCTAATAATTTTAAGTTAACTATGAAAAACAGCTACAAGGTGTAATAGTTCAAGGAGATTCATATATCAAACACACGATTGAATGGTGTAAACAGACGGAGAAAGACGGCCTTTAGTCTTATCTACGCGAGCACAGATGCCAGTCTCTAGTTCGGACTATGTCTTATGAGTTATTTTTACGATTTCCTGCCTCGCGCGTATTCAACGGTAACGTTTTCGACACCGTCGCGTGACGCCTGACGTTCCAGCTAAGTGAGCTCAAAACTATTTACGTGCGTACCGTTTGGTTTCAGCCAATTTTGCCGTCATGGCCAATCTCATAATATCTCTACTGGTAAACTTTGCCGCTGAAGTTAGCTTTCTTAAACGACACAAGCTTCAACCACTCTCTTGATGTTTTTCTTCTATCACACAAAACTCATTCTCACTTCTTGTCAAAGTACGTGAGCGTACCCCCCTGTCCGTCACCTGCGGCTACACAGAACGGTCAAAACTAGAGCCTACGCTTGGTTAAGCGGTAAGGAAATCTCTGTCTGTGATATGTCGGAGACCACTAAAACCCCCAAACTAAAAGGGGTATAGACTATTTCGGTAAAATTAGCCCTCATGAGAAATGTAACTTTGATATAGCTATTATAGTACCTCTAACTAACAATACGTCTAGAATGGGGTTTTAACAGGCTAGAACTAATTTGATACATCGTCTAACGAAGCATTGCTTATTTGAGATTTGTTCTTTTTTTTGATAATGTTTTTGTTTTTTAGGGAATAGATCCGTGATGGCAACCTCACACCTCGGCGCACGTTTTGGATTTGATTAGTACTGAGAATCTCATTTAAATCATTTCGAAATGTTCTTTCCTTCAGTTATTTTATATGTATATGTAAATATTTAACTGAATTTAATAGTTTCTTTTCTTAATGGGAGACAGGGGACTTAGTACCAGTTTCAGCTGGGTTCGTATCCTAATATAATAGTATTTAAGGGTCCCATTGATCGCTGTCACAAGTGAAGATCGTTGGAAAGAATCTTCTGCGGGAGAGTCGTATATGCTATCAGAGTCTAGTGCCGAATCTAACCCAGTTGTGACTCCAAAATGGATACCGGAAGCTTGAGAAAATCTAGAAAAGCGAGCAGGCCGCTTGCTCATTAGGTGCCTGTTTTGCAAAGGGACATTTTTAGGCGCAATATATATATATAGTTGGAAAAGTATTCAATTTGTATCTGTTAAGGTAACTGATCATTACAAAAAGATATTGTTTCTATTTCGACTATATTATGTTGTAAGCAGTATCGAGTTCTGGCTATTTTTTGGCGAAATACATTATTAAATAAACACCTGTTTTCTTCTGCGTCGCCTCTAGTTCCGACAGTATGTAGCATGGGACAAAAAAAAATTCTTCATAGTTTGAATAAATAACTATTCTGGTCGCTGACTAGCTTTATCCACTAATGCTAGTATAGAAGTTATCCCAGGGTGCACAGAGTTAAACTCCCATCCTGTAATGATTTGCTACTTTAACATATATAAATTAAAGATTTTCCAACTGTCAGAGGTATATATATTGGCTATAAATATGGTAAAGTTGCCCGCAGCACGCACGTAGCAAATAGACATACGCAGAATTAAAATATTCGATTAGTAGATTTTCTCTTCGTTTAGTCTGTGTATTACATCCTCAAGTTGATCCCCGTTGTGTAGCGGTAAAAAACGTCCATCCTATGTGACAATATATTTGCCAAAAACTTCTTTCAGCTGGCAGGGAAGTTCGCCAAGGTTGACCCTCAGACGGCAGTGGTTTAGACATCCGCGTAGGTGGCCTAAGGGCAGCAGGGCCAAGACAGGCGGACCTGATATCTAAGCTAAGCAAGGCTTCTTTTCTTGTGCACCGAGCATGTTATTAAGGAAGCTCTTGCTCACACACTTACTTTCACACGCCTAGACGCACCTACACTCTGAGAATTGTCAGATACTATTCTTATTGCTAATAGAAGTCGCAATATCGACATGTTAGTAGCCAGAAACAATACAACTGACGACGATCGTCCGAGTTACTTACTACCAGGAGTCTTCGCGGCGTTGCAATCCTAGTAGAGGATGTTTCAGCCAGGGTGTGTCCTAGGCCTGACTAGCACCACGAAGGGAGTAATACTAAATAGCTGAAACCTAATGATGCGAATGTGTTCGTCAGTGTATTTCTTTTTTTTTTTTTGTTTTATTAAAAAGACGTATCTGAGTAGCGTTGTTTACAGTCGATTGACCACCATCAGAGCACAGTATATCTAATGCACATTAATGGATGCTCCGAGTAAACGACACTGTTTGTAAATGACCTAGAAAGCTAATCCAAATCGTTTGGTGGCAAACTATAGCTATGGAGAAAGTCCTAAAATCAGTCGCCGAACTACCTCAAAGAGTTATAGAACAAAAACAGAGTCAACGAGCTGAACATTCGAGCCTATAGCGCCTTTCGTATGGGTAAGTTATCGCTGAAGTCCCGCTATAGACACTCAGCAAAACAATACGAGATTATTATAATAGAACGGACCATTGATTTCAGGTATATTAAATAAATATTTAAAGTTTTATCTTTGCTACTGTCGTTAAGCATTACCTATCGTTGATCGACGAATGATTTAGTTAACAGCTGAAATCAACATGGATGGATAATATGTTGATAGACGATTATTTAGCGAGCTAGTTTTTACAAAACGGGTTCAACTGAGTCTACATAACCATATCTAGCTAGATATATGTTGTACACCCTTGATAAATCTATAAAAGGATTTAGGTTTTAATTTAAGATGAGGGCTGATTACTATTCGGTGAGAAATTACGCAATTAGATTTTCTTCTGCCTAAAATTAACAAGCTGAATCTGCGTCCCTGGATTTCTAGAGGTATCTATCTGTGTCAAGAACAACGTTTTGTTGAGAATAGTCAAACAGTTTTACAAATTAGTCCTCTGTTAGCAAACCTAATTTAGGTTGCACGCTTGTTCCTAGTTCGTAGAAAAAGCCCGTTAGAGGTTTTCCAATAGGTAATACGCGCAAGATTGAAACGGTCAATTGACCTGTTCTTGTGGTATTACCTAGTCACAATTAGGTTATGAGAAATCGTCCTTTTCGCGCATGTGCCATTTTTCCACTCTCTATTATTATTATGAAAAAAGGAGGAGGACTAGGAAAAAAAAAAACGTTGAAACAGAATTTCTGTAAAATGCTTCGTTCAAGTTACTTGAGACGGCACTACGCTATTCCACTTTTTATGTGCGTAGACTATTTCTAATTGTTTTCGAATTAGAGTTGAATGCTGCTTATTATTTTTTAAAGGATGTTAACTTGAGCTTAATAACACTAGAAAATTATGAATAAGACTCGATCGTTTACGTTGCTAGCTCACAGTGAGTGAAGGTAGTTCGTATAGACCAATGCTTGACACCTCCTTATTAAGAGGAAACAGTATATATCAAATAATTAGGTACTCGTAGGATAAAAAATTAGAAAAAAAAAATTCCGGTCAGTTCAAATATACAACGGTAAGAATAATAGTAAGTGAGCACTAATTCATTCATGCATGTACGTAAATGTAAAATCCCATAGTAATATTAAATGAAGTCAAAATTTGATAGCCATCCCTGAGCAGCGCGCTTAATGCAATTAACTTAGAAGTTCGTTTCGACACGTAACTGCAGTTAAACGAACAGTGAAATAATAGCATTTAATAGACATGCGACCAGCCCGCCTTTCGTTTGACTTATGACGTTGGCTTATATTCTTCAAGAGAGTAGGAACTTTTAATATTTAGCGATATTTTTTCTATAAATTTTTCTGATAAACTGCCCATGCTATTATTTATCTAGTAATCCATGAACTGGAGTTAAATCACAGCACGCGGCTCTGCATATCAAGCGCCATCAATGATCGTACCGTCACTGCTTTTAGAAAAGATGTATAAGGCACCTCATACGGGCTGTACATTGTTACTCTTGCGTATAAACAAACATAAAGCCGTTTAAAACGTTGTTTTCTCGATTGTCCATGAAGGTTTGGGTGGCGCGAATACAGTCAAGCGATTCGGAACTCGAGCGAAAGATGAGCGTGTTAGCGCTTCAAACTAACAATACAGTTATGACTGGCACTTATCCTTGTTATGCCTGCGACACCTTTGCAACTGCAAGTTACTTCGCCTCTAGTTATTAACTATGAGCACACTGTACTCCATAGGATTTTGAAATTATGACTAACTTTTGAACTGCGCACTGCTAGCAGACGAATTTCGGCTATATTCTAATCCTCTAAAAACTTCTCAGTAATAATTGGTTGAGTTTACTGCTGGAAAGATAAGTTCACAAAAAAAAATATCTTTTAGCTTCTAAAATCAACACTCAGTGGTAAAGTTTTTATTCTTCGAAGGGTAAAAAAGCGCTGAGAAAATTCATCGAAGGTTGTTGAAGACATTAAGAGAGGAGCGTTTAAACGGAAACACAGTATGTAAACGTTTGAAGCGCAAAAATTAAAGTAGTAAAGGTTAGCAAGGAGGTGACCAGGTATCGAAAACAGAAGAGCTACAACGCATCGCCGCAGTCCAAGGTTGATTTTTCACGAAAGCAGACCTTTCGCCTAAAACCGGCATTCTATATGTAACGCGTTACAAAATTACAACCCAAACACTGAAAATGTGAAAACTGAGTAAAAATGTTCCTGGCCAATTGGAAATGCATACGGTGTGTTTTACGTGTAATTTGCGAAGCTTTAGTCCCGCTTGGGCTAAATGGTCATCATAGACGAGGCGTACTTTAATCTCTACTGCCAGCTGAAGGGGTACTAGGCAAAACAATGCATCGTTTCGAGGAAAAGTCGTGTTCGGTGGCAATATTCACTAAATTTGGACATAAAGTGATGATGCTATTTGCAATAGACATCAGGAACATTTATTAGTACGGGACAGTCGCCGCATATAAGACAGTTCGCTATACGGAGTTCCTCAAAAGATTCATGGACCGCTAGAACGGCAATTGACAACATTATTCTTATCGTCGTGCCCTATTCACTTGTTGGACTAAGTAGAGAAGTGTCCAAGGCGGGCCTCAAGGCTTATTTTCGCGATCTAAGTGTCGACCTTCTTAGCCTGGGAACTGCAACTGGCGGGCAAGCACATACCTCTAACGGTTTACTTTAAAAAGCCATGAATAGAGAAATTACATACGGGAACGCGAACAGCCGGTACATGGCTGTTCGGAAACTGCTAGCGTACTGGAACAGGTACGTAAAAGGATGGTACCTCTAGCACATATTAAAAATAATCATCTCACACTAACTTTTTCAAAAGTCATTCAATTTCAAGCCTTTCGCCTATAACAGCTTAATAATAGTGCATACATTTTAGACTATTTAAAGTTATATTGTTTTACATGATACATATTATGTAGCTGCTTATGTTTTACGTTAAAAATGAATGTTATGTATCTAAGGATTTATTTTATGGACAGAACTTTTCGAGCAGATATAATATTTTTTTCTCTGGACATTTTTTAAGTTTAAGAGGTAGGCAACATCCTACCACCGTAATGTGTTCTGCTATTTTTTTTTCCCCTCCACTTAATTTCTTAGTGATCAAATCAGATATAGCGCGGCAAGAGTTATCCAAAACGAAACGTCTTTAAAAGAGGGCTTACCTATATGTAGCTTTCTTTTAATCTTGAAATCACCACGAAACTCGTCTACCCATAAGACTGGTAGTACTTGTCGACCGAAACAGTGAAACATATCAGTAGGCAAAATTGCCGATTGTCGTGCAAAAAAAGCAAGACCGATTCCTGTTTCGTACTAGACATGGGCTTTTGCTGCAGAACGCAATTTGTCGAGCCCCCTTTGTTCGGCTAGCTCAACATGTTCAATAAATTCAACGGATACTTCGGACCTTCCGCTTTTCAAATTAACGGTCCGTGACGGTTGTACAGCAAGTAGTACGACAAAAGTCAAACAGGCTGAAAGAGAATATACATATTTGCGTAAACATGGGAAAAGTCAACTTGTTCGGTGGCCATGGAACGCTGATAGAAGGATCGTCCAAAAGAAACCAAGAGCAGCTATATTTAAGTTGAGCAAAGCTGATCTGAAAGCTAACAAGCCAACGGGTAAAAGCTGTTGAAGCCGTGACCTTGGCTCTAATAGACCAACTTGATAGACGTTTCAAACTGAAGGTAGTCGAGTGTTTGACGCATGTGCGGGAGAGGTTCTTCATTCCTTCGAAATGGGAACACAACGTTTACAAAAACACAGAGTTGAAATAACAAGTGGGCTAGAGGTAGAAATATGTGTTAAATATTCTTTGGAACAACTCGGCAGATCTAGGAGATGCAATGTTTACGGCGTCAATACGCTTCGACGGCTACTGAAATGTTAACGTCTAAGTGACAAGAGCCTGTTATATTATAATCCGGTATGAAGAGGTATGAAAGAGTGTACAGGTAATTCGTACACTTTTATAGACGTGGAAAATATCCTTTACCTGTATGTACATTGTGTGCCAACAAACAACGAGCACCGTAGTTGAAAACGTATCGTAGTGTCATCAGCCTTGTTGCTAATTCATGAGTTTACAAAGCGTATTTTCATTATCGTGTTTTTGACTGGCCTCCACGAATGCTCCACAGCTAAAAGCCATGGAATAAAGACGTAAAGGTTTAATCAATGTTATTATGTACATCGCTTGAATGGCTCAAAATGAACTCGAGGTTACCTTGCAAGTATCTTTTTCATAGTATAAACTGCCAACATTTATAATATTAGATATATATATATTAAGTAGCGGGTTGCGTCTTGCAATTGGTAAGTACTTCACGAAATAGGCGGGCATCCTCTGTGCCGGCCATAGGTAATTTCATGCAGCAACACAGAGTGCGTTTACCAGGCTGAGGTCAGTTGTGAGCTGTATCAACTTCAGGAGCTAGACATTGAAAAAGCGATTAAACATCGAATTTACGTAAACGTCTAATAACTTGGCTTTAATAACGTTCATAATTTGCGCAGAGTGTTCTTGAAGACTTATTCAAGTTTATTGCTTGCATGTCAAATAAGGCACAAATGGTCCAGTTGAAACTTGAGAACTTAGGACAAACTTTCAGGGATCATTTTCTGCAGTTATTCTTTTCGACGAGGACAGCTCTGTAAGCAACGGATCAATAGTTTCATCAAATCACTATCGGTGCAAAGGCATAGGGTACACGTCTGGATAAGAAAAACGGTTCAAACCCCGGCATATTTGGACATATACAATATAACAGATTTGATTAAAAAGAGTAAAGTGTATATGTATGTATACATATGTGCAAATCTGATGGAAAGATTTCATGAAGCGCCCACCGATCCGTGGCTCTACCGTAGTTCAGAGATGTGTATTGTGAAAATTCCCACGAACTTTATGTAGGATATGCACACGTATTTGTCGTCTATAAGGCTTGGTATTAAAAGTTAAGTCTCATATCAGAAGATTTCATATGTTAAGGCTCCTAATTACAGGCACCTGATAAAGAAATGAACTAAATCAGGCCTCGGTAGGAGTAACGAAAAAGGTTTTTTACTAGCAAGCGTGATTAAGCTATGAATATTGTATTGGCAGCTCGATTTAAAATAATTTTTTATCTAACGAATTTAAGATAACAGTCACTGCCCACTTTTTATGTGAGATGGCATTATTAGAGGAAGTACAAGTTCCTCTTGGCAATTGATTAGTCGCGAGTCTAATCTTCTCGACGCAAACTTCTTTGGCCTCGTTAATGATTACTAAACCTCTGAATGTTCGTGTCGTTATCATAGACTAGTGCTTAATACAATCGATTAGGTATTTTACTTGAACCTAAAATTGAACCAAAAAAAAAAAGGAAAAATTCACAAAATATCCTCTACGTTAATGAGTTTCGTATACTTAGAAACGTTGGCAAGAAAGCTCAATGATGCAATAAAGATCAGGAACTTTGCTAGATGTTTATTACTCTAAAATTGAGCTCAAATTTCCTAGCAGTTACGATAATATTCTGTTCTTTTGATTTGTCTTTCATACTTAATTTGGTCACATTGTGACTTTTAAAAGGGGCTGCCTTATGCCTCATGCCTTACACACATATGTATATATATACTATCAACCTCTAAACTACCCTCATACGAACACATTCTATAATTTTCAAACTTAAATCAATCGTTCATCAAACCTGCCGTGAGTGAAACTCGACAGAGGTAATTTTTAACAGTCCGTTGAAAGCTGTATAGCTCTGTTCTTCATTTAGTTCGTAGGCGTTTTACGTTCCCCGCGACCTGCACAGAGACTAGTGATTTTCTTAGGAAACATAGGGTTTGCCTCTACGCTAGTTCCTTCATCGCCTGAGAGTCCTTCTACTCAGCATATACTCTGCTGTGGCGCCATCAAAATATAGCACCGCTCAACCGCACTGACTTGGAACCGTCTGCTGAGTGTACATTGGCACTTCGAGTGCTTTCCAAATACTTGCTGAACTTATAGACCGGTGAGCCTCCTCTGAACATGAACCGTTTCCGACTCTTTTTTGGTAGCCAAATGTTAATAGGAACTGGGACTAGACGTCTTGTTTGCCTATGCGATATTATGTGTGCAGTGCATGTGCAGGAGGCTCGACGTAGTACGGCAGGGCCCATTGGGCCGTTCGAACATCGTGATGCACGGAGGAAATATTGCTATCAGGGAGACGATGCATTTTTTTTTTTTCTATTCATGCGTCTATTAGTATATAATTAAATCATTGTTGATGTGTGCACATTGGTTTCGATTCATTTAACGGATAAAATGACGGTTTTTGTTAAGCTCAAGTGCTCGTGACCTAGACTTCTCTTAGTGGCCCAATTTATTTTAGATAACCCGTAATACGTTTTGTATCGTTGCGATGAATCTCTCTCTTGAAATCGTTATGTTTAAATGACAACTTTTTTCTACACATATAGACCAGGTTAGTTCATATTTTTTAGGCGATCATTATATTGGAATAAATACTCTCGAAGGCCTAATATTTGCATTGTACCCATGGCTGCCCTCAACCGAGATTATCTTCCAGGCCAGTTTTTTTTTTCCCATATTGCCCACACTCTCTACCCCTTTCTCTCTCAAGTTTTACCTCGAGAGTCCTTGAATGTGGTGTGAGCGATGTTCAGAAACTGCTCCCATTGTTTTTTTCTTCAATGACATCGATGGCATGTAACAGTCACCAGCCCAAGCTGGTTGAATAAAGCGCTTTGGGGCTGTGCTCATACACTGCAGCCAGGAAGCCCACTTTAGTGGACTTGAGAAATAATTTCTTTTAATTAGTCTATCAGGTATCGAATATAGATTTTATCTAGAGACGTTATTAATAGGGTACTATGGATGTTTTCATACTTTCATATAACTGGGTTTGCGATAACATTCGTGATTGTAGCAAATCGTTAAGAGCATAGCGAAATTAGTTACCTGCAAGTTCCACAGCTAAGCCTGTGACTTGATATATCGAATATTCCAAACGTAAAACGTATTCAGAAGGGCATAACGCTAAATGTCTATCGGAAATGTTTGGTCGAGGTTGAAAAATCGATGAAAGACTCTGGAACTTTGACCTCTTAAAAATGCGACGGAAATTTAACACCTATCTAAAATTTGTCACAGTCTACATCTGCGACACTGCCAGTACAAATAACCGGCTATTCTGACAACGGTAATCTTAATTCACTGCCACGTAAACCGTCATAGAATATTGTTATTACTATTCTATGCCCAATGATTTACCACTTGGGCAGGAAGACGGGTGCTGACACTACGTGGGACCAGACTACGAGCTAATAGTGTAGAAACAATGGGTGTGCTGATCTCTGACCAAGATTTCAGGTTCGGACCCCGATCGGGTGGAGAGCTCGGAACACTCTTCGCGAGAAACTGCTCATACGATTCCGCACAGACGCACACCTACTGTTCGTTTCAGATTGACGGAAATGGGATGTATCATTCTGATAACCAAGATGGCGTCCTTAGGCTTCAGTTAGACAATGATTTGATTTGAAACAAACAAAAAGGCAACCGCGTCATTAGACATACGTCGCGTACACGTCAAAGATTAGGACACTTCCACACCAACAAAATTCCAACTTGAACCTGGTTCGACCTTAAATAGAGAAAAAAAAAACTATCATCGCTATAAAATAATGGAGGCTTTCTACGAAAGGCAATAATAGTATTTCAATGTTCCGTTAAATATCTTTGGTCTATTTTGTTCTTTAGATAGATTAGACGAAAATACTTTAAATGGACCTTTTTGCAGGTTTATCTCCATTTTCCGATAGGGATGTCAGATTTCGGAAAGCAAGTTACTTATGTCTTGTATGACAGCTTCGATAGGTGATGCGGCGGCAGACGAATTTTACAAAGTGGTGGCATTTCTATAATTCTTATTGAATTTAGCCTGAGAGTAGCATCTTAGACTGTTAAGCTTCAAAGGGGCAAGTATACATCATCTGACATAAGTTCACTTTATAATGGCAGCAATCAACAATGCTAAGATAAAGATAAAGAGGCCATATCAAATAAAACACGTATGCGCCGGGTCTATATGCTTGTAACTCCTTCGATGAGATTGATTTTGGGTTAATACCATACAGCTTGAATATGCTGCTCTCTTAGATCCTTGATGACTAGGACCATCTCCGTTCCATCCAAGTAGACCTAAAAGCGGTTGTTTATAGCGAGATGTCAGTTGATGTATAGTATATTCGTGAAGCCCGTTATTTCGTCATGGTATCATTGCCTCCGTTTTGGGAATTAATCTAAAGCTGCCGTAAAAAAAATTCAACACCACTAATTGTTGCCGCAGCCATCGCTGCATATAACCCGCAACGATAAGGTGAAAGTTGATATAATTGCAGTTTCTAACTTAGGGATGGCCGTTCAGTTGTTGACCGAAGTACGTTTGGGGGAGAGAGTTCCGTGCTAACCCGGTTTTGTCGGAACCATCGAAATCAATCTCAGCAATACGTACATGACAATTTACGACATGACAAGACGAAACACTAAAGCATCCATACTATTAATATCACGTCTACCTTCGATCTGGTTAGAAAAAAGCGTTACAAAGCGCACTATCTTTACAAAACTGCTCCGCCATACGTGCAAAGCTGATTCCATGCTTTCCAAGATGTCGCTCTGCAATAATGTGCATAGAGGCTGTATTCTTTTTGAACGCATAAGTTAAACTAAATCCAGTGTTTTTAACTAAACAGTCGCGATCTCATAAATGTGCTATATTTCTCGTACCCATGTGACTACGTAAACCAGGCTTCTCTATAACACAACGATTCTATCAATACGCCTGAGATAAAACTTCAAAAATATTGCATTGCACTCCACATTATTATGCAGAGTCCGGGAGAAATAGCTTATACTTTCCGATAGCTATTGCTAAATTCTGCTTCATTGTGTCTACAAATATGGTCAGGACAAGATGCAACATTCTCCCAGAGATGTCTCCTTTTCATTTTACGCTCGCACAGACCCTGCTGTTGCAAAGCAAGGGGGCTTTGGAGGAGTTAAACAGCTAACGCACCATAGAGCCAGCTGAGTTTTATAGTGGAGTTTGACTTTCACCTCCTTGTTTCAAAAGTTCAGCATGTAGTAAGAAAGTCGATATCGGACTCTGTAATTCTCAGCACGTTTACTCCCCCAGCGCATCAACTGCCGCTGCAGACGCTGCCTCACTCGTCGGGATTTTTCTCCGCTCTCATTTATAGAATTTACTGTCAGACTGTACTGAAAAAATGAGAAGGGTCGGTATACTTGGATTGCACAAAAGGTACTTTGCCGTAAGGTAGACGCCTTTAAAATGTCCTCTGGCGTATCCTGTGCCTGCATACCTATAGCAGCTCTGTGATCGCCTGGAGGGTTTGCTGTTTTATGATATGGAAACGTACGTGTTTGTTGCCGTGAACGCACAGAAATGACGCAAAGTTTCCTGGAACTAATAAGTGTCTCTACTCGAGTATATATTGTGGTTTATTGGTCGCCATGTCTGGATAAATACGTATTTACGTGGTGCTTTTTTACGCTAGAGAGAAACATCAATAAAAACTTTAAAATATTTCATTTTTGCGCTTCGATTCAGTCTGGTTTTAGTTGTAACCGCCGCACTTGCTCGAATGCGACCCGTTTTTCATCCTTACACTTCTACTGATTATTGTAGTTCAATCTCAAATGGATGGGGTAGAGTGGCGCAAAGCCTTAGTACAGTATCTTGACGGAAGTAGGCATGTACGGTTTTCTTTTCAAGGGATCGGCATGTTCGATGTCACACATAATTGATGATATAGATGTCCTTTTTCATTAAATAGAATATATATGGTGATCAAAATGATAATTGCAAGTGTAACGTAGTTTCATAAGGTAATAATAATAATAATAATAGTTAAATAGAAATATACTTATTATCTAGTCGCCGAAACATTACATTGAGTACTGCCGTGTAAAAAATGTTATTGAAAAATCACTGCGAAGAACACGTAACCTAATGCAGAATATAATTTTTTTTTTAATTTCTACAACAAAACATAAATTGAGCTTGGAAAAATTGGCTTAAGAAACCCGTCCCTATTGCAAAGGCAGTCGTGCAGCCGGAGAGAAAATCGCCTTGCGTTTGATGCTACTATTATTGGGGGACGCGGCATGCATCATTGTAGGATACAAAGTACACAACTTTGATCATTTGAAACAGTGGTCAGCTTTGTTCCTCGATAGTGATAAAAAGCTCTGACATCTGATCGATTGACACTAATAAGGTACTGCAACAGGCTTTGGGCCTTTTTCTTGGACGCAGTCATTATTATTAGCTGTCATAATTTGGAGATTATTTAACTGCAGAGAGATAATGCACGCAATATCGTTGAAATAGCCGAGTTTAGCATAGCTTAATTGAGTTGCGTTACACAAGAGCTCTAACCCATCTTCGCGTAGACATTCTGCCTTAGTAAACAACTATGACCTATCTTTCTCCATATAGCCTTTTCTCTTTTTAGTACCCTGTATAGCTGAAGCTCCTGACACCTCGTAATTAAGTTTTTGGTTTCTATGAACAGCTAGGACTTTTTTTTGTCTATACATATTACCCTCAAAAGGCACTACTCAGGTAGTGCCGCAAAAGAGTCACCGATATTTGTTAAGGAGTTCAAACCTGAAAATCATGTCTAGACGTGGGTTCGGTCAGACGGTATTTTTTCTCAGTACGGAATTACCACTCCCATGGGCTCTTTCCGGCAGTCAAAAGCTGCAGGTAATACAAAGATTTCTTTTACCATTAGACAAACATTTTTAAAACGACATTTACAGCTGCAAAGCTTTTCAGTCCTATTTAATTGTCCTTCTCCTGCTAAAACTCCTGCCTTTTTTTTGTGCAAAACACATTTGTGTATTGCGGTAAGCAGGAGTGAGAGAACAACCAGTTTATGGCATCAATGAATTAAACCTTCAAGGTTGACCAACTATCCTGTACTCCCTGTGAATTTTAATAATTCAATCTAACGATCAGGTAAATAGATACTAACGTTTTTTTTAAATTTTATATAGACTAAGAATGAGTATGTACAGTACATGTACGTATGATTTACTAGAGAAAAAGGAGAACGTATCGGTGAACGATACAAAGGTTTAAATGTGATCAAAGTGAGCCTTTTTGGATGATTTTTAGTTATCCTTCTATCTTACAGCTCTTCGCAATCTCCTTATGGCGACTAGTTTATAGCCCGTTGCGAAGACCAACCTCATACAGAGAATAAGTTCACGTCTGAACTAATTTAGTAGAGCTTATAGAGAGAGCTTAAATTTATCTGAAAACCCTAAACTGCACGTTTGAAAATTAAGGGGTTAGCGTTATCCGCCTTGTGAAATTACTATATATGAAACAATTTAAGGTGTTTTATATCATAATTAAATTGGATTCTTGATTAAATTAAATAATAGATAGATTTTTTGGAACTGATTGCTACCTAAATTTTAGTAGGCTGGTACTCTCAGAATGGCCTATTAATTACTCAGTATGTATAGTCAAGTATCTTATATAACATACGATAGAAAAATATGGTGGAGGCTATCTACATCGCTTAAACGAAAACATCAAAGCTTACACAAAATGGCGTAATCGAATTAAAAAAAGAGAAAACTTTGCCTGGTTACTTATCTAAGCGTGCATTGGTGTGCCTCGCGTAAAGCGACAAGTTTATCATAGCAAAGAAACAGAGCGTCTTTTTCGAAATTTCAGCGAAGATCAGCTATTACCCGAACTTACCGCGCATTAAGGCCAAAAGCTTCTTTTTTGCAAGAAATTTACGGTTTTTATTATTGCCATTTTTTAAGGAATTCAAGAACGAGGCAAACCGGACAACTCTCAATAGAGTTTGGAATCAAAGGGTCTAGAGAAAATTCATCAAGATGATTTCATTAGTAAGTAATTTATTAAATACATACATTTCTGATATAGAGTTTAACGGCCTTTCCAAATAGATGACTATCAATTTTTTATTAGGTCCTTTAGATAAACTACAACTGTTAATCTTTTCGCGAATAATTTGCGTCCTCTTACACTTTTTGGCCATTTAGGCCCTTGCATTTTTGGTCTTTTTTTGGCTACTAACTAAATTCTATTGGATTCTTTGTATTGAGCGACACTTTAACAAGTTTACGGCTACCAATATCGCTTGATCATTAAAGAAGTTTTTGCGGACTAAGGAAGTCTTGCATGTTTGAAAATAGCTAGTTAGTGGTTAAAGTCTCGTATAGAAGCAGTACATAATGGTTGTATCAAAAAGAAATGAGTATCAGAAATGACACTTTTAGCACATGCAAAATATGTTGTTGAAATACCTGATTCTATTCAAATACTTATTACGTCATCGGGAGAAAAACACTGACCAGTCCAAAGTGAAATTATAGAAAGTATGTTTTATATTTTAAAAAGAAGATTACCATTTTCTGTCCTTCTATGGCTAAGGAACTTCCGTGGCCTCTGGGCAAAAGACTAGGACAAGTGACCTTTGCATACCTTTATTGAAACTAAATGAACACTATTAAGAAAATCCTACATAGACCAGAACTAATGATAATCTATTGCTGATGCAAAATCCGTTCTATGTGACAAATGCATGAAAGCTCAATTTTTGCTAAGCAGCTATCGAAAAGTGGCTATATGGTCTGGCGCTGCCATGGCAGAAGATAACGTTTTTTTTTTTCTATCCATTAGTTTTGGTCGATCTTTTTAATGGTTTGTTGTAGTCTTGTTGGCAGTAAGTTGATGGTAGTAAGTTGAGTCATTCGACCAAATACATGAAGTCGCCTGTCAGTCTGTTCCGCTACAGATTATATTGTATTGTTGCGTGCTATCTATTTCTCATCAGCCGTGATGAATCGCTTTAGCAACGGTTTGATATTGTTCCCTGTACAGTTGCACAAACGGCAGTACGATAGAATAACTTTTTCTTGCATCGAACGTACCGCCTCTTTTTGTAGTTAGCTTCTTTCAAATGGTTTAAAAAAAAGAGCGTTTGATGGTAGATGTTGTATTTTTTTTTTGCAATGCTATTGTTACTCAGATGTTCATTGCTTAACTTTTCTCCATAATTAGTCGACCAGCAGAGCGAGCATCTTTTATATTGGAATTTTCAGAGCGAACATAACAAAACCATTTTCAAGCCATTTCGCATGTTGACTATAAACAGCGCAATATTTTTATGGGCATGGGCAGCATTTTTACTTTGACTGTAGTAAAATTGTAGAATATAGTGGGTTTTTGTGTAAGTTCCACTGACTTATAAAACCGAGGTAAAGCATTGTCACAAGGTTAGCATACTTGCTACCTTACCTATCAACGCCACCAACGCGAACCGCAAGCGATTCACGCTGCCTGAGGTACGGGACCGTGGAGCTGCTAATTACACAAACGATTTTGACAGCCTTAATGTGTTATACGTTTTGCTTCAACTGCTGCCTAAATCGGCGAGTTCAGTTAATTATCTGTTGTTCTAAGAGCACATGAGGCGTAGGCTTTGCTATTCTGCTCAATAAAGACGTTCCCTAATGGGGTAGAACAAAATCTACCATTCTACTAACCCCTGTCACATGCATCGACGAAAGAGAGGAAAATAATTTATTCAGCTCCTTTTATCACAGGTTCAAAATCGCCTCTCTGGTAAGTGAAACACAGCTCTCCGCACAGCGCGAAATGATGCTGAGATTAGGGCGGGCTGAAAGATAAAAACCGCATATCAGCGTAATTAGTACTCGGAAAAATTCGATTCGGATGTGGCCTGTTCTTGAAGGACAAGTTAGGTGCAAATGAATGAGAAAGATTTTGTCCTTTTCGCCCCGCCTATGCTAACAGGCCGATCCAAGGCAGCGAATAATCGAAACAGCGATGTTTATTCAGTCTAGAACATGTTCGATCAGGGATGGGTAGAGCTCGCGTGAAGGCGCCATCGTTTAAAAGTGGATCGATTTGGCAGAAACCCAAATCCGCTGAGAACAAATAAGGAATCTGGAGGAAATTGGCTCCATATCGTTTAAACGCATTTATAAAATTGTATTTTTTTCTGCTGCGCTATACTTGTTTCAGTGCCAACATAGGAACAACTCCATATTCTGTCATAATAGGTTGTCCGATTAAACTTTCAAAATGTTGTTACGCTTAAGAAGGTACGTAATGAACAACTGTAGGTTCAAATATGGATAAGGTAAAAACCTATTCCTGTGCTAGTGGGGTACGTAGTGGGTAACGTATTTTCCTGCTAAACGTGGACACATGTTATGACCTAGCTTGGCGTCCGGGAATAGACACACTGTTTCGTACTGATTTAGCCGTTATTTACCTATAAACTCTGTTAGTCATATGCGACTATATTAGGATTCATTCCCAGACTATCAAGAGATAGCGTATCGTCTGTGAATAGGTAGCGCCTTTATGCCGTCGATTTCCGTGAATGCAGCCTAAGTAAACGCATCTTCATGCCTAAGCTAGTTAAATCGTCGATCGTGTGCCTAGTGGTTGGTTGACAATTACTCTCTAAAGTAATGTCACGCTAAAATACTTCTTCAACACGTAAACGTGCTAGATGTGCTGGTAGCGAGGTGTGCTATTAAGGTACACAACTTTTTGCATCGTACTTCTGATTTGTATATTAACAGCGCTCATCAAAGAACTACCATTAATCAGGCCTCCCGCAATAGATTTAGATGCTTCGCAATAAAGCACCTCTACTAACTTAACTGAAGCACTAGTTGAGCGTGTATCAAACTTTTAGAATCGATTGAAAAAGGCTAGAATATAACCTCAATATGCCGGCCTGTAAGGTGACATCCGGACAGTTTCGGCTAAACGAATTGCTTAGATCGAGCGATGGTTTCCACGGAATATGCCTTTCACATATCTTGTTTTGGATATGACTAGATACCTCGATCACGGAAAATAACAACGATACGGAAGGGACAGTCGTTCGTTTTCGTTACCGTTGTCAAGAGCTCGTCGCATCTTGTGACATGCGACAGATATAATATGCCTATTTGCATGTACGAGCCATAAACGTGCACATACAACGTCGGTCATACTTTGCTTATTATTGCGTTAAATTGGACCGCACGCATCAGATATAAACGAATTTCGTTAATATTGCGATTCGCAATGGTTTAAATAAGACGCTCGTTCAATTCGAAGGAAGACTTATGGGCAGATTAGTAATACTGCAGGAGCGTCATGATACATGTAGCAATCAGCGTGAAGAAACCGAAATAGCTTCAAGCTAAGAACCCCGCAACCTTGAAAAACAACCAGCCCAGGCACCGATGGTAGCATAAACCTTTGAAGCGCTCGGCGGATTCTGCCAAGTTTAGGATCGTCTAACATCTGAAGAAAACGCTGGGGATTTGGATTGGATTTCGATGGACGAAATTTGTAAGATTTCTTGTTGTTTTTTAGTATTATGCAAATGTGCCTCGAATAAAGAAATGTTTGTAATGGCCAATAGTGAAGACGCGACCTGTAGAATAGGCTTCAAAGAGAGCTACGTTTAGCTATGGTCACGTTTGACGGTGAGCCTAAAAAAGGTTTTACTGTTCCAAGCTCTCACCGGCAAAAATCCAGCTGCCGTTGGCAAATTAAAAGGACAAGCAACTCTAAAAGCCTTGATGTATTATTGAATAAAAAAGTGTTTTTTATTCGTAGACCCTAGCGACTATCGGTAGGTAGAATACTGGTGGGGTTTACAAATTGAGCACAGAGCTAGGTCAAACCACTGCTAGCGGATGCGTGACCATGTGTAGATCTCATAGTAAATATAAGTTGATCCGGTAAGTATTAGATAAATGTCTTCCAATGCGCTGCTTTCTTTCCTAGATGTCGTATATATGAAAATCATAGATGAGATACGAAAATCTTGCAAAGTAAGCATATATCGATTACCAAGCATGTTCCTTTCATGAGACACCCTCAATCGGTTTTTTACTTTGACTTTAGTAACCGCACATAATTATTCGTTCTTCATGTTCAACGCATCCCGCCTGTCAACGCCTCTACTTACCTTTCCAAAATAATTAGACCGTGCTCGATACTTACCGTTGCATCTAACTTTCTGCAATGATATCTGCTAGTTACTCGCTGTTTACTGCTCTTCCGTTCTTGAAACCTATGCCTGATATTCAGAAACTGTTTCCTGTAACAACAATTGCATAACAAAATGTCGGCCACGTGGTCAGTGATCTGGAGATGATATCGTTTGAAGATCCTTTAACACTCCAGTCAGGTAGTTTGTACTGAAAGCAGACACCTGGACGAAAGGTTCTTTATCCGTCCCATTTCGTCCGATTGTCAGATCTGTCTGATTGTTCTGACCGTTTAAGAACTGATGCTGTAACAACTGCATATTTACAGAAGTTTTCGCTCTGTTGCACGCAGACTTATGCACACAAAATTATGGAGATGCACAATACATTGGTAAAGATGGTATAAATTAAAACCTATTTCTCGAAACTTAATTTATACTATACTCCGAGTTACGATAAAAATAAAAATTATCACTTCACTAAAAGGTATTTTCAAGGCTTAAAGGCTTCCTTGAGACTAGTCCTTAAGCACATTTAACGATAGCTAAAACTGAAATAACGTACTTGAAAAACAGTAAGGTCTATGTTCTTTGTGTAGAAAAGATGATGAGATACGTCCCGAAAATATTTCCAAGTTAATTTCCCTCCAGCATGAATCCTCTCCAGCGTATGCATCTCCAGTTACAATGAATAGTATGTTTTATCTCTTATAATTAGTTCCTAAGCTACATAGAGTAAAGGTTCTGCGTTGCTTACTAGAACACTGAGTACCCAGGTACGTTCTTTTTTAATCCTAATCTAACACACGAAGGCCCTTCAGGCGAAGTCATACATTTTTGCTAAACATGGACAACATGTCATTAATTTTATACGTCCAATCCTCAACTAAAAAAAAAATAGCGTTCATATTGTGCATATTTTTTTTTTAAAGAATACCAACAATAAGAGCGGACCTCTTCAATATGTAATGCAACAGTTGAAGCACAACGTCTTGCTAAAGGTAGATAAAAACAAACATTGACCTGCTAGACATTAAGTAGTATGTACATGCGAGAAATAACAGTGATTGATCATACCCTTAGAAAATGGCCAAGTAAGTTTCAAAAGTTCAAGTTGACGATCGCGAAACTGTTGTTCCTATCGCGCTCCGATCTCTATTATTTTGTCATAGCTGAGGAAACAGCTCATCGAAGTTCTTGTGTTTCGTGGTTTATACTGCGAGCCAAAGGAATGCGCTTTGATCAAGATTTGCCACAACAAAATGGAATCGGTGGAGCAATCACTCTAATGAAAGAGCTGACCCATAATAGTAAACGTACCCTTGGTGAATAACCCGCTTCACAGGACTTTTCTGGGTCTTATATCATATCGTATACGGATCAAATGAATCACGTTTTAGGACCGACTCTTAGCTGATATAGGATGCAACTTCCGCCCTGATGCATTAGCAACAACGCAGTCGTTACGCCAAGGTCGATTTGCGACGTCAGAGTGGCGACCTGAAATGAAGGAACTTGCATTTACCTTTATTCATTTATTTTACTCTCAGCATTGCCAAGGGCCATGTTATGCGTAGTATAATTCGTTGTTGCAGACAAAGAAACCTTCTTCGTTTGTAATCAGAATTTCTTAAAGCAACAATATCCAATATACGCGAACTTTAGGAAGTTCCAAAGCGAAGCCAAAAAAACGTCATTTCAGCTTCAAAGCCTGGCGTACACCTGTCCCAAATTTCAAATATACTTAATTTACATAGGCGATAACACGTTTCACTGCGATGATAACTTCGATAATTTATACGGGTGTCGGTAGTGAAAATGCGGCTATACTCCGGGTCGTAAGAACTCGTTGGTATCACTGCATTTGTGAGCTGGAGTAAATACCTTTATCCTATTTAATGGATGGACGAACGCGTCTTTGCGTATGTGAACATGCCTCCGTTGAGTGTACGATGATACGCATACGCGCGGGAATGACGGCACTCTGAACCATAATAGTTTGCTTAAAACGTTTGAAATCCGTTGCAGCGATCCAATTTTCGGTGGTCCCGTTCACACCGGAGTGATCGGACGAACAGTTCGAAATAGCCCGCCATACAAACGTCGTGCTATTATAATCGTAACACCCTTTAGAAGGCGTTAGGCTTTTTCGTTGAGTATTTGACATTGGATTATTGTTTCACTTCTTTTTTAATGTCTTTTATCGTTTTGCCATGAGGAAAGCATCTGCGGTGCTTTCAAGCAAAAGGAATATGGAATCTCCGTAGAGTTTTTTTTTTTAACAGGAATCCTTAAAATTTTACCACAGCCTGCAAAACAGCTTGTTGTTGTAGCGAGCGTAGATCAACCATGTCGATCTTGGTAACTAAACATAAATTAATCATAGTTTCTCTGTGGTGCCGCCTTTGTTGCTAACCCGTGTGAAGATTATTGCCGTCAATACAAATCTTGCCTTAAGTTGAAAATATGGTTTTGTTCGGAAAAAAAGTTGATCGTTTCCGTTAATGCTGCATCGCAAATCTTTGGTAATGTTGATCCTTTTATATCACTCCTGTTATCTGGATGGTTAGATTTCTGTTTTGCTCGCCCGACTCAGTCTCCAATAAACGGAATACATACACGTTCACCGCCGCTCACTGGAAGAATTCGAAACGGATGTCCTTGCAGACATTTACTATTCACTAGCTCGGCCTCTCCGTTTGAGCGGTACACATAACAACCTGGGCAAATTTTGCTTTCAAAAGCGTGTTGTTGCCGAAGTTGTATATTATCTAAATGTACAACCTTGCCCCAAGTCCTCTTACACTAGTCAAATTAGAAATCCGCCGACATTTGAAACACACTATATAACATATATTTATTTCACCTATTTTAATTACAACTATTACAATATAAGTTAATCTAGCTGAACTTTAAACTCAGAATCATGTAGCTGAACAGGACTTCTTCCAGATGTTATGGCCTCGTTGTGTTCGGTAACACACGCATTGTTGAATAGGACCGCGCAACGACTGGGGTTATTGTTACTACTGTTGGCATTGTCACAGCTGACACGCATTTCTAGTGAACGGAGTACGCGCAAGGAAGACGCAAAGGCTCTGCATCATTTCATTGATAGAAAAATAACTAAGGAGAAAGAAATTGTTCTTTCTCGTACGTGTCTCAGCGAGAACGCATTATACTTCGATGCATCCTTCACGAGCATGTAGCCAACAAAAGCGTATCAACAAGCGTGTGCTACGCAAAACCGCTACTATACTATACTATACTATATATAATGGTAATTACCACTTAGGATTATGATTATTATCGAGCTCGATTTGGTTTATAATTTGAGTTTGCTTTATGTATATTGCATGTTCTATTTACACGGTTACGTGACTAACTGTTTTTATTTTTGATTTATATATATATATATATATATATAGTACAACTTACGATCAAGCGGCATCATAATGTTCATGGTACACACTTTACTACTGAATCGCATTTAGCATCTAACCTAACATTTGCAGATATATTTTCTTGAAAAAAAAACCAGTAAAACGATTGTAATTTGAAATAATAATGCGGTAATTACAGGTTACCATGGTCAGTCATACGGTACACCTTGTTACTGGCTAACTTTGGGTAGTTCTCTTTAATACACAGCACTGAACTTCGTCCGTTAATACACATCAGTTCCGCGGCGGCTCAAGCGATAATCTATCACATCTTGCTTACTCGGTTACCCTCTTTTAATTTATCTAAGATTAACGTTTTTTCATTTACGTCCCGTACGAGCACAGTTAAGCACTGCTTCGGACGCCGGGCTCCAACCAACACTAACTCATTCCATTTGTGGGTGGGTGATCGATTGATTGATGAGTCAGCCTTCGATGCATAGTATACGTTCACAAAACGTTTAAATGAACCCTTTAACCGTTTAAATGAACGTTTAAATGAAGTTTTTCGGCCGAAAAAAGGACAAAGGCTTCGAGGTATACCGATCACTACAGCGCTTAATTTGGCGTCTAAAGTTCCTGATTTAACATACAGGATCCGATCTAGGTGAACTGTCTTTTCTTCTAGATTAGCAGATATCTAAGATACGGCACTATAACTTCGTATAACAAACAATCACAGCTGTGTTCAGAAAGGGGATTGAGTACATCCTGGGGACACTACTATAGAATCATTGTAGAATGCTACACAAAGAACATTGCAGCATAGCTCTAGTACATGTTAGAAAAATAAGGGGAAAATATAACCTAAGCATATTACGATAATTAGACGCCCACTGGATCTGAAGTTCAAGGGACTGAAAAATAATGACGGCTTTATTTCAACGCTCACCAACCCTTCTGGACTTCGAACAGAAGCTTTTGTCGCTCGAATTCCAACAAAGATTACGTTGCGTCATGTGAATTTAGCACACGAAACTTAGAGCATTATCGACGTTGCAGCTGTGAGCAGGCTTCACTCAGTTCGTTCCATAACGCAGACCGTTACCACCTGAAAAGAGCTCATATTAGCCTTCTAGCAGACCCTTACACCTCTCGATAATTATACGTACATTTCTATTTATCTTACAAAATGGTAGGAAGTTGAGACAGAAGATTGTAGATAGTCTTCAAAATGTTTTGGCCACCCGATCCTGAGGCTGAAGAGCTGACGACATGACCTGCACAATGTCGTTTGACCTGCAATAACAATAGCGACAATAAAAAGAAAAGTCGCTAAATATCATTTGAATTTCCATGATGTTATACGATAAATTGTACAACGTAGAAGCAACGGTCTTAAACGGTCTAATATGCGTTACTCTGCGGATTTAATCTTCTACCAAAATACGGTACCTTTCTCTCCACGCAGTCCTAATTCGATGACTCTCAAGGGCAATATCTGAGATAAGTGTATGTATATGTTCGCTTACTAATGACTTCAGTTTAGATAGATTGTCCTCAGAAATATCTGGTACGATCCTTTTTTTCTTTGAAAAGGAAAAAGTGTCAAAATCGCTCTCTTGTAGATTGATAGTTGAGTTTTTATAGGTCGGTGTGTTATTCAGCCGAGTGGCCAGAAAAGTATTACCGCAGTGATAGAGAAGCGGCAGTAAATCAGCCAAGCATTCAATGAAAACTGAATAGTTCAAGAACTTCGCTCAACGAGGAACGTTCAGCCCGATAAAACGTCGCCCCAGCTACGAGTTATAAATGCAAAATGGTAAACCAATGGATACTCGACGGGACAATTGTTATTGTTATTAATGTTTTATATGGGTGATATTTAATGCTGTTGCATTGTAGTGGAGGTCTTTCCGAAAAATTCAACCCCATCGTTCTGCACAACGGTTCTGAATTTATGATTTTCATTAATATTTGTCCGAAACCTGAAAAAAACGTTCTACCAAGGTTAGCCCTTACGCGAAGCCCATGCTATTGGACATTATTTACAAACAAAATTCGGTTTTCGGCAGGCTCGAGCCAAAAGCTGACCTTCACAAACGATATCTATAAAAATACTGGAAAACATATCCAGAGACGAATTAAGATTTAAATAATATTTGCTGTCGGCCTTAGCATTTTCACGGTTTACACTCGAAGCCATAATAAACTGAGACTCTTTGATCAGGAAAATGCTAGTCACCAAAATAAATCACAATTATTTTCTATATGCATCCGCATGCAGATCAGATTCGTTTGAAGAATGACTTCACACACTTCTCGATACGTTGTATACGTTTTGAAAGCCATAGCAGTAATTGGGTCCTATAATCGAAGAAGGACTCTGTCAAAAGCCCACATTTATTTTATGTTTCAGTCAAAACTAACGACGCAAATTGGCTCAGCGAAAGGTCCACTGTAAAATAAACATCTGATCCATGTTATATACTAAGAAAATATGTTTATGTTCATACGTACCTTAGCGCAGCTATCCTGCATTCCTCCGTTGAGCTTGTTGAGCGACTGTAGAGAGACTTCTAAAGCTTTAGCTCCGCATGCTACCTCGGTATTTGCCATATAACACGCGTGTAGTGCATGATATTCACTTGATCAATCAAAGAGAAGGGCCAAAATCAGTCAAAACGGTCATAGAGAAATAGATCCAGAGTTGTCATGCTCGTGTTGATTTCCCCATTTGTATGGCTGCACGCCATACAAAAGTCGAAGTTGACACCAACTGCTATTACTACAGTTAAAAGTCGACATTTTCCAGTAATTAGCCTTACTGGACATACATAGCCGGTTATTACTTGTAAATTAACAAATATGATCCTCATTTTCGTTCAGCCCAATGTCGATTCAGTTGTGTATAGTATCAATTAAGAATAACTATGTATAGCCGGAAATTCATCCTTGTAAGTTTGCCTTGGACCCACAGAGTCAAGTTATGATCGTCGGCTGATACCTACCTAAAGAAATCCTCCTTTTCATTGCACGTTGTGGTGCACTTATCTATAATACTAACCAACACATGTCAGCGATAATCTGATTAGTAATCAGGTAGTGTTTTTGTCCGACGTTGGCAGGTCCCTGACGTTTAGCAGAATTCTTGCCGTCACTGTACGGCGCCGTTGACTCATCCTGTTGTTGGCGATGTCCAGATGGGGGGTCCAGGGCGACTGTGACAGCTTTTAACCGAGCGTACGGGTCGTGACAGGCTCCACCTTCGAGAAGCATCGCTTTGAAGCACGGCGCATGTTGCAGATACTCTAAATTTCCAGAAGATAAAGAACAGAACGCAAACGAGGGTTGAGAAGATGCTGGGTAATACGTGGCTATGTTAGAGTAGTGCCAAACGAATTGGATAGTTCGGCACAAAATTGATCCAATTCGTTGTCTAAACCAGACTAGATTTTAAACTTATTAATTCCTCTAACAAAAATTACTTCTCATTGTAGGACTTACGACGCGGCAGGCTGTTGTAGTCATCAGAGATATGGATGTACAGATCCTCTATGGCAGACACAGCCGAAACCAACGAGGCACACATGAAAGTAGATTCTATAATACAGAAATACTGCTTTCTTTTTTTAGCAATCGTTTGGCTTTCGCCTCTGAACCATCAAATGATCAGCACCAGGTTTATTTTTCATGTTAAGGTAGCTAGCAACCTTCTTATGGGGATTTGCGAAGCGCTTTCAGCGGCACCTTACATCTGCTATGCTGCTTAGTTTCAAACTGCCTTTTTCTATCTTCTATACTTTGCATAGTAAGAACCAAAGATTGGATCGAATCGAGAAACCAAACGAGAGCGCTGAATCGTTCTGACACCTTTCGGATGGTTGGCGGTAGATCCGACGCCACTTCAGAGGCAGCGACCTCTCACAAGGTTCCCAGGGTAATAAATTACAGCTGGTTGTTTATCTGCTTGTCTTTTTGCTTGTAGGTTGCGAATAACAGACAACCTATGACATCAAATGACAACGACGTCGAAAATGGGTTGTTACCAACACAGCTGATCCCTATTAAAATGTGTTACAGATTCACAGATTTATATAAAATTTCAACGGAAGGTCATACGCCGGTTTCGTGTAACACGACAGCTATTAAGCACACACTGAGTAACCTCTTGCCAGTTTTTCTTTTTTTGACTCAGCAGTTTTACTAACATCATTAACGAAACGGAAAAAAAAAATGCCTGTGATACAAAGGTCTCTCCAAGGTACATACAAAGTTCGACGAACGCTCTAGTCGCCGATACGCATCGTTAGTGAGAGATTCTAGCAAAAACTGATCGGTTCCCGCTATGATTAAGGAGCTGCAAGAGAAACTCTGTCAATTGCACCTGCTCGATCAGTGTCATCGTTTTCAATGTCGGAGTTACCTATCGAACGTCTGCGCCCAACGTCCAACATTAAAAAAAAAAAAGCTAGCCGAGTGCCCGGCATGCAGCGACCCACTCGCGGTGCAGTTGTTTAATACACCTACGGCAATAGCATTTAAAAACTACGAAAGCCCGATCCACAAGTTGTCTGCGGTGGGCATGACAAGCTGTTTAGATAAACGTAGCACATTAAAATTGTATGTATTAGTAAGTGACTTGAAAACAATCATTCTCAGCGCAGGAACTCCGCCTAGTAAGAAAATCAATAGTATATCGGTATCAGCATGAATCGTGCATGGCAGACTGGATGCATCGGTGGGAAGAAATAGAAAACTCGTAAAAATACACTGGTGACTACAAGAATGGTGCAAAGCGAAACCGAACGATGAATGGAGCATATGGCTATTGGCAGTTCGTAGCTCAACAAGGGGTAAAAAAATCTTCGGAAGAAAAGGCCTCGTTCTCGATATCGATCGGAGCAATACACCGATGCATAAACGTCAGCCAGAATTGTTATAATTTTAGAAAAAAAAAAAAAATGCACGTCAGTTCCTATTGGCAGGAGGTAGATTTGCCGCGAGCACAGGAACGAGCGTATTCGTTCACAGCGTATGTAAAAGAAAAACAGATAAATTTATCTAGTCAAGCAGTCAACGATAGAATAAATGTTTTATATTATTTTGTCGATGGTACAGTCATCGTGGCTCTGGGAATCATTTAAATGACGTAGGAATTACACGACGCCACCTCGATGTGTATATCTATTATGCTATCATAGAGCCCGTGAAAGTTGCTAACATCTGGATTATGACAAACTTTTTGGCGTTGCTGTCACGTAAGAATTTTATATTCAACCAGGATTAGTGAGGATACCTTTATGGTTCAGTGTCCATTATACACACTGCAAGAAACTGGTGCGTATGGCCACATACTGCGGCAGACCGTCAACCCTAAAACAGAAGGCGATCAGAGCTGATTTAAATATCTTGTACAGTTGGTTCGAAGCTGGTTTGGTAAACCGGCCTAATTCTTGGCAAGCATATGTTTTCTGCTTCGTGGAGTCCAGACTTTTGAAAGTGGTAAAGAGTTTACTGCTCAGCGAAGACGAATGTCTTACTGGTAGAGATTTTCGGCTAGCAAATGCTTATAAATAAATAACTCGAACTTCCAAGAATCGAGATGCTTCTATGTTTACTAGCAAAGTTAGACTAAAAATTAGAAATTCTTTGAATGTCTACCATATTACGATGCACGACCTACATATATCCTTTACATATAACACACAAATAATACTTCAATTGTTTCTCGTTCGGTTCCCTCTCGTCTGACGTCGGCGTTGACTGATTGACTCAGCTTGGTAGACTTAACCTGCAACGTCTTCATCGGAACGGACTTCATGCGTTAACCTCGACTTTCGAGGTCGTACATTGTATAATTGGCCAGTCATAGGCCAACATTAAGCATGAAGACGAGGTTCACACGAACCCATATGTACCGTAAGTTCGAGTACGTACGATAGAGATAAATGGAAAGGCTTCGTCACATTTGGCCACACAAAGTAAATAAGGTGAACGAATTAGATATCGTTTGCTTTTCATGTTCTATAGAATCGTTTGGAGGAAGCCGCATACGACGTCTGCGAATACCGCTAAGGGTACCGTTGGAATATACCGTTTAGACGATTTACAAGTATACATGGTTCGGTTAGATCGTTGACCCAGCGAAGTCCAAATGAAAGCAGGTGCTTTAATAAGAGGTACTCTACTTTATTCCAGATTAATACAAGATGGATTTTCTTTTAGCTTGAAGAATCAAAAATTAGTAATTGTCCGATTAGACGATAGCCTAATCAATGTTATACTTTATAGTATAAAAGATTCATTCGTTCTTTGTACTATTTGTACTATTCGTATCTTTGTACTATAACCTTTTGGATAATGGTATCGCTGCAGGAACGCAAACGAATGAATAGTTGTGACGCAATTAACGACGGCTCAGTTAGCGTACAATCTTAGTTAACGTTCGTCGTATAATGCGGGGAAAGTAGTTAAACGGAAAGAAGGCCTAGCTTTTCAATATAAATCGAAATCCCTTTGGACAAAGCTTTGTCAGCTGACCTTACCATTGAGGCCTGTTGTCGAGATTTACGCTGAAAATACAGTGTACGAGGTGACCACGCCGTCCGAAATGTCTTATTTTCTTTTAATAGATGCTCACTTTTAAATAAAATACAATTAATTTTTCGTAATACAGTTGAAGAAACGCGACAACTAGGTAGCACAATTTATAATTTTAAGGTTACCACAAGAAAACTTCCGTCGTTTTTATGGCATCCTATGTATGCGCCTTCATAGGCTTGACCTGCTTGGCAGAAATTTCTTGATCTTAAACAGCATACTCCGTTTTAAAAGTTGTTACCGCCCCGAGCGGTTGTTGGACTCAGAAAACTAATACTGTTTCCCTTCCAGGGCAGAGCTAAAGTTGCCCTTTACCGTTAAAATTGTTTCTCCATACCTTTGCATATGTTTGATAGATCCCTGTCGTTGGCAAAAACAACTTGTGCCGACTCCATTGTCAAGGCGTTCGCGGATATTAAGGACAAATAGTATTAGAAGCAAATAAACTTTCTAGCCAAAAAGGGCGAAAGCACAAATACATTCAAACTTTATGGTTTCCTTTTAGATTGCTTTCGGAGGCTTAACACCAGTTGTCGTCGCAATGCACTAGATCATCATAAATCAATGACTGTGGCGCCAAATGAATCGATTGTGTCAACCAATTTCTTCACTCAAGGAGGATATTCATAATACGATAGAGACGTGAAAACAAACGAAATAGTAGGCGTCCAAGCATAAAAAAAAATTGACAGAATCGTACACCTTACCCCTTAGAAACCCTCGACAAACGACAACGCCGTTAGCCTGTACTGTACTATACACGAAGAAGGGCCACCTTTGTCTTGTACTGGGTAAGTGCTTACCAAAAAAATGCTACCTAATAACAATTGGTCAGAACGCGCTAACTATAAGATTGATTGTTCCGCCTTTTTTAGTTCCAATGTTTAAAGGGACACGTTTTGGCGTGTACACTATAGTAATGCACTCGCGATGATTGGATCGATTAACTTAATTTAAACTTATCGTTATTTATGATTTATATAGAACACATAATGTTCTATGTGCAACCAGTTATGCAGCTGTAACTGATTCAATTGGACGTAGCTACCATAATTAGAATGCTTTCCGGATGATCTGCGCAAGAGTCACTTTTTCTAATAAGTTGACATACTAATTGTATCTAACTTACCTGTCGGATAAAGGTAAAATACTGGAGATGACTAGAGCATTTTTTTGGTAACATTACCGCGTAACGTAATCCGTATTTTAGCTGCATCGTGCACGCGGCATTGATTTATCTGACAGTGATAGGTTGGTTGGTTGGTTGGCTTCTAACGATCAATGCCTTCAGAATGATGGCTACCGACAAAAATGGCTATTCTGTAGGAGAAAAAATAGTTATTTTCGTATTGCGTAGGAGAATTGGACAGCATTGGTATGGGAGTGGTCAGATGAGAAAGACGGCCCGCTCAACAGATAATTAATCGTCAGCTATAGGATCTCATTGTAAAATAACGTTTAGAGTCGCCGAAGTACACTACGAGCTTCATGAGATCATTGCAAAGAAAATCGTTGTCATTTTACGTGGATTGTTTATTCAGCCACACGTTCGATATAGCTGAAGCCAAAGCTCAATTTAGACCCGCTAAAACAACTATTGCGCTATCTTAAATCATTGAGCAGGATAATTTGCACTGTGAAAAGGAGATAAAACTTGAATAACTCGGTGTTATGAAATTACTGATTTTTCTATTTGGCATTACAATTGCGTTGTGTGCTCCTGTACGCTCGAGAGTTGATCGCATAAAATATTCTACCCTTTAAAACTATGATTTAGTTTCTGTTCTTTTCCTCGAAACGATTAGCCGAACAGAATTCTGACCATCTAGTACAAACAGCTAAGATACAAATGTCTGACCACACTTTGGACAATTCACACAACATAGCATCTACTAAAATGTCTGCTTACCATCTTGCGCCTCCCCTGGAGTGCAAACTTCTTCTATAACAGTAGTTTCAGCCTTTATGGCCTTGCGGTAATTATCTTGTACCTGTTGCGAGCACTTGCTGATCTCCTCTTCGATGCAACTGAAACACAGGCCAGATACGTGCAAGGGCATGAGTTACAAACTTTTACCGCCAAACTTAACTACGAGATCATTACTTCTGTGCACTCAGCCAGATGAAATGTCCGCTATGAAAAGGCGTCTCTTACGAGCTCATTATATTACTGAACTGTACCAATACATAAATGACACTGAAACACGAATAAAGTAGTCCACTTCAACGTTTTGCGATGGTTTTTCTCTTTTCAGTCTTCGTTAAATAATACATGCGTTCAACTAATAAAATAGCTTATCTGATATGATCAGACAGAAGAAACCCCGAAAGGGGTTGACACCGTCTGCAGGTAGGTAAGACATCCTACACGAGCGAACACTGCTCTTACCGTTCCAGTCATTTGAATTTACAATTCTGGCTTAATCGACTGTCGACCTGCTCCTTCGTGGGTTTATTATACTGCTTAATAGGTAGTTTTAATATACAGATGTGACTATGTGGATAAAAGTTTTTGACACATAATATATATATATATATAAAATGTTGCCGTTTTAGCTAAGGCTCAGGACTGCTGGCGTCGCAAAGTCTTGCAGGACCGCTGATGATGACAGAATCGTTGTACCATCGTTGCTAGCTATGAATTAAAGCGTACTGAGTAGCGTAACTATTCTGTGGAGTAATATAACGAGCGTCCTAGACAATCACTAAAGGCTATCTCATCGCCTATGGCTGCTTAAACACCGTCCTTATAATGTGATACATCGTTAATGATTCAATATTATGCAAATAAAATTAGGCCACTCAGGATTCTTGCCGACCTTGTCCAGCTTTATTAAAGGCCCAGGGTTTAGGATTAGATTTCCTAACGTTCTCACGGAATTTATTGCAGTTTCATTAATTAATCTCGTGGCAAACTGTAAGATACCATTAAAACTCCGAGGAAGGGCTTACGCATCTTTGACTAAGACTATATTTTATCTATATAATGTATATGCACAAAGTTGCTCAGATAATTATGATAAACCATATCGCATAGAATACAATAGTAGATGTAAACGTTTAGCTGATTTATGAAGAGCCTATTTCGGTGGGTTCACTGTGTTAGTCCTTCAAACTTGTATTAAATGCACACCTTCTAGGTTAGACAAACTATCATCCCATAAAGATTTAGCACTGTCTCGCACGGAAGAGGCCTGTAGACTACGACAAGCAGGTATAACAAATAGAAGACGTTCTGACGTCGTGTAGTATGCTATTCTTCGATACTCCTTTAACAGTAGCTATATTCATCTTCTATGAGTTTGGATAATGGTTCCTTTATGGGGCAGCGATTGGCGACAAGTGCTTTTTGTTTTTTTTTGTTTAAAAAAGGCCATAAATGAAGAGAAAAAACAAGAAATAGCGCTCACGCTGTACATTACACATGAGGTGTAATTGATATTGATGCCATCGTATCTCGAAACCTACTCTACTATCCACATAGTTTTCCTAGCGACTGAAACCGAGAGCACTTTTATTTCTAGGCCGTTACCTACGAAATTTGATAGGGTTGACCTGCGACATCGTTTGTCAAAAAACGTCGTTTACTCCGCTTCACGGTTCCGTATCCATCTTCGAAGTAAGAAAACTTGTTCCGCCTACCGATTTTCATTTGAATAGTACTCAACTTTCTCTCTAGACAATCTATGGGCCCCTGAGCTTTTGACAGAGCTTCGTTTCAACATGGAAAATCCATGACGGCCAACTATATATATATATAAACTGGTGTCGGTTGTAAGAAAAGCAAAACGTTTCCACCACATACAGATGCATAGATAAAAAAAAAAAAGCTAAAACCCTACCTTGTGACTGTAATAGTGACTTGACGGCAATTTAAACCTTTATCGCCTTTATTTGTCGGGTCATCTTATTATGAATCGGAAACGTGCAAAAAAGTCACGTGCACACTGTTTGTTTGAAATGAAACTACGCTTCTTTATAATTATAGTTGTCGTTTTCGTCCAGTTTTTTAGAGTAGCCTTCGAGTAATCACTGTATGCGCATATATAATAACGCGCCACGAAATTAAACGTAGCCACAAGTTTCTTCTAATAGATATAAGGAAAATATTTTTTTGCAACGCTATAATAGTTGTCCCTGTCAGGACAAATAGAGTTTTAATTTGCCGCGACATAAGACCATCATGGTACGATGGAGCATTGAGAAGTTGTGACTGCTATCCTAACTGGACAAACAGAGGGCCGCAATTGAACGCATGTTTCGATTCCTGACGAAGAATCGGAGACTTCAGAATAGCTTCCGTTTTATCAGGTCGCCAAGTTGATCTGGATTGGCATTAATATCATGAAGTCTGTTGCCTGTGCTATTTGAAATCGCTACATATCATTCCACGAGCGATCCAGGTTGTGCTGAAAGGTTTGCCAACAAAAACTATTTCTACATACATTTAGGTTATAAAACTAGGATATCCTCGTTTTGATGCTTAACGATCGATATGCCTGTCTATGTGATGCTTGTGTTTGCTTTTCGATATGACTATTGGCCGAAATTTCAAGATCGAGCTCAAGGATTGAACACGCGACTCCCAGTTGATTGTTAATTCAGTTTCATTCATAGAGAACCTGCACGTTTCATCTAGTCTTCTACGCCAAAGTACATACTGAGGGTACTTATCGCTAGTCTTTGTTCAAGCGTCGCAAGTATAAAAGTTTAAAAAAGTTGACATAAAACTGTCATCTGTTGGTATAGTTTAAGAAAAGCTGCTAGGTATCTGTCTTTTTTTTATCGTTGTTTTATACTGATCTGTCGCGTGTGTATACGCGTGTGTACGACAAAGCTATTTTTGTTGTTATTGTTGATGTCGCTACAGTCGTTCACGCGGTAGTGGCTTAACCGAATTTCGAAAAATAGGTACTGGTTTCCAGATAAGTCTTCGTGAAACCTGAGTGATATCCCGGGAACTGCCTGTTTGTCCTAAATCCTAGAAGTTAATGAAGCGCTCGTTCCAGACAAAGTGCGAAATAAATATTACTGGCTGCCACGTTATTAAACATATATACGGTACACGTAGCCGTATAGTTTATTCTTAGCGTAAACACTCATTGAATAAGAGATGAGACATGCAAGTGATTCATGACATAATGCGTTGAGATGGCTTCATATTTCTATGCGGGCGTACGTATATTCGGTCTGCCGCCTTACCGACCTAAATCCATACGGTAGTAAGGCTAAGTAAGGTAAACAGTACAAGGTCAGCTCTATCACTGTTACAATAACAATGTGTGTCCAACTCTTTCTTCGATACGTTCCCCGATTACTTACGCCACATGAACCTAAAAAAACGGCATAAATAAACGGTAAAATATACGACACGAGCCCACGAAGCAAATGGTTTGAAGAGAAGTCTCTTTTTTCCCTAGAGTGCAACACAAACACGTCAAGAACGAACTCTGTTAACATTGACATTATCAATAAGATCGTAGGATCCATATAAAACACTTGTGGGTTCTTCAGGGCGCTGCGTAGAGCTATTGTCTACCTTGAGCGCAGAAAGCATTAACTGGTGGAAGTCGGCGTTTTGGATACGCGCTTCAGCTGGGATGACCCAGCTATAAAGCGACAAAGGCTTTAGGGCATTATACCTGATAGGGCTGATGCAATAATAGCGTGGAATCGTATCGATATACGAGCTGACGGACTGCATCATTCCATTCCTACCATTTCGTTCCCAATCACCAACGAAGAAACAGCGAACTATCTCAAAAACGAGCTTTCGAATATTCGACTGCCGTAGCGTTCGTTCACATCGACGGCTCGTAGCGAAGAAACATCACACCACATTTAATCTAACGCAGTAATCATAGAAAACTCCTATGCGTTTCTATTACTTGCTTAGACTGTCTGACTCGTTCGAATCATATAACATCCATCTTCAGCGCAGCTGTATATTAATTCCATTAACAGTAACTATTTCGTTATAATATGATGGGTCTATACCTGTTTCTGTAAGGCTTACCTGTGCGCTGTAGCCATGCGGCTGCAATAGAGCCGAAGATCCTGCAGAGTAGATGCGAGACTCAACCGGTCACTGCCCAGTTCCTTCTGAACGGGCTCTGTGCAACGGGCAATTTGCTGGTAGGAACAGCCTGCAGCAAAGCAGCGAAGGACATGCCAAAATGGGACAAACAAAATGACACATCGTTAGTAACTCTGAGAGTTCCATCATCTTCAGTACGAAACAGTCCGGCCAATTTTGGATAGAAAACGGACTAATCGTGGTTGTCGTTAAACTAAACTGAAGGCAATTTTATTACGAAAAAAGAAACTGTGTGGCACGCAAAATCACGATGGCGTGCCATATATTTAACAATGAAGGCAGGCGCAGCACGTTCATGAAGCGAGCTGTACATTCTCTATGAACAGTTAGTGGTCCTAGGGACTGTGGTACATTTTTTACGGAGGATATTGGTGATTTTGAACTCAAAATGGTAATCCGCTGGGTCTGCTTTATGCGGCTAGGAATGGGTTTAAATATTTCGTTTCTGGTCACAGTGACACAGAAGGCAGAGCAAGTTTGTAGCACCCCAATAAACATCTTCAGTATGATCATTATTATTCGCGAGTCATAAACGTGACATTGATCCATGTCCTATACGTTCAAAGGTAAGTAACGGGGGCCTGTGCATCCAGAGATCCGCTTCAAGAAGATGTCAGTTGAAAATATAGAGAACAGATGTGTCTCACAAAATTAAGGCGCCGCTAGCACTGAATTACGGAGAACTTACCGTAGAAAAAAGACCACAGTTCCGCAATCATGTTCTCAAATAACATTAATCATCTATAAATATACATATATTTTACATAATTCTGCCATATTTAGCATCCACAGGTAATGTTTCGTGAATAATTTGTATCAATCTTCTTTTCAAAGGTTCTCCTCGATAATTACATCAATCAAAACAAGCACTTTTTGATGCGGGTGGAAATTAGTGAACTATGTAGAAACTGACAGAGCTGAGGTGTCATGGATCGTATTAATAGTCCCGTCGTTGAAGTTACTTTGACAACCTGGCCTGGGCTCAACAAATGGCCCTGCTAGCGGGTGCGCTCATTGTTTTTGATGCTTTACTCAATCTTTGATCGACCAACGGTTAAAGTGGTCAATGATCGGTGACTGCTGTCGGAATCCGATTGCACCGTACTCAACATCGTGTCACCTATACTTTCATTAAAATTGCGTCTAAATCGAAAGTTTAACATAGATAAATGTTATTTTTGTCGGTTTTAGCTATAACCAGCCCTCTAAATGCACCTCGTCGTAATTTGATGAAATAAAAAGCTTTTAGTGCCAGCAGAACACACAGTATCTCTGCGGTACTATCTAATAGGACAGCATCAGTCGTACTTGTCATCTCGTAATTCGACTGTACCTTTTTCCAACTTTCCGTAAATAGGAAGCAATTTTTCTAAATATCTATTTTACGCATCTCGTAAGCTAATTCACATTGCTAACTGCCAAATCGATTAGTTACAGACCACGATAAAAATATGATAGAGACAATACAAGCTAAGTAAGCTTAACCGGAAGAAAGGATCGACGTGTGATACCCGCGCGAAAACATAAAGTTCTAATTAGAATCCTTTACACTAACCCCTTTGTCTAGCGATAGCAAAGTAGGGATAGGGCGAGGAATCTATAATTGCTAGCATTGGATTAAGAAAAGTTCGTCAGAATGTAGAGCAATGAAGGCGTTGATTTTAGTGTCCAGAGATTAGCCTAATGTTTCATCATGGGTAACCTAATGGGTCAGGTTTTCGTTAGGCATTGTGTGCCACACTAGGTAGAACTGGCGAGATTCATTAAAATCCATTTGAAAGTGCCGATCTATGTTTGACTCGACTTTTTAATGGTTCCGAGAGCATCGTAAAGGAATAACTTAGTAGGTAAGTAAGTTCTCGACGGTAAGTTGTTGTATAGTAAGCTAGCTAATTGAAAAATAGACGAATATACAGGGCAGGGCACAAGAAAAGATGGATGTGAAATTAAAAGTTAGCACGTACGATCAAACAAATCGATCTGATATGTTAACGTGATACAATTGACTCCCCGCCGTTGGACGGCTACGCTAGAAAAATAACGGAACTTAATACAGTCATAAGAAAAATTTGTTGCCAATCGGCTTTTAACTTAATCGAACCGTCTATCGATCATCCCAAACTCGTGTCTATAATAACATATATACTTGTTGTAAATGAACGATGCATTTCGAGCCGGAGTACATGTATAGGGTTGATCACCTGGTCATGTTTAGCGTCACATTAAACGATTTTTTTTTTTTAATCGTACTTAATATATTTGTTATTATACGAAAAAACTTTGGGCAGCAGATACTGGACCTCGATTCGGTAATTTTGCAAGCAAGTTTGATAGAAGAGAATATATATTGATGAACTAGGTAATAATCAAGCCTGAGAACGTTTCATGTATTATGTAATCACGTGACGGAAATATAGAGGCGTTGGGTTTGAGAAGGTCGGGCTTTTTTTCCGGAGATCTAAGCTTTACTAGTCTTTGGGATTAATTTATTTTCGAAGTGCAGCCATATATACATTTCCTTTGTCCCCACAAAGTACATACGTCTAGGTGCGCTGTTTTTCGTATGGCTAAGTAGATGATTATCTCGCGTCGGCCAAATTATTCGATAGGTAATGCTAGTTACGTACGCGTTAGCTTGGAATCAGGACTTGACGCACAGATGCGAATTGAAATTCACTAACAATGTTATTGCCCTACTATGAATTGTGCTTGAATCAACGTTAGGCCATATTGTGTACATGTCGTTTTACACATGAAACTTTATCATACTGAATGAGGCAAAGGTGCTCTGGCTGTTTGAATGGAGAGTTACTGGACAGAAGGTAAGGTAGTAAAAGGGTAAAATAAAGTAGATTAAGAAATTCTTAAACACAAACTCAGGTATATTTCCTATGGAACTTGTTTCAGATACTTTAAAAGGTAAGTGCAACAAAGTAGTCCACTTCTCTGACGTTTATCGACCTCTTCTGAAAGACGTGTTAAACTATATTGACAAGTCTTCTATACTCAGAGAACAATATAAGATACCTTATATTCGCTTGGCTTTCAAAGCAATTATACCTATTCAGTTAGGACTTACTTTGGATTGACTGAGCCATAGGTTACTGGAACAAAAGCAAATCGCTTAAGTTGTTCGAAAATCTCAATTTGGATAGACTAGAATAAAGCAAGTATATTAGAAAGGGAACGATGGAAAAAACCTTATTTTGCCATCTGAACTGGCCCCGACTGGAAAATTTTTCGTCGCGTATTTAGCAGGTTTAAAAACCAGTGGACCAATAGCCGTTAGGCACATATCTATGGCTTCAACGTAGTATTTTTCCAGGGACACAGCAACTTCAAAATCATTGGCCTGTTTACTTCAGCCAAGCCCTTAGCCTCTGATACATCATAGGCCATGAGTAAACGAGTTTAGTTTCCCTATTAATGATATATGAAAAGTGCAAACACACTGTATAGAATCAATGTTACCACGTAATTGTTATCTGAGTATTTACTCCCGGTTTTTCCGTGAAGCCGATGTTTATCACTGTACCTGCAAGCCGCATTAGTGAGCCGCTCAGGCCACACTAGGCGCCGCTTAATGTACGTAGTAAACCAAACCTGATCTTCGTTGTATACAATAGTATCTGTGTAAGTGTTATTCCGGTGAAACAAACATAACTTTTCCGGTCGCTATCTTAATCACTATATTAATATCACGTCTACTCTCACTCATACGTATCCGGATTCACACGTTTTTGATCTAGAAGACATCGTCGGCGGGGTTTGTCAGCATGTGAACGACCGAGGCGAGACGCTCTCTATATCATACTGGCACGTGTCTTGAAGTTTTCCCCGGTCTTTTGCCTTCAATTACACAGTCGGAGTAGTTTTGGAAAGTGGCACATGTGCTACCGTCGTGTTTTGCGTCTCCGCATGGCCTTTTATTCGATTCTGTGGACTCGCATCATTTCCTCTTTCCAGCGTGGCTTTAACACGACCTCAGTATATTTCCGACCCGTCTAACGAAAACAGACATAAGGCAAACTATGAACGCGGTAACAGTTAACACAAATCGGCTCAGAAATACGTACGTGAATTAGACACATAGATACTTTCCTCGTGTTACTTTCATGATAAGCAGAAGACGTTATTGCTGTTCATATAATTGTTTTTGTTTCGATGTCCGGTGCTCTGCCAGTTGTCTCTCAGGAATCATATTTTAACTATTGTTAAATCCCAATCACAATGCCTTCAAATCTGTCTAGCAATGGGACAAATGCTCTCGAGAGAACATTTGTACTAAAGCAGACGTTTTTCATTGAATAAACGGTTTATCACGCAGCCATAACCAATAACAACTCTAATTGATAGCTGATCGTGCGTGAAGGGTGCGTTTTGTATATGTATATGGCTTCGTGCTATTTCGCTGTACGGCTATTACGTATTCGAATTTATTTTGCCCGCTTCAATCGTTTCGAGAGATTTGAAGACATGTTTTAATGGCTAAACGTAACGAATGCATGGCCTGCATTCGCCCTTCTTAAAGGCTTTTCGTAACACGTAGTTGGATGTACGTAGACAAGCACAACCAAACCCGACCAGCAGACACTGTTTGTCACTATAGGCGTCTATGTCTTTGTCTTTGTAAATAAACTGCAAAAATATAATAATTGAAAGGCTACATAAATTAACTAGTTTAAATATCTTATGCATGTGTAGTATATTACATCGCAAATTGTCACTATATCATAGGCGAAATAACCCTCCAGGATTGTTTGCTCAGCAGTACTGTACCAGGGGACTTCACCATCTCGTACATCGCCCGTCAGTCAAAGAAATTCATCCATCCAATTCACTCTCCTTAGTACATTCGCTCCCTTAGAGCAAGGGCCAAGTGAAATTTAATAACAAGTTGGATGTTTTAGGTTACACTCCTTTTCGGCCATGGCCGTAGCGCCATTCATCAACTTACATGGATGAGGTCTAAAAGGTCAGATGTTTATCGGATTAAGTCTACTACAGGCCGCTAATTCGCGTTATGAGGGAATGTCGTCATCGAGTATAGCAAACTTTTCTTAATAACAAATCGTGGGCATTGTGTTACAGCGCGCATTTTAAGAATGACTCTTCTTGTATTGCGGTCCTCGTCCTTGGCTCTTTAGCTTCCGCATCAGGACTAAGCTGAGTTATCCACAAAAGAGTCATTTTCTTTACATAGAATATGGCCACATTTTAAATAATACCAACACCAAACGAGAAATTGAGACTGGAACTAGATATATAGCTTCGTGTATCAGGGATGTGAATGATGTTCCGTTGTATGAAACAGAGAACCGTATGAATTATGTGTGGACAAAAATACGCACCTCGGCCTTCCGATGTTCGAGTGTTTGTTTCATGTCACACAAAATATACAATTAATGATCATCAGGAATTAACATTTAATACTATGACAGTGTTAGAAGACAAATGTACAGGAGCCTCGTGCGACGAATTAAGACAGAGCACTGTTTAAGTGAGCAGAGTGCGTTTGCGGTAATTCCATGTTAAAAATACGACTTTTTCTTCACGGTTTTTGTCTCATCAAAGCGAATCGAATTCGTTGAGCCTATCGGATACCGAAACTTGTGTCTTTTAGCATAGAAACATTGTTTTTGTTTACTAGCTTTTTTTTTTTGCTCATTGCCCGATTACGATGTTAACTAATTGAATTTTTAATGAGCTTAACTCTAAGGCGTTGCCACTTCTTTTAATACTGCTACTTGGCAAAACACGAGCTTAATAACACAATGTATTGTTTCGGAAAAATCACAATTAATCTAATAACATGTTTTACAGTACTTGCTACAGTCACACATGCAGGCGAAATACATTGTTGTTGTAACGACGACAGGTCCTTTCCAAGATCGAGCAGACACGGACTCACTTAAATACTTGCCTAAAGACCAAATACATCTCATAGAAGATGCGTCCCTAAGGTACCGCCGTGTAACCGTATAGTTTTCAGCCAAAGCAGCTTTTCACGGCCTACAAAAGCGTTTTACGCCATTGTGTTCCCGTGGCTTCAATTTAATGAACTGTGAACTGGAGTAACGGGCGTACGTATACGCCATTCCCGTATCCGAAGTAGAGCCCAGCCATTGGTGGCATCTAAAAGTCGTAACAGACGCAACAATCCTGACCCGCTAATCGCACACTTTGTCAAATGGCAATGTGTACCTCAACATTGCCTGAGATATATAGACTTTAAAAGCTAAAGATTGCAAACATTGCTTTCGAGAATTGTGTAGCGACATAAGTGTCCGTACTTTTGGGGAAGCGCCGTTCTTACAGAGGTACGATTCAGCTGTTGTACACTTGATTCGCTTTTTGAAATACGCGGTGTGCCTATGTTGAGTACAACTCACAATGGCTAGATTTATGCAAACTAATAGAAAACAAGGATTTTTCAGTGCTTCATACATGCCACGCTTGTATTTCGTTTGTAGCTAGAATCAAACCTCCTGAGTCGAATACATCGAAACAATGTTACCAAAATTTTGCGTTTCAACACGATCACTTAACGAAGAAGCCTTTAGGGTAAAGCTTAAATGTGATAGGTCGACAAAGAAAAGATAGTTGCTTTTTGTCATCACCCTCGAATAGGCTTTGCTGTGTTCGTCCGGGAATTCTTCTGTTCGAAAAGCTTCTTGTCGACAATCGTCTTATTATTATTATTATCTCGCTCCGAATCACGTTGTTTCAAGGCGGGGCCAGTCACCTTGAAGGAGCAATCATCTCGTTGCGAACAAAAAGTTCAGCCATCCGCTCGCCGATCAAAGCTGAAGTAGTTAGTAGAAACATTTTCAGTTACCAATAGGCGCTGCGGTATTTTACGTGTGATATAAATACACCTGAAAATCATTGAGGTATGTATATGTGTAAGGCGAGTAGAAAATTAATTAATCGGTTTAGCTATATACTAGTTGTTAACAGATTGAAAGCAGAAGGTTTTCTCAAAGACTACAATCTTACCTATCAAATATAAAACGTAGAAAAAATCAACTTTCTTAAGGTGCCAGTTTTAGATTAATTCTCTAAAAGTATAAAACTTGAAAACGAATTAATAGAAACCCTTTTCAAAGTCTAACTGTCAACTTTCTTCTGCTCTTCAGTCCCTTTCAAAATACCCTTGCAGACAGCGAGGATCTAAAGGGTAAGTTTCGAATAATCAATGGCTGTTCCAAGGCTCGAGTACAGCTTATTCGATTATCCTCAAACGTCATCTTCTAAAAATCGACACTGTGTGAAGCTTATCAACTTTCATTACGCACCTAAGACCCCTTGTTATCGTAGATACGTGCAGAGTTCGTCGAGGATTGAGACTCAATTCAATTTAGGTGTATTCGCGCGCTGCCACTGTAACGCAGTGCTGGTCCGAACAAAACAGAATGATTGATCCCCAGTTATTTTTCATGAATTAAATTTGAATTTGTACGTGAACAAAATGAATAGCTGCGCTCGCATCAGTACGAACAGCATCCTATATATTTACTGATTTACGCGAACAAAACAAATCATTAGCGTAACGTTGGCTGTGCCCTCTGGAAAAATAACGAGAGACAATTTCTGTTTTTTCAAAAAAAAAAAAAAAAAAACTGGTGCCCTCTTTATCAGATCTGCGATACAGTGCCTTTTAATAAGTTACGGCATTGAGCTATGTGGCGATACTTCGTTCGTTGCACTGAACAGTCGGACGAACAAAAAGTGTTGGGACATAAATCAAGCTTATGTAAAAGTACAAATTCGTGCTGATCTTATTAGAAACATACATGTAACCACGCTTCAGAGCAAGACATTTATATGTCGTATAGCAGTACCTGCATTGCTTTAGACAATATAAATATTTCGAGTTTTTTATGGCAGGTATTGCTATTACTATTTTGGCTTCATTTCGAATAGTTATGAAATATAATAGTACTTATTAGTATAAGCTCAATGCCGTTAAGAATTGAATGCCTATTCTCGTCCTGGTAACAACACATCATTGCTACACAATTTGTATGAGTAAAAATGTTATATTGATTCCTGACGCGCTACACTATGAGCTCGCTTCCTTTGACCCTAATAATATCAACAATTTCCTCGACAAACTCTCGAAAAGGTTCTGTGCGATCGAATCATATATCGTCGTCAATTACTATTACATACTCAGACCAGCGACAAGGCATAATCGAGATTAGGCTACGCAATGATAGTCACACGGTAAGTTTTCTCGTGGATTAGGCATAAGCGAGTCGACCTTTTATTCCTTCGAGCAAAATTAGGTTGTCCTTAGAGTCAGATAGGAGGTAAGACGATGGTGCAAGGTCGTGGACACGTCAAAGGAAATACGCTAGCAACAATTGCTTAAATGAGTCAGATGTTTCTATGAACGATATACATGACAAGTACGACTCCTATGCTTATAAAAATAGTAATAGCGGTTCAAAAAGGCAGCTGCGTCCGCCAGGGAGACCTGTACGAAAGATGGATGGCTTTCCACGGTGGATTATATGGGGCCTTATAGCGAAAAGTTGAATGCTTTAAAAACTTTTTCGTGCCGTGCCGTCAACTTAATAATAACTAAATAAAATACAAGACGAGCATGTCTCATGAGGTAAAGATGGTATGTATATGGCTTGGTATAGTTTGCTCGAAAGTTTTATTTCCTCTGTGTCGCCTGTACTGATGATTCCGTGAGCAGGGCAAGGAACACATGTCACGTACCCTAATAATCCAGTTTGTGCAGAGGGATTTCATTTGCTTGAGTTACATGTTTATATGAAGCGACAGTCTGTAATCTAAATACACAAAGCACGTTTTTCATACACACAGAGACCTCCGTAAGCGTTTCGTTGTTATTTTTATTCCGTATATATTCACTAGTTGAGGCTCTTCACAGTTCAAGATCTACCATATGAAGTTAGTTTTGATTAAAAACAAAGCTTCTACATTGAGCGGGCATTTGTCAATGGGTATATTGGCCAGGACGACGTACGGTTATATGGGCTAGTGTGTTTCAAGCTTATATGAAGCCGAACGCCATCGATGCTGATATTTTTACAAATAAATTGAAAAAATTAAGTAACCTCAGTGTATGTTATATATTAGTAGTGTATATTATGTACCAATCAGACAAAGTCGGCTGCAGGAGACGATGCGCACATTGTTGCTGTTACTAAAAAAAATTGCAAGTCTTGGATTTGCCATTACCTGGGTTATTTAAGAACCAACCTTTTACTATGCAGCAAAAATTCATGGAGAGCTGTGGACAGCTAATATGAATCATAATCTTTCTCTGTTTACCTTGGCACCCAGTGATTATAAAGCATCAGCTTCTCCGGTTCCACTTAGTCTCCTTTAGGAGAAAGGCATTTTTCCCTGAATTTTGTTGAATGACTGACTTTTTACATGAAGTCATAGGGGACCTATCTTTTGTCCATATAACATTATCCTATGGGTCAATAGTATCAATTTTTTGAATTTATTTTTTCTCTAAAATTAATAAATTGTGGTGAGCCAACTGCAGAAGTTTTTAACGTACACACGAATGTTTCTTTTTCCTTCTCAATCGTTAGTTAAACAAATTTTGACCCATATAGCTTCACTTTATGTTTAGATCCTACATATGACTGGATATGTGTATGTACCCTTTGATACGCAGCTTTTCCCCAAGTTTGCTTTTGTTCGATATCCATCCAGCTATAAGTTAACGTAAGTCTGTTGTAGATACAAAAAAAAAAAAACATTGTTTTAGGCGTCTGTGTGTTGCGTCCCATTATCAACCGCCGCTAAAACTGTTTGTCTAGAGAGCTTCGTTCACTAAAAGCACAAACTCTATCAACTATGGCGCCCATAGTCCTCTGACCCGCGCTTTTTAGTTGACCCAGAGTGTGTTAGGGATACAACGTTAATTTAGTTTTTGAAAAAGTACTATATTATAATCGCAAAAGAACAGACGAATCGAAAATCTGAGCAACCCTAAGCTGGGTTGGCCGTATTGGAGTATAACTATAATTCAGTAAAGCAGAGCGCACGACCAATAAATGTTTCGTCGATAATTTTAGAACGTAAAAACTCTCCAACGCATCTTTAATAGGTATTCTCTTTGTCAAAGGACGCACACCGGAGTATAAATCGATGGTGGATATTTCGATCACAGCTGCCTTTATAATAGTTTCGTTTGGCTGGAAGTCTGCAATAGCATACGGAGTACGCGCAAACGACGATAGCATAATACATTTGAGAGATAGTTGATATCTTTTTCATGTCATGAGATGAACTCAATGCTCCACAGCAGGAGATATACGTTAATACGTGAATACGAGATAGATAGCAAAATCGACGATCTATTGATCGCTTGTTAATGATCCTTTCCTGCCTTGCATGCAGTTTCCTCACGTACTCAGGCTCTCACCTCCTATCTCTCTGTAGCTCTGAGCTATGCACCCTGCCAACTGTCTGTCTCATCTGCGGTGATTGCATAATTTTTTGTCAGAGCATCTGCTGTGGGCCTAAGACCTCATCGAAGCAGCTTCAATAGCATGGAAAAAGATAAATGATCACGAAGGCTCGCTGTTTACTTAGCACTTCAGTTGCTTCCAACTAGCATCATAGTTTTGTGGTTAGTAAAAACGCGTAAGAAAAGATTTACATGCTTTAACGTCATATAGTGATTCTTGTCTGCAACAGTATCACGAGTACTAGTACCATATTTCGTGTTACTTCTTTTTCTTAGCAAAGAAAAAGGAACCGTAACCACTTAAAACGACTATAGCAGGAAATTTTCAAATTCGAAAGTCATTTTTTGTATTTGCTCCTGGATAACCTTGATCGCTTTAGCCTTACCCTGTTTTCGTTTCCAAGAGTGTTTGGTTCATTGTAAGTGCAAGAAGCCCGAATTCCTAGGAAGCGCCATATGAGACCTGGAGCAAGGCGCAAAAATAAGATGGAGCCATCAAACACGACGCTGAACTGTTTATGTAGCTGCTGAAGCAGTGTGAACCTTCAGGGTAACGGGCCCTTGCGAGAGTAAATATGGCAGACGCTTGCGCGCTTTTAATACTCTAAGTAAATGCTAGGCATTAATAAGGGATGAGCGGATTGCCTAAGTGCCTTTTTCTTGGCCTTGGTCCTAATCACATTGTGAATATACAGTGTTGAATACAAACTCCGCCTGACTTTCGATCGGCGGGCTATTGTAAGCGAAATAAGTTTTAGATTTTTTTGCGGTTCATTTCACCTGGGCTTTATTATTCGAACTCAATCTGTTTTTCAATTAATACGAAGCCAGCACTATAGCAAAGATGGTGTTACCTTTTCGAAAGCGTTTAAATAAGCCACAAGGTCGCTGCAGCAAATGTCAATGACTAGAACAAAAACTTATTTATACAGTCAGCAGTATATTTCATGTATATACTACAGGGTAGAAAAAACATCCAATGTGCTTTACAACAATAGTGCGAACTGCTCATAAAGCCGTATGTCAAAGATCTGCTGCCGTACTGACCAGTCGCATTGGATGCAAAAAACCACACCAAATTAAAAAATACCAATTATTCATCCTGTCTATGTAGCACATTCGCCAACATGTTACAATAAATCAATCCTTATATATATTGCGCACGGTTTTTATTATTTATGCAAGTATTTTTGTCCGATTTCGACTTTCTCCCACTACTGGCTGAAATTACTCCCACGAAATGGCAGATTGCCACCACACATATACCCTGTTACACAACTGAATATGCCCACTATATATGATGGCAATTGTTAGCAATTGCAGTTGACCCTAGTCACACGTTTTGCCCGTTCATTGTCATGACGTTCGTCCTTAATATGTGTAGCAGTACTACATATACACATGCAGCACCGAGTTCGAGGAGCAAAAGCAATATATAGCCCCAACGTAATATATAGCTATACATTGTCTACCTCACACAACGAGGGTATAATGGGCCTGCACGAGATATAAGCATAGGCCGAAGGCATGTAGGCACGAAGAAGCGTCGACGCTCACTTATCGTAGACAGCCAGCGGTTCAGTAGCTACTGTAACAGCTCACAAAGTGTGCTGCGCTAAGAAGCATACGTATTCTATTGTATATCTAGATCGTAACAAGCTGATATACCGCTCAGGTGACCAATGCTCCAGTATATTGTATTTGATATCATCGCATGATAGCCAGACGCCATGTGCAGAAAAAATACACATATTGCATCGGTTACTATTGTTAGCGCCATGTTTCGTAGTTGTTGGCCATTACTTGTAACTATGAACCGGTGGGATTGGCCAGATTGCCAAGGGAGGCAAGCGAGAACTGTGCGCAGCGGCTCAAGTGGCCAGCTTTGGTCTCCGTCTCGCTAGGTCACTTCTGCTAAGCCGACCTTCCATTCGCCATCTGCTTGTTGCACGACAGAAAGACAGCCACATTCGATGACGGTACGTGGCCACAGCAGCAGCAATAACCTTAGCAATATCAATGATAAAAATGATTGTAATAATAGTACGAGGTAAGTTGAAGTTAAGGGAACTAACAGCGGCTGTATGCTTACGTTGTAAGATGCACAGATGTTACGACAATGGCAGCTGTATTGACTGATATCTACGGGATGTCTGCGGGATTCGGTACACAGACCGCAGCAAATTGGCGTCAGAAATGGCAAACAACTGAGAGAGAGAGAGAAAGTAAAAATCTTTATTTATTTAGGAGCATAACTCTGGCTTAAGTGACCTTGGGGCCGTGGCCTCATCACGTACGTAGCATCCTTCAACCGATAATAACCGACGCGATGGCGAATGTGGTGGCCGTTCGCATGTGAAGGTCAAAATAAATATAACAGATAAAAATTTAAGAGGCACCAAATTATGTAAAATCATTGACCCTCATTTGAGAATTTATATCATAACACAGGTGGTTCATGCGATTCCTGGCGACCGCTGTTGCCATTAAAAACATAGTTTCCTCTAAAACCTTTTTGTTTGTTGATATGGTATTGTTATTAACACTACCAACGAAAAGATAGGACTAAACAAATACGGGTAATTGAATCGTCAGCCAGCGGACTGTGGCCATTGAAATGCCAATGTTGGCACAAAAGCAGATGGAGGTAAGCAATAGGTCTAATTTCATAGAGCTTTTGGTTGATACTCCAGTCAATTAATATCGACCTCTTTCTGAGGTAATGTTTCGTTTTTTTAAAATTTCAAAATAAAATACAGTATTCCTTCTATGTCGATGAAAGTCACTTCAACAAGAGTATATAATATATATTTCTTCCACGCTAGTGAAAGGTAGAACATACTCCTATGTATCGATGTGCAGGTCTCAGAAGGAATTCTTCGGCGATAACCTGAAAAATATTGAATTGAACCTTAAACGGAAATGGGACGGTTAGTGCGGTTAGAAGTCGAGGAGTGGGCCATTCGATCCATCATTGGAAGCTACCGCAAGCATTTCTCAAACCTTTTGGGCGAGGTTCATCATTGACTACGAGGCAAGGAAACATTGAGTAGACCTAGCCTTTTTCTTGCGATACCCCAAAGAGGATTCGGAAATTTACCAACCATGAAAGAAACTGCTAAATTATCCATTCCGCCTTTGCTGAACGGCCAAATCGTAAGCCGAATAGTGCTACTGACCGATACTGAGGCCAATGGCAGAACATGCCTTCTCTATCGATAATCAACGCTTTCATTGGTCCCAACCGCAGACAGCCATTTCATGGTAGCAAATACGACAGCTTACACAGGACTGCCTTGAGGATTACTTCTAAGAATACGTAAATGTTAACTACGTCAAATATATTTTGCCTGGTAACCATTAGCAAACTCTTATTGCACAATCTAACAAATACCCAGTCGGATATAGATAAACGCGGACACAATCGCGATATCTAGAGTCAGTCATACTATAATAGGATTACTTACGTCGAATCGGCGTTGGTTCCACTTCAAATATGAGATCTGGAAGTAGTAGATACGCTAAAATTGTTGAAGTGTCTTTATAATATAAGGCGCCTTGAAAATCAGCACAGTTCCTAGAAAAACTTCATTCATAGAGTGCATGCTCGTGGCTGCCCCCTAAACGTGTGCTGTCTATGGTCAAGGTGGGTTATCGGAAGAAGCTGCTCTATGGCTTTTGTTTTAGAAATTCCGATATAAAAGCTGCTCCTCGTAGCGGTCGGTCATCGCCGCCAAAGAACTAAATATCTAGTACTAAACGGTTTTAAATTTTCCGAAAAAGGCTGAGTGTTTAAGTGCCACGCTGATGCGCGAACGAATTTATTCGATCATAGTTCCATCAGCGTAACTTTGCGACAACGCAGCGGAATAGACCCATTTCTGAAACCGCTTGATCACAGATGGTCAAAGGTAAATTACATATGATAACTATGTACGAAAAAGATCATCGTCATAGCAACAAAAAATTTGCGGTATACCCCGGACTGACGCCAAAGAAGCTATTTTTATGTTATGTGTTTGCAGGATCCAAAAGGACTGCCTAATCGAACCATTGATTCAAACCTTTAACTATCTATGGTTAACACGATTGTAACAACTTATTGAATCGATTAAAACAAGCGAGTAAAATAGGCGTCGTCTTTCACCATGCCGATGCCGGACCACACACGTTTTTAACTAGCTGAAAAAAATTAAGAGAACCTGGATGGGTAATTTTTATGCATTCGCCGTATTACCTCTATTTGTTCCCACCTATTTCACTTTTTACATAACTCCAATAATGGTGCCATTCAGTACACAATGGAAGGATAGGAAAATAACTTGTTACCGATCTTTATCTGCAAATGCGCAACATTCTAAAGTAATACCAGAAAAATGGTAGACGATCGTCGATTAAAAAAAGTCACATATTTAATTTAGTAATGTTATTTTAAAATATAGGAATTTAAATTATCAATTTCAACAGCTCAAGATATGCGTTCTGATGTCGTATTTGGAATGTCAGATCGTGTACTAATAGCGCGTTCATGGGTCTTTTCGAGGAAGAAGCGTAATAATATTATTATTTTTGATAATTACTTTACGTACGGATGTGCAGCCACTGCTTACGAACCCCTGCTCGCCTCCAGGTACACACTGGACCCAGTGAGCTTGCCAGTAGTCCTGTTAGTGATATAGAAGAAACTTAAGTGCTTTGGTAGTCTGCTATACTATAGGATTATAATCATAGGAACTCGGTAAACCATTGCGCGTTAACACTGCAAGTTTATTTTATTCATCTGTTGCCCGTATTTTATACCAGAAAGTTAAATTACTATAACGATTATTTTTAAAAATAACAACAGTAAGGCAGTATAGAATATATAAAAAAAAAAACAGCTGCACAACTCGATTTGTGGAGTTCCACTGGGGCAAACAACTCTCCTGCAGGTCTGGCCTTGCCTTGCTATTTCCTGACCCCACCGCTGCCCCCTTCTGAGACTCTTCCGTATGCCTCACCAGAACATACAGGTGACATTTTTGGAAATTCCAACCCAGAATCCCTTTCAGAAATGTTCCACTCCGTCAGCCCCCGCCGCTGCCATCTATCGTCAAGTTGACAACACGGTTGGATTCATTGGTAACCGTCTGCCTTTTTCTCCCAACCGTCCCATACGCACTTATTCTATGCAGCCCTATCTCGTGCGTGAATGTTCCCCCTATACGCATTTTTCTTTCGTTGAATAGGCGCAATAGACGACACTCTTGAGGCGTCACTTTTTTTACGTCTTCGTTCGCACAAACCGCTATCACTCAAACGAAAAGTGTGCCTTTACAATCCGCCATTGTCGCGGTGGCTTCAGCCTCTACGTAGTCGAAGAATGGTATTGCATCGCAGGATACTTGGCAGTGAGCGTTGTGCTGAGTTAGACTAGCCCAAAATGTTACTTCGTCCGTAGGCCTGCTTGTGCAGGAACTAGCCAGTGCACGAGTGGTAATGCTACGGGTTGCCATTGATCATGAAACGTGGCTCGTAACAGTAGAAGACCCGTGTTATTAAACCTTCATCTTCTAAGGTGGCTGTTCTGTCTGCAACAGCGTCGACTTTTGGCCTGGTACGACATATAGTAGGTAGACACTGATGCTACCTTTTATACTGCTGGCTTTTGTCCGACGTGCCCCGCAGACTAGGTACGTTAGCGGGCTAACGGGATGACTGGTTACCAAACTATTAGATATATACTCTGCGATACTTACCGTGACCAAACGGATGTATCGAGCAATGAAAGGCAACAGAATAAATGATCGGTGAGAATGAATACTTCATTTCATGGTCATATAAAAGATGAAACCAAACCAAGTGAGGCTGGAGCAAGCTGTAGCAGTGAACTTTGGTCGACTGGTCCAATTCGAATGATTCACTTATTCGATTCTTCTTAGGAGAATTCTCTTCTTCCTATAGAAGATAATGTCAAATAGCCTGTTCATTGTATTACGTTTGTTGAGAGAGCTCTAGTTTTTTGATCTAGATAATCTAGTGTCTTGCTAGACCTACACAACGGTACGCTTAACGGCTGGCAGTAATGGTGTTAACAAATTTGCTTAACATGTTCTCTTACAGTTATTTATAATAACAGAATAGACATGTACTTCCCGAGCAGTTATACATATTGAAAGTTAAATAGTTGCCTCTCGTAAACAGAAGGTCTCAGATTTGAAACCCCTTTCCTAACAAAGGTTTTTCAAATAAACACAGCAGGGCATAGAGCAAACCTAGATACAGCAAGTACCGCAAAAGTACGCCATTAACAATGATTATTAAAAAGATGCATTGTGTATTCGTATGATTCAATATTCGCCCTATAGATAGCTCCAAACAAGATATAAAACGATAATCTTAAGGGCATTCACAACCGTGAATAAGCACATTTATTAGACGCCAAATGGTACAAATTTATATAATAAACAAAAAAAAATACATATAATAAAAAAAAAATTATTGAACGAAAAGGAGACGTCCTGAATCGATTGCTGCGAGCTTATGAATCCAGCAGTTACCTTGATAGAAGATAGTAAATAATACGTATTGAACTTGTAATTATTTTATAGCTCAGCTTATTTCACTCATTTTGAATAGACAGAAGAATACATTTACAAATGCGCTCAACTTATCATCATTGTCCCTTTTGTCTAACCATATCATTAGCTAGCTATTTATTAACTGAAGCCTTTTTCTCAATGAGTCCCAATTAGAATGAGTTCTAAATAGCACTATGTTCGTTAAGGATGAATTGGTGATATCTAGTGACGTCGATTTTTGCCCCCTTCTCCGATGTAGGGTAGGCATTCTAAGTTTATGCACAGCGTTATATAGCACCTAAACACATTGCAGCTTATATTTCACTATGGTGTACGATGAGATTGGTTAGCGTCTTTCAAGTACGTACATGGTATTACGCACGTCAGTTTTTCTCCAGTTCCGTCGGTCATCATCATAACAGCACGTGACGATCGAAGCAATGCCGTTTCGAACCGATGTCTTGCCTAATCCCTTCCGTTGCAGTTATCGTATCTTAGTATTAGGGCGCTACGATTTGGCTCCTAAGTGACAACCTAGGTACCGTTAGCGCAGGCACTCAAACACGGCGGTATGATGTTGCGTTAAGGTATCCTGATAACGGTTTTCAGGGAAGTTGACAAGAAACAGAGTAACTGAGAAGTCGAGCACAAATCGCTTTTGGGAAAAATTAAAAGTACTTAAGAAGCAAATTGAAAATAGATATTTTTAATTAAGAACATTAAAAGAAACAAAGCTACTCATCTTGTTGGCCTCGATATAGTACAACATCTAATTCATGTCTAATTCGATGAATACCGCGCCTCTGTCATTTTACTACATAATTACTTGTACATATATAGCAATGGCTTTTTATTGTATTTGGTGTATGATGAGGACAACTGCACATTGATTTCATATCTATGACCTATGATATTTATTTATATCACAAAGGCAGTTCAAACGGCGCTATTAAGGATCCGCTATCTTCACTAATGAATGTCTAGGGACAGAAATAAACTGTAGCCCAGTTAGTTGCTAAACCTTAACGGTAAGCAGGTGAAGGGGAAGAAGATCCAATTTACATATTCCGTTTAGTTAGATAAACTCAACTTCCATAATTCACAAATTCGTTCCAGAATACCAGCAATAAGTATGCGGACAGCGTGAATTCTAATTATGTTAATTTCTGCCCGTTTGATTGTAAACTCCGGCCATATGTAAGGTAGACAAACCTAGAAAAAAATCCCTAGAACCCCTAGAGAAACGCGGATCTATTTCACCGCCGTGTTTTGATTCGGGCGGCGCTGCAATACATGATATATAGACGTGAAATGGTGAATTCTAATTTTCTAAATCTTTTCATACGCCCAGCTCTTGTTTTCAGTAGACAGTGCTTCATTGTTAGCCATAATATTTTGCTATTCAGACGGTAACTTAGTATTTCCTCTACTATAGAGGGCCGGAGTTGTAAGTCTCGAAAGGAAATCTCAACATCATGCTAAAATTTGACTATTTTCCCTGTTAAAAAATCTTTGAAAAAAATATGTAATCTATGCCTGGCGAGTATAGGGATCGTAAAGAGTCCACAACTTGCTACTGTATTTTTGTCATCATGATTCTTACGGTGTGAAGACGCACGCTGCCGCAAGTTCGATTGCATTTACCCTCTGATCCTACCGTACGCGATTATCGTGGTAGTAGACCCATTTTTCACTCCCTAAACCATGATTGGATCCAGAAATGGGTCGCTGCTGTAACGTGAGGGCAAAGAGAGGTAACGTTCCTGCTTCCTTGCTAAAATCATGCATCATGCATTGGTCCAGTCACCGAAGTGAACGAGTATGATACTTTTACGTACACCAAAGCGTGCACTTCGAGATCAGTCGGCTTTAGTCACAGCTCTCAACTCGTCGTTATTTACCTTTGCAGTAGTCTTCGATGCGATTTGAAAATTTATTTCTCGGAATTTGCTGGACTAACGGCTTAAGAGTCGAACTTCCGTCAAACACAGGTTCATCCGGCGTTATAATTCTAGATCGAAACTTATATTCGAAAATCACTCGGATTCTCTGTTGTTGCATAGCTGATCACAAATCGCCTACTAAGGGCTCGATATATCGAAGCGAACAATTTCGAAGTACAAATACAACCCAGTTTTGCTAAATTCTCATATCCCCCATACAACGGTCCCGAAAGGTCAACTTGTAAGATTTACATCAACCATGTATATATATATATATATATATATATATATATATATATATATAAACGTCTTTGGGTATCTGTAACATAGATTTCGCGTAGACTAAAATCGTCAAAAGGTACGCTAGTCGCTTCCATCTATGCACATGTAAAGATGACGAGATGCGAAAAAGCTCATGATTCAAGCACCGAACGACTAAATCACCCTTTTTTGTTTACTTATGGCTAGTATTTTATGCATCCCGAGTGCATCGGGTTAAAACCACTAGACTTGCTCACCTGCAGCTCGAAACATATATAATAATAATAATACATAGATGCGCCTGCATGTCAGCTACGGCACGCCCGAAAAATAAAAATGATTATGGTCTACCGTCGTACCCGTGTGACCTAGTGAATTTCCTTCTGTAACTGACATAAAAGTAAATGATGATTGAGAGCTAGTTTTGACAATGTTATCCTTGTCTCGCTTGCAGCTCAGTCGTAATGGATAAAATGCCTATGAAAGAGGCCAAGGCCCACTTGCCGAGACCAAATATTTGTGTTTCCCTTTAAAAGGTAGAAGTTTAACAAGAGCTGAAAACCATTCCTTTGCGCTTTTTGGGACTAATATAGTTCGTTAGAGATCAAAAGCCATATTGATGCCTCGCTAGAATGACAGCCCCAACATGATGAGGTTCTCGCGTTTTTATCTTCGCCGCGTCTACAAAAACAACTTCGTGCAAAACATTCAGGAGCGTTGTTGAAGTACGGGCAAAAGTCGGTGTAAAAGTGGCCAAGCGAAATGTTGCGCGAAGCATCTCTCTGCGGTGGAACATTATGAAAATTGCGTGACAGGAAGTAGCATGCCAGTTCGAAAATCAATGAACTTGAAAAAATAGGTGGAACAATAACAGCGCTGGCTGGACCAATTGTACCTATTAAAATACCCAGTGTCGAAAAGTACTGTCGATTTTAGAACCTGTACAGACGGTCATAACGATAGCAGCGGTATGGCTCTATGTCAAATTTGTATTGTAATTATCAATTAAAGAGCAGTTACTCGACTGAAAATGCCGAGTTTATAGTACAGTGACTTTTTTTACTGGTACATAATGAAATCTACTGTCGCAGCGTATACTTTGACTCGGTTTCTGACCGCTTATTTTCGGCTTTTGACCACCGTTTCATAAGAAAATACTAATCGGACACGTACACCTTGAGTACGAACATTAGCATGACTATTGGAAAGCCATTGTGTTCGCATTAATAGTGAATTAACGTTGTATCGCCTCGTGTGGTGGAGTTACGACCAGTTCCAATTTTCGTTTTGTTACCGTACAAAAACAGGGCCAAATATGGTTATGATCGCCAAAGGTGAAGACGATTTTAGGGTGGCTATGACATTTTTCCTTTTGCCAGTACTCCACGGGCAAATACGTAACACTTACCCGCCCAGTGGTTGTTTCGCGGAGTGTGGCCTATCGCGACGTAATAATTTACCACTTTTATAGAAGATAGTGCACACAAAGAGCCAATACAGTTCACAGAAAAACGCGCATTTAAGGTGTGTATATATATATGGAATATATCAGATAGACAGTATGGCGTGCTTCTTCGCCCTTTTCTTTTACGGAATATCGGTAAGTTACCAATGGAGACCCTTCTCCGTATCGATTTATAGGCTCAAATAATCATATGATCGGCTACGCTCCCTGCTACCTGTACATTACTGTAGTAAGTGTCTACTGCAAAAGTGTTTGGCTCGAAGCGGGGTGTACTCAAAAGTCGCTCAGTTCCTACGATTTGTTACTTTGCGGTAAAGAAATATGGCAGTAGTCTTCCATACCAACCCATGTCACTTGTGCGTAGCAGTGCTGATTTTAGCTAGTGAGGGTAGTGTAATGAAGACGCGATTGAACAATGCCGTAGCTATGATTACGTGCGCTCAGTGAGCCCGTTTTATCGACCAGCCGTGAACGTCATAAGCACACCTCAACAAACCTCAGGAAGTGGTGAACGAGCTACAATCAGCCTTTCGATTTCCCAGTTTCCAATTACGCAAAACTCCATGTTAACCTGTTCCACTGCACAACAATCAGCTGGAAACTAACTTACTTTCGAAAATACGCCATAATTGTCAAGGCTTATTGCATAAATAATTCGGCCGGCCGGAAAAATTAGCGAATTTTAGTTGGCCTAATTGGCCTAATTATTTATGCAGGAATTTAAAGTAAACTGTGCGTCGACCGGGATCAGCGAACCAATTAAAGTAACGACTTAGTATTTAACTAGAAGGAACAGGAAATTGCACTAAAACTGTTTCATCATTCAGAATATTAGTTTGTTATCTTGGAGCTAGCCCAGGAAGCATAGCCACGAGCACAGCTGTTCCATTACTAAGGTTCGAAAAGTGCATATGGGCAGGTTTGTACAGCCAGATATCGTTGAGTCAATATCCATATTTCGATCGAGCGAAAAAAAATTGCTTTTATTAGCATCGTAGCGTCGGAAGCTGCTATGCTGACAACCGAAACGTAACTCACATCCACACTTTGAGATTAAGAATGAAACGGTGAAGGCTAAGGGTACGTCCTTTAAAACTGCCCCTGTCCATATCAAGACGCAGTGACAGTTCGGACTATGTACGGTACACTGTGTACAATGCATTATACATTTAATTAGTACTTAGATTTGTTTAGGTACATAATGATTTTTGGAGCACAATCCTAAAGTTTGAGGTGTGATAATGGTCGATGATGAAACTGTAGAGTCTATCTATTGAAATAGTTTTGTAGAATCCATGTAAATACATGGCGGGATATTTGAAAAAATGGGTATGCCGCTTCGTCGCTTTGTATTTTTATCGAAATCAGGTACCTAACTTGAATTTGTGAAAAATCTATGGAAGGTTGTTTTGGAAGCAGTACAATGGTCTTCCTGCGTCCAAGAGGTCTCTTACAGATTACCTACCTTTATCTGCTACATACGAGTGTACACCATCGTATACAGATGATAACTTTGGTGCTTAATATAATGCAGCCGATTTTCGACTTGTGGTTCGCATATTTTTGTTTACACGGCAAGTTCTGTCAGGCGACACGTGTAAAATCGAGTTCGTGGGATCAGCATTCGTTTATATGTTAAGAGAACGGGCCAATTAAGATACACCGAAATAAACAAAACAACAGGGCTTAGTTTCGCGTTTGATCGAGCATTCTACTATTGCTTATGTGTTCATTCCAAAGGTGGAAAAGTTAAATTCTTAATTGTATAGCCCGCCACTCGATTGCCTAGTACCAACCTCTTATTCAGAGAAGCTATTATTCACCGTTTGCCTCTACAGTACCATACATACTATTCAACTAAATATGTAAGTTAGTTTCGAATATCCTAACCCGACCTCAAAGCGTAACACGGAAGACTCTATTTAGTATCAATGGTTTCAAAAATAAAACGGAATACTTACAATACTGAAGAGTACACCTTAATAATGTAATTTAGGCCGAACGCAAAACTTACATGTAGATTGTCGAATTTAAAAGAAATTTACGCTTTTAATAATTTTGCTTTTCTTATCGAATACACATCAAAAAAGAGACAGATTTTTCTTCAATTCTATACGGCCCATTGAGCAAAATTTGTTGTAGTATACTTATCTGAATTAACGATACTCCTGTTCCAGCTATAATTTTACTTCTAGCTTAAAGGTAATTTACGTCAATTTTGAAACAATCTCCTTTTGGGCGACATAGTTTCACAAGTTGTCTAAAAAGGGGGTGCCACTTACAGGTATGTATAAAGGAGCCTGAAAGACTCTGGCTATAGAGAGGCCCAGTGGGTAGGCACCTAGACGTAGACAACTATGCTTAACAGTGAAATTGCTGCACCGCTACTTACTTCTGTCGAAAAAAGCCGCCAAAGGGCAGGTGGATGTGCCGCTCATATGATTATTTCTTCTCAGCAGAGAACGAATTTTTATATTACCAAATCAGGCCAATCGTGACGGACACGGGTGGTATTAGTAATGCAGTAAAGAGAGAAAGGTACAGATCCTTAAAAAGGTCAGGTTCAGAATCGCATAGTAGAACTCACTGATTTACAGGCAAAGGGAAAAATGCCCGTATTAGAGGAACACCACAGAAATCGGCGATTACCTAAAAGATAAACGTGACGAATCAGGCAATGCTACACTCGAATATTGCAAAATGCGTTCAGCCTAGAGATTCATAGGAAAATTTAGCCTTGACAAAAAGAAGAATCTTAATTACCCTTATTGGTAGTTTGCTTTTTTGCCATTGTAGATGGCTTGTGAGAAATTGGCTAGCTATTTCCGTGGTTCTTCTAATCCATAGATTCTGACAGATCGGGCAAGAGCTACAGTTAAATTGAACTGTACAGCCAGCCAGCCAGCCATATGGAGTTTACGGTTATATTTACGGCCTGCTTACGTTTCATATAACTAGTTCTTCGCTAGAGGTATACCCCAAACAACTGCTAACAATAATATAATTTCCAAACGTTGTCAAGGTAAATGAGTGCAAGAAACTCGGTTCCTAGATTAGACTGTAGCGTACGTTGTACATCAGCAGACATCGTCTTTTTTACTAAACTACCGCACATTGTAGTCTGCTTATTCAAAGTTAGAATGCTTGTTGTTTCAGCCAACGCATAATTTACGCAAGATTATTCTTTATAAGTCACTTTCTCTATATCCGCAAGTTGTGTAATTGCCGGACTTTCTAGCCATCTTCAACCCGAGGCCTAGCTATGCAAACTATAACAACAAAAGCATTAAAGGCAGACGTAGGCCATGCTAAACATTGAAGCCTAATGTTAGCCTCAACTGCCCTGCGCAAAGGTCTCCTTACTAAAAACTCTTCCAAGAATTGCGATATTCTAAAGTGTATTGTTTTTAAGTTCGCCTAAAACACCCGTAAGGATCAACAAAAGCAACACGCTTCGCAACAACAGGCTAAAAAGACAAATCGATCGCATACACGATTTATCTGAAAGTGTCGTATACGTAATTTTCCACATGCAGAAGTTACTTTCTTATCATAAAGTTTGATTCACCCTATTTTGTTAATGTGGACTTAATCACTGGATCAGGCGCGGGCGTGTGTTACTAGTAAAAGAGTACATTCCAAAGATACCTCCATTACTTAATCAGATGGCGATGTTGGATATATTTAGCTGCATCCTACCAACAATACGGTTTAGCACGAAGTTAATGAAATGATCACTGGGCGATAAATGGCACTCAATTAAAGACTGTCCACGGTGTTTCGATTCGTATGCTCAAAATACTAAGCCTAGAACTAGCAGCGACACAATTATCTTGGGCCGACAAGAGCCCGTCTGATGGAGTGCCTAACGGCGATACTGGATGTAAAACTCCAGAGATAGGGAACCGACAAGGGTAAACGTTCTAAAATAACAGAATTCGTCCGCTCCGGCAACTTTAATAGGCAACGGAATCATTTCCCGCCAGTCCAGCTTCAGCAGCTGTGATATTAGCTACGATGCTGGTACACAAATAATTGAAGCGGTAGTATTAGCAAGAACAGAGTGCAAATAACCAACAAGCCTTTTCTGTCTCAGCCACCTCCTTAACCGTGCATACCACCATAACTGTTAGCGCATCGGTGGCACTAAATACTCGACACGCTTCGCCGTGTCAAACTTGGTTAGACAATATACTATCCGAGCACTGAATGTGGTTAGTACATATTCTTCTGTTTATTTGGACGATTTCACCTTTCGACGACATCAAGACCGCAGATTGCTCTGTTGGGACTGAGATGCGGTGATGCCTGTGGAACAGAGGCCGAACTCGACGAGGTCTCCCTCATCCACCGACCTCTGTGTATCGTTTCGGCTGGTAAATGTATTGAAGTGGAAATCGTAGCAGCAGAACACTCATCCCGATAAAGTTATTGCATAGGGTGGATCGGCTGAGTACACGACTGAGCTGTCCTCCTTCCTTCTCCCCTAACTTCTAGATGTGTTCAGTCTGGAACTGCTACGAAACTTGCAGTTACTACTGCTGCTGCAGTGAAACATCAAATTATTGGTAAGCTCAAACAGGTGTTGCTAGTAGTATTGCGTTGTGATGGGGTAGGATAGCAATGACAGAGGGTGGCAACGTTGTGGGTCGCGAAGGTGAAACCGAAATTTTGATGTGCAAAATGTAACATCGAAAACGACGGCGTCACAGAAGAGAAAGGTAAAGTAGTATGATCATTAGCATTTGCAGGGAATTGCGAATTAAGAAACTCAAGTAGAACTCATTGTGCGAAATAAAATAGGGCATGGAAGATGCATATGAATTAAGTATATAAACACGAATATGATATCAGTCAGTGATAGCTTCGCGCGGTCGCAAAAATACATGTGTTTCGGGTTCTAATTGTTTTTAGTAAGCGAATCGGGACCACATTTCAAGCTCTGCTTTTGTGACCTTTGAAACCTGCTTAAATCGACTGACAGAGTAGATGACAGTGCAACCCTAGGGTACAATATTCTGTGGACATTTCACGCCCGCTTTTAGCAGTCCATTTGCATGTACGGATGTATTGGTCGCCTCGCACCTAAAATTTGTCGTACCACAAAACTCAAGTTCAATCTCTTAAAACCGCAGGACTTCCTCTCGCAAATAACTTTCAAGCCTGTCCATGCTTCAACAAGTCCTTCCCAGTTATTGTGTAGGGACGAACAATACATGTCGGACCCGTGTGGTACGGTAATGCAGAATTCTTCCGCCGATGGATCTTGCTGCGAAAAATCAAAAAAGGGCATTGACGCTTAGCAGCACTTGTCGCGCTCATCACTCAACATTCATAATGGTCGTCGTATGATATTATAATTTAATTAAACCATGGTAAGAAAAGGAACTATTGGTAGCCATCGATAATAAATTTGGAAGTAAAACATTAATCGTGGCCGCTACTACACAAGGCAAGGTTCACTGTAGGATGCGAACTGGATTTACATATTTAATACGCGTAAAAAATACTAGGCTTAGTCTTAGGTTGTACTATACCTACCATACTATTTAATGACTTATATAATCTTGCCTTAAAAGATTGACAGGATCGCTCATACTGCCCCTAAATGGGAACTCTGGTATTCGTATAATTTCAGAATAATCATAACGATAATCGATTAGATAACAAAACGCAACATTGTATTCTCGGACATGCAAATATTTCTCTTCAAAACGGGTAAATAGGGGCAAACTTAGCGGCGTAAATGATCTTTAAGATCCGTGTGTTTATAGAGCAACGTAATCTGTTTTCGGCCGCTGAGGTGTGTTTTCCATCATTAAAGCTCGATTTCAGAAAATATCTATGCGTATCCACGCAGCGTCACATGATGTTATGCAAGGGGTTTTATCTGCTAAAATATATGCATGTTTGGATAATCTGATTAGTAATGGTCCTTTTAATTAACGCGTCAGTCATACCTTTGAAAAGCGCCATCAAACGCATACGCAGGGTTACAGTATCCGTTTGTATTCAATGTGTGTACGCCCACACACTCCATTAACACCTACAATCATATGATATTTTGTTTTACAGCTAGTTGTTGCCTTTAGCTACGATTCGTAGGGTGCTTAGAGGCGGACAGACTTTGAAGGCTAAAAAGCCGCAAGAGCTACCCATAGTCGCAAGAGGTCACTGCCTTAAGGTCTGAGTGGTGAGGGAAATGACTGCAGACGCGTCGCTGCACGTTTGAGCAACTTCTACTTCCATCATACGTCCTTTGCGTATTTTTGCAGAAGGACCATGAATATTTCCGCCATGGTTTACATGCACTAACACGTCCGATGCGACCAGCAGTATTCGAATCTAGTAAGTTTTTTTGGGATTAACGTACAAGCATCGACTAGGACCGCTTGGGAGCGCAACGCTAGCTTATTACAGCACAGGGTACTGTAGTTTATTTATCTAAACGCAAATTATATAAGTGTAAATTTGAACAAGTGACTCATTCATCAGAACAGAGATGCCCATAGTTACTACCTAGACGATTTAGATTCCCTCTGTTTTCTCAGCAGTGACAGACTACTTTTGGGCCACGCAAATCAGATAGTTATTTACTTCATTTTTCATCTGCTATTTATAGCACACCCTCAAACGTTGACCCTTAAGTTCTAGCCAAAGCCGAATTCATTTCTCCTATCCGTGCTTCTCCGCAATGTGTAATTTGCCCCTTTGCTTTACCCCGGGCGTCTAGTCATGTGCATATAGTAAAGTGCGCGTAAACTGCAGAGCGGTCTGAGAAGATGATGGGTCACACGTCCTCGCTCAACAAAGGTAAAAAGCCGTCGAGCCCAGCTCGCTAAGCAAACGCTTAGCAGCAGTATTGTGACACTGGCGTCGAAAAGTAGCGCTCCGAACACTCTAAACTTTCGTCGTATCTCTCCCTCGTGCTGTGAGACAACTATTTCGAGATGTTAAACGACCCATTTGCTCTTCTCGATGCACCGGATGCAATGCACCAGCTGACATACATCCGATGCATATATAAAGCCCTCATGAGTTCATAGGTAAAGGCTGGGGGTGGAAAATGCGCTCACATTGGTTTTAGAACCACGGGATGGACTGATAAGGTTCATTTCGCGACCCCCTGAAATGCGGTTAGAAAATTACTACCGGTCATCATCCTCATTCAATGTAAATATTGTCACAGCAACCTCGAACCGCAGTTCATGTCTGAACTGTGACTACGCGCTGTATACAGGATTTGCAGGATGCGGCGCCTGTTAACAGGCCCAGTCCATATTTACTCTATCCATCGAGAGTAAACTAGGTAGATGGATAGCACATATATTACCTTATACGGATCACCATTGTGCGCTTAGGACATAAATGGGACCTTTTGCTTTTGTTTTTTCAGGAAGCTGAAAACTAACTCATTATGCAAATTAGGCTTAATAGGTGAAGTATTCATCTGGTACTGTGGAATCTTCATCAACTAAATGCTGCACCACGTATCGTTGCGCCTCGATCTGGAATTAAATCTAGACCACTGTCGGACCTGGACAGAGGCCGCCACTGTGCTTAAAACTCTTAGGCTAAGGAATAGTACAATGAGGAAGAGAGATACACAGTAGGTAACTAAAGGCATCAAAGGATTTATAACGTTTTCCTATGCTATTGAACATATTATTTTTAGTGGAAAAGAAAGGTGCACGTCATCTAAGCTGGAATCGAAAATCTGCTGTTTTACGTTTGTGAAATATGTTTATTTGTTGATAATGGTAGACTGGCGAATACAATACTGTGTGCATGTTGCACTCAAAACGATGCCTTATCAAACTAACAAATTAACATTATTCAAACGTAATCTTTCCTGATGAACCGCCGATAAAAGAAGATAAGCGGCGGTGGTGGTGAAAAATGAGACAAATTTAAGAACACAAAACTTGACATTGTTCTTTAAACGTTTGTTTTACTGTTATCCGAGGCGCTTCAGCTTGTCTCAATAAAAGTGTTTATGAGATTTGTTCGCGCGCGAATGTCTGATTTGAAAATGACCGATAATACATATCCTACTTCCTATGACAGCAGCGAATTCGACCTGTCCCTTTTCACAACAGAACAAGCTATGAATTCAGCTATATGCAGCAGGCCTGTGTGTAGCGCATGCTTTGATATCCGGCTGGCTTGCCTCGTCGATAATAACGCACTCCATTAACAATGAATGCCTACAAAAGCTTATTGAAGATTAGTGGGGGCGCTACAGCTGGCAGGCCGCGCAAGACTTGTTTGCTCGTTTTGCTTGTAGTATACTTTGCTTAAGCCCTTTTATCGTCCTGGATATTCGTTTGAACCCTGCAAAATAAATGCTCTGCTTTTTCTTGCTAAGTGCATTAGTTTAAGCATAAGACCCCAATAGTTGAAATATATTGCCATATTCTATGTGCGTTCTAATACTACAACAATAAGATACTGGTCATACGGATTGGCTTTACATTTTCCCGTTGAAAACGGAAATACGCTCTAACAATAAGGACCAATGATATGTCCTGCCTGCACAAATTATGCTTGCCTAGTGCCGTCACGCTTTTAAATTTCTTAGAACATCTCGCTCGTGTTTTGAGAGAATCAAAACTGCAAAACAAACTTTATCAACAAATAAACAATTGGGATAAGCAGATTCAGAGGTGCTCAAGTGCTACGTCCACTCTTAGAACAGCTTGTAAACTGTCACTCAGCAGTTGGCTGTTGAACGTTCTCAAGCGCACCGTACGGCGATACCACTGAATCTCCAATTCTGCAATCAGCTTAGTTATCGTTCCTCCATAATCGTATCGAAGTGATACAGTTAAACACAGACAGGTGCTTACAGCTGTGGGCCGCTGATCGGTGGAACCCAGGAGTTAAAGATGGACACGGTTCGCCTAAACCCATCACAGCATCTCAACGCCAGTCAACTTGATGACAACAGAGAAGCAGTTGTGCAGATGTGCTGAAGTTAGCGCTGAGGCTAACGAAATGTGCATTGACTCGGTCGAAGGCCGATGGTCGGCCAGTCGTAGAGGCACGACCGGAACATGTGCTCAGTGTTATAACGAAGATGCTTGGCTCTTTTGCGGGCTAAATACTGTTTTGCCATGCATATTGTGTCTACATACTGCAAAGTAAAAGCGACCAGATAGTTACACTTGATTATAATTATGAGTTACCTAAGCTGTGGTAGTGTACGTAATAGTCACTAACAGATCAAAATGAAAACGCCATTAATTTAGATCCCTACAATGCTCGTTGCCTTCTTAGTATCGATTGGAGTAGAATCGCTGCTGAAAAATCGAAGCGATCGCATACTAATAAACAAAACTATCTTTCTATACTCAATAGTGAAATCTAGTTATAGTATAAATTAAACCGATAGATTTACTTTGTAGAAATGTCGTATGAGGAAAATTGCATAGCTCCATCTGAACCATATGCAGTATACAAACACTTTTATTTCGGGCTTTTGGCTGTCTTAACGCGACACCTCTAGCTAGATTAGAAGTTGTCACCGATCGTCTCAGAATGGCCCGTGTGGATTCCCGCTTCAATAAACCCAGTGAGCTCTAATCAAAAAGTGTCTATAATTAGATGAGTCATAATGCTACACTTAATTGTAACTTATGAATAGAATTCCGACGAGTTTTTGCTCCCACCCTAGGCGAATGTTTAAAATCCGAAGCCTTCAAGTGCAGTTAGACCTACTGAAAAAAAAATAATTTGCTACTTGAGATGAAAAGCGATAGAGTCTACGGGTTAATGTCTTTTGTTGTAATCCCAAGGTAAAGGTAGGTGCAGAAGGGTTCTAGATTACAATCTAGTACGTCTAGTTAGACGCTAACCGTCTTCCCAATTAGTTAGTCAAGCCAAACTACTCGTAAAGCAATCCGTCGCCAAAGACGTGCATGTAAGTAACAGGGTAAATACCATGGGGGAGTTCTTAATTGACAAACGTAAATCTTCGAGAACCCCTATAAATACATTGCTTTACAGCTTCGACTAGAATTCCTCACGTGACTTTTTTATAACAACGTAGTTACAAGAGTATAGATAACCTTTAAAACGGCTATATTAGGTATTTTATATGTAAACAGGCCAATAAGTTATTTCGTTTAATATAGAGGAAAGGCCAAAGCCTGTATGATAACACAACCGATGATGCCTCAGGCATAATAGATGAACATAAGTCAGATGCTCTCGCTCTTATTCGGTCTTACGACCGCCAAAAAACTATGATACGAAGTTATCATTTAAGCGACACGCTATATCGCTGAGTAAAACCTTCGTCGAAGTTTTTGTTTGCAAATGCACAGACAGGATCTTTTGCAAACGAGGTAAAACAAATAATGTTTCTGTAGCAAATATTAACTCTGCCTAGACAATAGGTATAAATACAACCCATTGAACATACCACATGAAAAATTGGCTATATATATTTTTTTTTCTATTAGATTGTTTCCTATTATCGTGTGTGTAACTAACAGAACTAACTTTTCACTTGTGAGATATGGACAAGTAGCTTCTTCTGGAAAACTACGTGAACAGCAAGAAAAGCGGACAAATGTTTACTATGACGAGCACATCCGTTAAGTTCCAATCAAATTACCTATTCCTTCGCAGAATGTAGAGGAAATGCCTGCAACATTGTCTCAGGCCGGTGCATGATGATCCAGTTTGTCGATACATATAGATTTATGCTTCTCTACGCATTTCCGCTGTGATGCGAGTCTTTCAAATATGCACATAAATGTGAGCAAGAAGATGCACAGGCTGCCGTCATTTTAGGCCATCTTCGGCGTTAAGGATCTAGCTCGTACGCAGATGATGTTTCTTGTTGTATACAGATATTGCTATAATTTTTCTAAAATGCTTCTCTAGAAACTGGTGCTCTAGCGATGTTTATCTTACCTAGCTTACTAAAAGGCAACATTAAGTAAATGTTTAATGTTTAAACAAATTTCGTTGCTTTGTCGTGTTTTAAAATAAATATTAGCTGTTATATTTAATAGTGGCGACGAGGAATTCTCTTTGTCTGTTTTTGTCTTTGAATAAATGACCAAGTATAGCGTAGGGCAAGGATTATCCATCGATTTACGGCCTATGCTCTCTCAGCTACCGTTTATTAGCTGGCGACCTACCTGTAGAATTGCAGATTAGCGTTGCAGCTATCCCAATACAAAATAATTGCAATTGAAGGCTTCCTCCGTCCCGTCCTGTTCTCAGTTGCCGTTTACTATCCATAAAGACCTTTGATGTTATAACGGCAGAGTTTTCGCACGGGCGCTCAATAGGCCGAGCTCTACGATACGAGTGTCGTAGGCGCTCGATTAAAGACCTTCTCGTCTTTCCGCGCTCCCGTGTCGGTGTTAGTTTCAACCTCAATTCGTAAGCTTTCGTTTCTGGTGGATTTCAAACGTTAAGGTGCTGAACTGCTTTCCCTATGCCTGTAGACACTGAATCCCATCCTCCTGTCATGACGCTGACGTTGCTGCGGACCCGGTAAAAGAGGGAGAGTTCCGCTTGTTTTCACAAACTAGCTACCAAGGTTCTTCTTTCCTCCGTTACCTCTTTATGCTGGATAGTACCCCTCTTCTGTGTCTGCGCACGCCGGGCGTGTCACTGTGCGTCCGTCTCAATTATCACGTTGACAGCCGCAGCCAGTACTCGGTTTTTTCGCTCGCACAACGTGCCAGAAAGACACGACTGATCAAGCAACCACAATAGCTATATGAACTCTTTTTCTGGCAGACACAAGTTGCCTGAACGATCAAACGCGGCACATGCAGAGCCTATTATGGTTGAAGTTACACACAAACGAAATGCAATGATAGCAGCAACACAGACTATCGTTGCAGCTGTAATAAATACAGTTTTGTTTCCATATAGTCCAATCAGTCGATCTACGAGACAGCACAAAAAAGTCAGTAGTCAACCCGTAGAGGCAATGTTTTACGACAATAACGTTCTTTTAGCTAACAAATGTTACTGAAACAAACCGACAGCGTGATGGCCCGTATCACGTATTTCCCAGATACGAGTAACGCACTGGTGCGAAACGATGTCCCGAACTTTGCGGAAGGATACACCTTCGAGGTTGAGTAGAATGCGAGTTTAATAGGACAGATTGGCTGACCGACAACTCACGGATGCTGTTGAAAATATTCGCCTGAATCAAATCGATCAGCAGGTTCTCGAGATGTCGCCCTAGGAATATAAACATAGAGTAATCTATGAGAAGTATTTTTCCTTCTGTACAGGTTACTAAGTACAGTGGCAGTTCTTTCTAATAACACGCCTTAAGAACTGTGTCGAGTAAAAGCTATTAGAGTGTGCTTGCTTTTTGCCCCTCTGATATTACTGAGCCCCTAGACTGCTCAACTAGTCCAATAAATATTTTGCCTTTTGTGATGTACAGCCTTCTTTTTTTTTTTTCACTACAACTTAATCTTCAGATGGCGACATTCCCGCCGAAATTGGAGTTCGTAATGAGGTTGATTTCATTCAGGTTCATACGCTTGCTTTAACGGTACGGTCTATACCAAGTAGACTGTGGCGCCACCTTGGTCGTATGGGGACTTCTCATCCCTGTCACACGCAAGGCCAGTCACGTCGTTCCCACGCTGCACATCATATCAAACAGAGCATTACGGGAAAAGCGGTTCAATGAACCGGTCAGTGTTGGACTTTTAGCCTTCAATTTGAACACCGCAGTAGTTCTTTACATACTATATAATATACAGATTTATACTATACAGAGATTTTATACAGTTCTATAGCGCCTTGCTTAGCGTCATTCCTCGAGCTCGGTACAGTTTGTTGCCGTTTGTTTTGTTGTTACTACTATTGACAGCCACACTTGCTTCGAAAGTTTTCTATTTTCTGTCTCAACGGAGAAAACTGACTAGTTATCAAACTCGACGCTTATCCTTCGTTGAAATCTTTTTTTTTTTATCCTAGATCGAACTCATCTGATTGTTACCACAAAGTCTTGGACCGTGAAATTCAACCACTATAAACGCCTACTGCATTGATCGCACGACACACCAATACAACATGTTGGACGCCCGGCTACTGACCAAACGGGATGTCGCAATCTCTATCCTTTACGACAGTCGGTCTTTTTTCACCGTTGCTCAGCCAGCGTGTCCGCATGTGTCACACTCATCTTCCGTTATCCTCATCATTTTCGCATGCTTCTGTTTACAAGACGCGTCTGAGTCAATTGAAAGCGCCGAATCCGTGGCCAAATCGCCGGTCAAGTCGACTCGCTGAGGTAGATCTACTCAGCCTCAGTTACTTCTTCAGTTAGTTGTTGTTGCTGGTTCGACCGTGTTGTTCAGGTAACTGCGTGTCGATCTGAACGGATAGCCGAAACCTACATTGCCTTGGTCCTCTCGAACGTTCGTATTCCTCTCCTTTTTTTGGAGCCTTCGCTGGTTCGCTGCCTCGGTCTCCGTTAGCCTAAGGGTTGTGGCGGGCTTTTGCTTGATGCCTGCGGCTGTCTTGTTGAAGGTCTGCTTGAGTGTCTGTATGTTTGTCTCTGGGCATGTGAGCCTGTGTGGGTGAGCGAATCTAGGGGAAAGGAGGTTTGAATAAGCCAAACGAGAGAAAGGGAAACGCGCTAACAGTACGAACGAAGCAGTGAGAGCGGTGCACCCCGCCGACTACGCTTATGAGCATTCTAGCCGGCCTTGGGCCACCGTCTACTACTTATCCACGAACGACTGCAGACGTCTACAATTCTATGAAAACGGCAACGTGCTATGTAGATAACAAACTTTCCAGCCAGAATTAAACTCCCTATATCTTTCCTACTTTGGTGCTAGCCACGGCAACCCCAAATAGAGTTCGCCAACAGTAAACGTAGTACAGAAATGGGAGCGAATATATCTAATAGCGTATACAACACTTACTATTATAACGTAATTAAACAGTACTAAAACACGGAAATTATGGGAGATAAACGTATCTTTGTATAGCCCCGGGGCTCAATAGAAGAAGGTGAGGATGGAGTTCTTCGTTTTCTCAGAGACACTAACAGGCGTAACAGGATACATACGGACATGCAAAAATACATAAAAATGGTCTATAGGGCCATGTCGATGGCTCAATCGAGGACTAGATGCGGTTCGTAGAGTCTGTTTTTTTATATAGACCTTTTGCTAGCAGTCCAGGGTAAATGGAGATATTCTGACAAGTTCATGCTGTCTAGAACAAGGTATTAATATGAATATGTCGTTCGTAAGCTTTTGAAACTCTGGCGCCACGTGCTGGTGATTGTATAATGTAGGAAGCAAAGATGATCGGAGCAATGACTAATATACTATCTTAGAGAAAGCAACGAATAAAAAATATTACCCGATATAGCTTAGGCGTTTGCATATCCTTTCCAGTTTCAGGAAAATGTCCACCGACATTAATAAGCTATCGTTTACGAAGCAAACCTAGTAGTGCGAGCTCACAAGTACGCGCTTGAAAACTTTGGAAACGATGTATTTTAGTCTGCCTTATAGACATTATGCCTAAAAATGAGTCAAAGCATAAGGACTATTAAGCCACTGTGTATTTAACAACTACGACTTACTAATCATAAGCAAGCAGCATAAGTAAAAGAAATCAACTTTAGTTAAAGCCAACCTTTCATTTTATCAGTTAATTAGGATATATAATCATGAAACGGATGAGTTTACATAATACTCAACGTTTTGAATGATCTTTGACGTTTGAATGACGTTTGAATGATTGACAGGGCTTCATTGACGAGGTGACAAACAACCGGCTCGTCGAGTGCTCTCGAAAGTTCGCGTTTCACAAGAACACCGTTATCACATCTGCCTTAGAATGCTCCCAAAATAATTGCAGATAGCACGCGTATAGAAGCGAGTTCATCACCAGTAGAAGATGGCACAGTGATCCTCACTCCGCAATAGAAGTGAGTGCAAAAAAGATTTTATGGGAATTTAACCTAGAAAGGGTTGTCTCTCCCAGGCGGGAGTGATTTGCGATTAAATGGCTGTTGCATTGTAACCACTTAATAGCCAAATCGCACGTAGCCAACACGATTGCGCATTTGATGTTTATGTTAGAGTTCTCTAACCGACCTTTGTCTTACCGCGCGGTAAGTTAAGGTATTATCATTGTTATAGATAAAGGTTATTTTATAACTTGTTAGTGATTCTGTTTTTGTTTAATATCAACGTTTTTCACTTCAATTTTTAAGTCATACACTAATTGCCAACAATGTATTTTAGCGACGAAACATTACTTGGCTGTATAATGCATTTTTTGGTGTCTTACTTAGATTTAGTAGCAATCTTAGGAAACTGGCTGTTTTAAGACCGTTAAGAGATACAAAACATAAGCAAAAAGTGAAAAACACAAGGCTAAATTGAAATAGAAAGAGAAACTCAAAAGAACCCCATTTTCCAAGTTCTAAACAAAATCCTTCAAAAATAACGTGTGAACTATTTAGATGGCTTGTTCAGACTTACGGAAAGCGTTCTGTTGCAGTTCTCAGAGATCATTCTGGCAGTAAGCAACGGGAGGACGTCCACTCGACACTACTACTAGTTTTAAATGTAAAGTGTCAAAAAGTGGCTCGTTCTTCTATAATCAATAATAAACCGACTCTTTCAAGATAGGTAAATACTTATATCACAATTAGATTTAACCAGCTTGAGACTTACGAACTATTTCAAACGGGAGTAAGTCATTGATACTCTTACTAAGAGAAACGGTTCTCGTTTCTTCCCTGATCTCGTAGTAGCATGTGCTTATGCAATACCGGAAACGCTGCTAAGTTACTTTTTAACGTTTAACGTCATTTGCTGACCAAAAAACTGCCGACAGTAAGAACGTTGCTCGGGCTTGCCATTAGCAAGCCAACATTTCGTCGGTTAAGATGTTGTCTCCTTTGGTAACACAAAGTTGCAACTTATATAAGCGTATTGCCTAGACAGTTACAGGTTCAAGATGCACTCTTAGGAAAAAAGTAGATAGAATAGAATTAGTTCTTTCACAGCAGTCGCACGACGTATAAGTGTCAATGAAGCTTCGTAAAGGCAGGGAACAAAAGACCGCATGATGCTTTAAACGTACAGTACTTTAGACATAATTTTTCATGGGAAATCAGCCTGAAAGACGTAAATGCATGTTTTAATGCATTATCTTTTAAATATGAAACACGTATATATATATATGTGTGTATATTCAGCACTTCGGGTTGAACCACTAAGACTGAACAACTATGGGTCATTACATTTTCTGCCCTTATTTCTGTTACTCCTTAAATATGAAATTTCATAAAGGAAGGCAGCTTTCGTAGGGCAATAAACCCTCATCGACGCCTGTATCTCTACAAGTAGGGAAACGCGAAGTTACTTTCAAACAACTTTTGCTTCGCACGTTTTCTACATCAAAAACCGGGTTTTTTTTTGCCGGAAAAAAGAAGGCTAATCGCATTAGGCTAAAACATTTCCAATAATAATAATAGGAGCCTTTTAACTCTGAAGCCAAATCTGTTCAAATCATTAGCCGTTAATTTGTCCGTCTGCAGGTCTGGCATAGTGGCACTATGAATCGGTTATATTTACGTTTTTGCAATCAAAAATATCCATCAAAAATGGATGTTGAAAACACAAGGTCGTCAACTTTCCGCTCGGATTAGACGATCCTGCTATTTTCCTACGACCAATTGGCAAAAAATATTTTAAGTGAATATACCAAATGGTTCACTATAAAATACAGATGGCGAATATGATTTTGTAATGATGGTGATTCAGAAGCGTTTCCTACTCAGCTGAAACAAATTTAACGTCGTTTTTTAAGATGAAACATATACAGAAACGAAACTTGTGAGCGAAAAAAATGTTGAAAAACACATTCTCATGCTCGGGTCGATTACCACTGCTATTAGGTTCGATCACAACTTCGATCCGAGCTTTAAGGTGCTCACAAGTGTTAAAAAATATTTTTCAAAGTGACGAGGAACTTTTCAATGGTAATTGTAAGTAAAGCAATATCGTCACGTGTAAATGTGTTGAGGCTCCGGTTAAACATGCGAGTTACGAAAAGATCCGCGTATTCAAATTTCTGGTTGATAATGGTCCGAAAAATCCCAAATATATAAGGCCTAACAAGGAATAAAAATACGAAGTGAAGAGTTTGAAAAAGGTTAGCTGTTGAGGCTCAGAAGATATTCTTTCGTCGAAAGGCCACAAATTAGCCAGTGTTCTTCTGATTTATTCGAAGATGACTCTTTGCGCCACTTCATTTTCAGACGCCTTCAATCAAATGCCTATAATGCTTTGTTTCATTGAGAGATTCTGCGGACTCTTCGGTAACTTCATTTAAATGGAAACTCTACACAAATGTATAAAAAATGTAAGCTATACGCATCTCAGTCATTAAAATCTCAGCTTCGCTTCAAAGTGATGTCGCCGGATTGAATGAACGTGCTTCACCGTTTTTCGCAGTGTTTCAGAGAGTTTTCAAAGTCAATCATGTGCTTCTGCATTTATCTATCCTTTTGATTACTTCGATTATAGATTCATATGTTCCCTGAACTTTGACAGGAGGAAAAAGTCACAGGTGAAAGGGTAAATCTAATAAATACGAGGGTTCAAGTAACACAGGCATCAAGTTGTTCTCTAGAAACGACGTGTAAGCCGAGCATTATCGTAGTAAAAAAACTGCTAGCTTTTCGCAGACAGCGTTACTTTAGAAGCTTAGTTTTTAACCAGTATCTTGCAGTCTGGCTTTTTAAAATTATACTCAGACGACATTTTCCACAGCAAACCCATACAGCCAAATCTCATTACCTGTACTAACACGCTTGAGCAAATCTAACTCTCAGATTTTTAACGAGCCCGCACTGTTTTATATTGAGTCTTCGTCAAAAAAAAACTCTGTCACTTTTTTTTTTTTAATATACCTACCTACATCGTGCTTATATATATATAGCTTTTTTTCATGCTAAAGAACGTTGTTAATACAACAATATATATCTTTAAGTATATATGGTAGTTATTTCTCTATTTAAACATGTTTATGTGAACATATCAATAAGCTGCTATTTGAGAAGGCAATTTATTTTGTGTGAATAGAGTGAATCACATATTTCCTTTCGTATATATATATATGTATATGTATGTACTTGTATATATGAATATACAAGTATAAGAACCCCCGAATTTAGGTGGATACACGGTCAAATTATTATGTACAATATTTTTCTCTTTCAAAAAATATTGCTAACTATAATTGGTTGTTTGCAGTATCTTCGGAGTTTATACTGCAGTAATATTTTTTTCTTTGTTTTGAAGTTACTGTATTCCCAAGTATGTTGAGCAGTTATGGGTGAACTTTTTTTTTTTTCTATATTTACAATCTTACACTTTGGTTCACCGATTCTTACTTTTATTAATAAATGGCTGAAACTCGTTTGATTGAATTTGTTGTTTTGTAGGCTTTTGGCGAATTTCCAAGACGTTTTTCACTGCTTAAATTGTCACTGAGTATGTGCGTATACTAAAGACGGGAAATACATTGTTTTGGTGGTTCTTAGGTATCCTGGGCCAAAACGCTTTGTGAACGTTTTTCTTTGAAATGCTAGTATAGGCGTAAATGTTCTTGTTTCATAAAAAAAATAATGCGCTCTTAATTGTCAGAGCGGAGTTGAAACATAAATATATGTTAGTTATGTTACTCATTTTATACAAGGTTTTCGATACATGTGCCATTTCAAGTTGTTCAGAGATACTAGTCCCAACTGTATATAGCTGTTTGTCTTACAAAGTGCAGGCAAGTTGGGTTCATTGGATGTGTTATCGAATAGAAAGGTTAAGCGAATAGAAGAATATCCTGGGATCTAAGTGGCCGTCATCGTCTTTGAGTTATTTTTCTGTTCCATATTATCAGGTGCTATTGGATTGATATATCCGTGACATTTAGCCCTGTGACGATTTGTCGATTCTTTCTTTGGGTGGATTTTTCATACCTCAGTTTTCCCTATGTTCAGCGTAAATCTCTTTATTTTGAGTCAGTAGCTGGTCGTATCTAATGCTTCGGTAAGCCAAGCTCCATCTGTCTAATGACGTTTTACCCAATAGAGACATTGTATATGCCATTGATATAGCGAATAAACAGAATCAGACTTAGTACGAACCCTTATTTATCTAAATCTTTAGCTGTTTTTTTGTATAGGAGAGCTTTTATTAAACTGCGGCTTCGTGGAGGCCAGCAAGGATCAGTTTGCTTGTCAACCTATTTCGATTCACACTATACTAGAAGATTAGTTGATCATTAGGATTAGGTCGGTTGGAATAGCCGTTACTTTCCAATATATTTTTGCCAACATTAGCAAAGAACATCTTGATAGGGTTGATTTTTACTGTTCGACAATATTGCTTATGTTTGCTAGTGCGTCCGGATTGTAGTAATCAACCACTTATCGTTTTAGTGCACGTGGAAGTAGAACTTTTTTCCGGGGTTGTTTCGACCACAGCTTTCAAGTAGTTTTTCTAAGTAAGCTTCGTGAGCGAATCTGATTAGCTTTCTTAGCATGTTTGGCGTTCTATGCTACCTGTATCTAATTAGCTTCTTTTAACTATTCTTTTGAGTAACATTTCAATCCTCCAACGTCTGCCTAATTCGGCTAGCCCTTTTGAATTATGAGCTTTTCTAAATGAAAACATGACTTCCTTCTTTGACTGCCTGTTCATTAGGTCGGCTGTTGAATTTTTATCTAAGCTATCATAGAACTCTGTTTTATATAATTTTATCAGTCGTATCGTTGTTTTAAGTATTTTTTTTGCACGAACAGTGGTCGGGATGAGATAACACTGCCTAGTCATTAGCTTAAACTTATGAAAGATGTGATCTATTCGTATACCACTGGCTAGTATCATACCATTTCTGCACTCAGCGTCATACATACGATGATGACAAACCTCATAATCTTTGGAAAAGGGTTGCACGATCCTAGACAAGAGCCCTGAAAAGAGTTTGTCCTTATGCAATTACGATTCCTATCAATTTCCTTTGATACTCCACGCTGTTTTATTTACCCAAAATTTTGCACAAGCCAAATATGATCGTGGAAGCATGTTTAAATAAAAACGTTTCAAGCCATTCTTGTGAGACTTGTTCCTACTTTTAGGTAAACAATTCTATAAGCCTGAAAGCATTTACTTTTCCATTTTTAATACAAGCCTTTTTTGACCTGCATTATTGTCATGGCTTAAAAGAACTAGCTCATTTGTCGGGGTTTTTATTGCCCTAAATTGCTAAACGATCAAACATGTTTGCCAAAGACGTTTGTTCTACAATAGGCACAGTGATTTACTTTTTTAATACACCTTTCAAGAGACTTCTTGAGCTCCCGTCAGTTTGTTTTATCACTGCGACCTACTTTGCGTATGATACTGAGTAAGAACACAGGTAGGATAACTAGCTGGGCTATATATAAGCTCGCATGCGTGCAGCATGTCTGCGAATGCAATGAATTGCATTATATCATGCTAAATGAATGTTACAGTTGACACGTTTATGGCTCGACCAATACTTTTGGCACGCTTCAAAAAATATTTCCTTTAATTTTCGTCCTGTAACCATTAGTGACGGGTGGGAGCGCAAAAAATTTATAGCTATATGTATGGGGCGCATTTGACGGAAGAATAAACTTTACTAGCACTAATATTAAGGCTACAATGTGCGTTACCTGTTTCGCTAAGTTATAAGGTACTACTTGTACTGGAAAGTCGACTAAAGTGTTAACTTAGTGATATTCCGAAATAGGATCATCAGCATGAAACAAAACACAGATGTCCTACCTAGATGGCATCGATAACCCTATTGTTGATCAGACTATTGCTATATTTCAACATATTCAAGAAATGCCAAACAGACATTTAAAATTTTCCCGTATTGCTGGCTGGAGTAGGCTGTCATAGTGAAGGCGATTGGGTGGCGCATGTGAATAGATGGGTTAAGAGCATACCAAGTCCAAACTCATTAAACATGTTTTCAATGAAAGCCAATTGAAAGTAAATTGGAAAAGTCAGGCATACTATGTAAAAGAAATAAATTCGACTGAAAAAAATTCGAGGCAAAATAGGCACATATTTTATTATAAACTAAAAAAGAAATTATTGAAAGGTGTTCCTTATAGCTTTCCACCTGGTGTTTTTTCTAATGTTAGCTTCGTTTCTACTTCTTTCAAAGTTTGCTTTTGTTTTTTGAAAAACAAGATTTGATTGTGTGTTGAGTCAGAAAGGCGCTAGGTGGAACTTACATTAATATAACGGTAAGTGATAGTTGACAGCCGTAATCAATTAAGTACCATCTTTCACCAGCTTGACAAACATGGTTATCTGCAGACCTCCAAAATCCCAAATTTTAGGCTTGGAGAAGGATAGACCAATACCTCTCTGGACAAACTAATACAAAAAACAATACATACCCATATTACTTGCAAGTTGTCAGTATGTCTGAAAATCGTTCTGGCGCGTTTGCGGGGCCCTATCTAGAGTTTGCGTCGTAAAAGGTAAATCACCGAGACTGGGAAACATGTGGCATGTGGATTGCCTATAAATTTATATTACACTAAAGCATCATGGCCTATTCAGAGACGCGTGTTTTTTGTCGATAACCTGTTCAAAGTATAATCATTTAGCACTCTGTACTACGTTCTCGTCGCCGGTCGTTCCATGCATTTCACTGGCGGCTTTCCGTCTTTGCAGCTAGCTGGACATTTCCGAAACATTGATAACATAACATTTCCTAAAAAAAAATAAACATATTAAACATGGTCGTGATTATAAGCTATACTTTATGATCAGTTCATTGATGACTGTTTCTTCGGATACATGGCAAATAGTATAGCAAAAGAAATAGCCGTTATTCTATCAGCCTCTGTTATAAAGCACAAGTTTTAGCAAGCCACAAACTCGACCCGCAAGAACGACCTAATCTAAGAGAATGGAACATCTTTATTGGCTTCTCAACTAGCGTTGCACGCACTTTTACAAAATAATACAACGCATAGCAAGAAAGAGATAAAATTAATTGCGTAAATCTTAACTTCACGGCTACTCTACAGAGGCAGATTCAAAACAATGACTTTGAGTCGATACGTCCGATCCTTCTGGCATATTCGTAACATGACGAATGGTGCATTTCCGGAGATGTGCACTTATAATAGCAAATAAGAACATATTATCTTTCCTGGTTGACCCCCGGCATGAAGTTTGAAAACTTTCGAGTTTAAAGTCTGGTACTACTAATAAACACCGCTGAACACTACCAATAAAAAACGCTGGTGCCAATTTTCGCGCGGGTTCTGAAAAATCCGGGAAGAATTATCAGGAGGCAGACCGAAAGATTGTCAATATAGTTGAGGTTTAAAAATCCCAGAAATTAATCAAAATAAACCGAAATGTTACTTTTAACACATCTGGATTTTTTACCTTAGGATTAATGGTCATTAATGGTAGAGAGCAGAGTACCAACTTTTAATTGGGCTGTCCGTATAAGCTTCGATTGTAGCTCGTTCTAGGACCTTTTCGCCCTTTTGAACTTTTCATTATATTTATTAACATTTATTTTTAACATTATTTCTTGCATTCTGAGGTACTTTTGGTATACTAATAACAAAAAAATTTAGTTCCGCTTACTTTCTTCCATGTAGCCTACTTAAGCGGCACTACCAAATTTATACCTATCGTTGTTACTATTATAAAGCTATTTGCGAATTAATAAGAAAACATATTGGGAACCGCTAATGAGTAATCTACGGTCTGAATTGAAGATGTAATCGTTATGTTAGATAGTACATCAGAAAGGACAGTTTTAGTATATATCAAAAAGGTTCGTTAAAATAGCTGTTATTGTTTACATACAGTCCTAAAAACTCATAAGAAGAACGCTCATCCTATCTATATACGCGCGTCGCTTAGCCATCCCACCTTCAAAGGTCAAGGACTTCGTGAAACAGATTCTGGCAGCATTGACGACTGGGGAGCCGACCCTGTTCGCGACACGGCGGATCACCGCAACCATTTTCGAGGTCTATCCCAAAGCTTGCAGTGGAGCCCGAGTTCGAAGAAACACTATTACACAGTGGAACTATAAGCCGGCTGCAACTCTACCGCTCCTTCCCCGAAAGACCTAAATTTCCTCGTGCTAACAGAGAATGGGCAACTACCCATTGCCTTGCGTGGCCAGTGACTAAGTCTCGTAGCAGTTGCTGTTCGGCCGGTCAACCTGCGTACCTGTGGAAAAACTAGTCAATAAACTAGAAGCGCTGCCTCTGATCATTGTTGGCGGTTTCAACATACACCTCTACCAGCCGATCTCGAACCGCATTATGGCACTTCTAGACCCGTTCGCGGGCTTTGCTTGCTGAGTAGTAAATCCCATCTCGACACCGACCCTTTAAGGACAGGTAGGAAGTTAGTCATCGATAATAGGGTAAAATCATACAGAGAAAGCCATTGTTAGAGAACGTAAACATTTGCGCTCACGTACCAATAACGATATACCGCATTGTCTAAGTTGTGCCTGCGCGGACTGTCGAAGTCGTTACAACCCCTAGATGTAAACAAGCTCCTAGAACGCACTAACGAATTTCTTCCTGTCCCTGAACTGGTAATTGCCAAAACCTGTGCACTTACTACAGCACAGCCTTTCCGTTCTGCCAGGAGGCATAAGCCATGGTTCATCTATAGTTGGGACTTTAGACTTATGGCCGAGATACACGTAATGCATGACAAAGGCAACAATACCTTGAATGACTGGGGAAACGTTTGATGGTCGATGTGGAACAGCAACCATACAAGTGGTTAACGCGCCATGACCGGGTTAGCTTCACATTCCTCATGAATCACTCCAAGGAATACAATACCGCGTCGGTTTTCGCCGCAGTCTAGGAAAAAAGAATCCACGCGAGACAAGGCGATGTCTCTCAACAATATTTCACAGTGTGGGATCTAATGGAGAATTTTAGGAGCTTATAAAATAAGAAAGCCACCGGTCCAGATAGCATCTGTAATAAGTGTTTCAAATGCACCGTCGTTCTCGTCGTATGTTGTAATAAATGGTTATATACTGGTACATTTCCAGCCTAGTGGAGAAGCGTTACTCTGTTAGTGACTCTTTAAGTAAAAGATGATCCTACCGCGCCACCTTCATGGTGGTAGACAGAGATATATAGAGTTTGTTACAAGCTACTTCCCGGCCTGCTAAGAGACTGGACAGCTACTTAAGAATCGTTTACGTCATCCCATTGGAGCAATATGGGTTCGGGAGAAAAGGTTCTGCGGGTATGGCAACAGGATTCTGATAATTCATGCCAGGAGGACATTGGCCACGCCGCGTAATCCGCTATTTCCGCGGTTTTCTTCGACACCAAGACAAGCTTCGACTCGGTACTCGGGGACAAAGTCATGCTTACTCTAGCCGAAATGGTGTCCCGATGAGTGTGCTCAACCTTCTCGCTGCGATCCTATCTGAGAATAAAGTAATTATAGATAACGGGCGTTCGAACATCAGCCCTTTACACAAACATTCGGCCTGGCTTAGGGAGACTATATATATATAACTAAAGCCCACTTTTATCTCCGCTGAAAAGTTCTCCTGATCAAATAAGAAAGCCAAAGATTGACTTCAACGATGGAAAATTTTAATTCTAAAAGCAAGACATTTTTAAACGACTGATTAAATAGACTCAACAATTTAACCTGTGACTTGTTGTCTAAACTCATACATTCTTAGTTTTTTGATGTACATTTTTGAATTTTTTTTTCCATCTACTATTTACAACCATAGCTATGATTTTCGCTAAAACTGAAGCACCTAACATTAAAATAGAGCCGCCGTTTACCTTGTTGCCTGCACCAAGCTTGGCCATAAAACAAACTCTTGGATGAAATATCTAATTAAATTATTTAATAATATGAACTCGTCGGAAATGCGTGCACCTGTTGTGTATTTTCAATTGATTAGACTAAAGAGGGCGTATAGTACAAGTGATTTTGCCTACGATAAAGGTGTTAGGTGCCCACTAAATGAATAGGGGCTGATTTGACAAATATCTAAACTTGTTCCTTAGCAATCCGGTAGTAAGAAACGACAATATGTCGAAATGAGAATATCGGAAAAATTATCTCAACTTTAATCTTCAACTTTATTTACGTTGTTAAGCTTAACGTATAATGAATTCGATAGAATAAATTTGTCACCCTAAAAACTTTAGGATCATTTAAGCGCCAGATTTTTTCACTACAGTCACACTGCTCAAGTATGAAGGGGAAAACATTCGATTATGTGTCAAAGCGTTTATCGAGCAGCTCAACATATCGCACATTATAATTAGGTTCCCCTTTGTCCCCTTGTTCGTTTTCTTTAGTCACTTAAGTGCACCATGCAAAGAATATAAAATTATAATGTAAAATTAAAACGGGTGGTAGCAGATTGTATCGGTCATTCTTGTAGTATCAATTTGATTTCATTTTGCCTTCACGACTTTATTCGTTATTGTCTTGTTGTGTCACAACACATCTGCTATCTATAGAAGATGCGCCCATGCTACAACCCGGTATGCTGCTGTCGTTAGGTGATAAAATGCGGGGGTGGAAAAGGGGGGAGGCGCTCTAGTTTAGTGAATCGGGTGACATGTCCTTGATGTTCTATAACGTTAAGTAGCAAGTATGACATACTTATTACTAACTGCGAAAGGGGGCTTCTCTCGTAATTTACCTGCTTACTATACTGTTCTCCCGTCTCGCGCAGTTTTAGAAGCGACCGTGACATTGAATATATTCGAATTTATATACTCACTGGCGGTTAGCTAACGAACAAAATGTTGAAACGTTAAACACAAAATGTTAAATAGGAAAACTCCATTGCGTACATGCTAACTAGACCGGTTTGGTCCACATATAACTTTAAGGGTCGGACAGTGCGTCTTGTAGTATAAAGTCTCTTCTTTGTTTCACTAACGATTAACGTTTGCTTATCAGTATCTCATTCTGTACGGGGACATATTCTGTCTCGCAAATGCGGCGACTCGAAATAATTATAGTGTTAGAACTTCACATTATAATTTTACTCTTATCATAATCCTTGTCAACTAGATCTTCAGAGAAACAGCGCTTTAGCATAGAATGGCTTTTGACTTTCAGTTGCCAGGAGCAATACATGCACATATCTACATACATTTCAACAAAACACTAGGATGTTACAAGTGTAAACATTAACGAAAATTGTCCTTTTGCACTCACTATAAAAATAAGCTTGCTTCTATCCTTGATGCTAGTGCACTAAGACATCCTTACGTCATAGCAACTACGATCTTTACCAAAATAACAAGGTGCTGAAATGCAATGAGGATACACACAGCAACCGAATGCTAAATAGAGTCGCTTTTTATTAAGTATTAAAAAAAAGAAACAAGCCTGATCACTGAATGTTAAATTATTTTTTTATGTTGCTCCTTATTATTTCTACGTTTAAAAAAAAACCCGTAAAAATAAGGCGCCGAGTTACTTCATGTTCCAACAGTATACAGAGTCCAGCTAATAAAGGACACTGAGCTATGCCACTTCCGGTTAACACCGTAGCCTTCCGAGCATCATACTTCTAAATAGGTCAGTGTATATTCGCTGGGCATAGGACTAAAAGAAACTGGACAGATATAATGCATAAGTAATAACCCTTATTGAAATTGTCAAAACGGTCTTTCTGACATTCTATAGGGTCGTCATTATTATTAATAATTATCACCATTATTATTTCCCCAATTTTATTATGATGATTTTTATTATTATCCTCAATATATAGTGTATCTAATTAGTAAAACCGCCTCAGATTGATGTTATTATTAATTATTTTCATATCAGATACGATTATGAGGGACACCGACAAAAAAAGGGCTATATTTGTGGTCTATTATAGCTATCAGGTACTCTGAGGAATGAATGATATGTATGCCGTTGAGAATGATAGAAATATATCTTCCTGTAAATAGTCCGTATTCTGGTGTACGGGATGGCTCAAAAACAAGGTAAGGGATCGTATAAATAAATACTTCAATATTAAAAAAGAAACTCCCTAGTAGCAATATGATAACAAACTGACTAGTTGGTGCATGACCTCTTGACATGCACGCAAACCCAGTGCTATACTGTACAACATTATTTGTAGTAGAACTTCCATTTAGGGCGTCGTCAATTGGCTCGTTTCGTAACTTCGTGCTAATCTAAACTTGATTTAAAAAGCAATATTTGTCAAGCAATTTTTTCTGTTAATACGGAAAACTGAATATGAAATATATGAATTATAATAATATTATGCTGAATATATGAAATATATTCAGCATAATCGTACCGTTAAGCACGTTCTAGTAGAAGTTCAGGACAAATCTACGTTCAAGTTTAAATTGACTGGAAATTCGTCCTTGATTATTTGAGAATTTGTCTTTCTTTGAACACCGCAACTACAATCGAAATAATGCAACTGGAAGTAAGCGAAATCAATTACTGCGTACTGTCTGATGCATTACCCTATATACCCACGTGGCCAGTGCAATGGCACCTAATTGAACGAATGTTGCTTCACATATTTTCGAACGATGGACAATAACTGATGAACGCATGACCATGCGAAGAATGAGTCTTTCAGATACCTACGGAGTGAAAATAACAGTGACCGATTTTGCCGGCCAGTTTCTCAAATCTTGCATCTAAAGCTATGGATTTAGTTATTCACAACGTCAATACGAGCTTTGAGCTCGATTCTCAAACTTGAACTTAGAGTTCGACGACCACTTATTGCTGCGGTAGACTGACCATTTCGCTGGGCTGCCTTAATCCGACGGCCAATATTATTGGCTTAGAGATTATTCTGGATCTTTACGGTCAGGGCTTTCAAGTGTCAACCCTAAGTTATGCAATTCCACTCACTATTCAGTCACTTTTCGTTCTATTTTTTGTTTTCATTTGCCTGTGCGTTCATATGTTTATTCACTCAAATTGTTTCTGTGTCAAATGTTAAAGGCCTGGAAAACGACCTTTGTCTTCTCGGTAACCCTGTGGAATGTGAAACAACTGCGGATGAAGATTGTCACGGAACTCGAACTCCTGGAAGGTCACCCGCGCTGTGACTGTGGGCAGAATCGGCAGCTCAATCTTGACGGGGAATCCCGATGGAAGCTTCATTTCAACAAACTCTCGAAGTTTATTGAAGTGCTAGGAGACAAAAAGCCAAACACAGGCAGTTCAATTATTACTTCGAAAGCCTTCAACTCAGATTCCAAGTCGATTCAAATCGTAAAGTTTTCATGAATAGATACGGAGGTCTCTACTATATTCTATGATAATCAAATAACGCAATTAAACGTCGCACCAACTTAGCTAGGTTAATTTTTGCCAGGAGACTAGGATATTTAATAAAATAATCAATAATCATTGGTAAGTTACATTCGATACAATTGCAGTTACAATTTCGATGAATATCTGTGACGAGCGTAAAGAACGAAAATTCTTCACTTACCTTAAACGGCGTTATAAACTCAAGGATGTTGAGCAAATGCTCAACCGACATAGGGAAGTCGTTGCTCATGGCAACGACGGCCTTAAAACTTTTTCGTGTGTACTTGCATACAGGCGTCCTGCCAAGTATGGGAGCGTCTTCGTTATTATTATTGTTTATATAATCATCCCATGTCAGCGTACAAGGCGGTGGAGGTGGCAGCGATTCACGACGAGTTGGATGTTCGATTTCGGCAAGCGCTGACGTTTTGCCACCTGAACGTGAGTAATGAAAAATGCAATCTTGGAGAAAGGTTTTCCAAAAAAAGCGCCAAGCCAACTGGGGGCGTTTGCAATAATTAGCGCGATGTCGTTTTAATTAGCTTGAACGATAAGACCTGTTTTTGTGGTACAATAATATTTGCAAATTTGAATCAAATACTGTTCGGCCTTGTTCAGTATACCCTGTCGAAAAATAGTTTCTTCTTCGTATAGAAATCCAACAAATGCGGCTTGCGTATTATGCTACGGTTGAAATTCACTTATTGACTCGACTTAATGAAAATCGAAATGCTATATAAATAAGTATTATTTTTGAGGTAAAAAGTATTTTATTTTTAGTGTTTTTCCGTTATAGTACCTTTGATACTATCCACCATGGCCTTCTGGTTAATGAGATCCTGTTCAGACAGATGTTCTCGTCTTTTTCGCCATTCAAACTCTAATCCGTGTACGTGATAAAAGTCTGCTAAGAAGCGCGATACCTGGCAAAAATTAACTTAATTAGCCACATTATTTTACGTATACTGTGTATCTAATAGGTTTATATTCCACTAGCTAATCGCAACTAAAGTAAGCTATATTAGACAAGGCGATAGTCATATTGTACTTGCTAATAACTTTTTACGGTTATTCGAATTGAGTAGTTTATGAGGCAAATGAAATTGATAAATTTATAGAAAATAAAGAAGTCTGAAATATCCAAGCTGAAGTCGCTTGAAATTTAGCACCCTTTAGCAACGATTAAGGTTAATTAATAAAGCACGTTCGAACCTTTTCCGTACGACTTTCCCGTAACAGCCACCCAGTCTGCACGCGTGAAAAGGTGACATTCTTTGTCGAGAAGTGGGCAGACAAAATATCTGTGCTCATTAACATATCGATTTCATCCTCCAGTTCAGCCTCACTTTCCTTTTAATAGAAAAAACACTTATTATGGGATTAAATTTGACTAGATTATGCACAGTATTAGTAAAGTTATTTACGTGAACTTTATATGCTAAAAAATACCTCAGCGTATCTTAATATGTGTGCCTGCTTTCTAAAATCGTTACATCGATAAACCGAATTTTCAACCATCGGCGATTATTTAAAATGTACCTATTCACTTTAAAAAATGTATTTAAACCCAGAAACTCGGTTCATTGCTATTTGTATATCGCCAACTTGGTAAACTTAATTATAATTGACTATGTAACATGTAAATATGAATCCATGAAAAAAAAATTTACAACTAACTAAAAAGGCCACTCACCGGGTAGCGCACCATTTGAAAAACCTTTTGCGTATTATCCAAAACAACGACCATTTTTCCAGGCTGGCAGTTGCCTTGCAAAAGAAAAGTGATATCGCCACGTTCCCATTTCATGTCTTGAAAGTCAATGAGAGTTGTGTCCATCCGGATCGAGTTGCCCCGTTTTTGAATTCGGCAGGTGTCCGATGGAAGGATCCTTGATACTAATGGAACTGAAAATACAGAAACAAAAAACAGAGGAACAAGTGATATTTAACTGGTATGGACGAACAATTTAGTTTAACAGAGCAGTGGTTGTAGTGTTATGCGTCAGATATTTAGGACGTATTCGAGCAACCAAAAAAGTATGGCAAATCGTTTTAAGCAAATATGATTGACGTAGCGCTTACTCCATTTGTATCGCTAACCAGTAAAATAACTGCCTATGAAACGTACTCCAGCTCTGGAAATCCCATTTTAATTCCATATAAAAGTCTCCTATAGCAGATAGCATGTTCAATAGATCAGGTCTCCGCCCTTGCATCGTATCCCGTGATTGCTGCTTCAACTTTCGAAGAAGCCCGCCTATCAACTGACGATCTCCACGGCTTACTGCTTCCCGGAGAGGTGTCCATCCTTGAGCATTTCGAACCTACGACACACAGTAACCAAATGGCAAATCTTACAAAAAAGAACTTGGGAAGCTTGTTCAACAAAGATTTAATTCATTGGTCCAGGCCATATTGAATAGGACGAACGAGGTCAAGTTCAGAACTTAGAGTTTCTTTAGTTTTTTTTCTTTATCTTTTTATATACTGTTCAGTATGAAAGCTCGAGCAACGAGTCGATAGATAATGTATTAACTGATGAGGTCGTTAGGACCACGCACCTGTACAGTAGCTCCATTTGCTAGTAGTAAATTCACGATTTCATTATATCCTAGCATCACAGCAAGATGCAGCGGCGTATTTCCTGAAATATTTTACATTCACCTAAGTTAAACACTATGCTTAGTCACTCTACCAAAATGACTGAACGTATGTTATGAAACGAAGGATTTGCAGTAATCTATAGACCTTAGCATGAGATATTCTTCGAGCCACTATCCAATATTCGCTCTAAAGGTTCCCCTATTGAAAGCTTATAGGGAGCATATATTTCTTTACAAATGTTTTACTACCCAAGCATAATTAAAAAATTCAAATATATACGTACCTACGTTCCCGTATATATGCAACCATCTTTTAAGAAATGTATATAGTACCTGATCTTTAAGTAGAGTTTATTGAGAATTTGAAAAATTCGTATAATAATTTTTGACTGCACAGTTAATACATGTTTGCTGTAATTGCGCACCTAAAATATACATCATTAAAAGCACTTGACATATACAGTCTAGTTGAATGATATTTTAGAAATTTTATAGAAGAGCTCACAGTCATCTATGACATTTGTTTCAAGTCTCGCGCTAGATCGTACATGATTCATATAATATTCAAAAAAGAAAACTTTGATACTTCTCCCTGAACGTGAAATGCTATTAATTTCGTGTTTGCTTCTGAATAGCCAGCCCTATTCCAAAGTTCGCCGTAAGCATATTAACAAAGAAAAAATAACAAATATTCTGCTTCTGGTCTTTGCCATCATCTACCGGGGAGCTACAACGCGAACTTGTATAACAATAGAACGCAGAAAATCGACCGTCGCCCTCATGTGAAAGGTCAACAATATGAGGTGTCTAGTTCAAATGATCGCTTAATCCAGTATCTGCTATCACAAGTGGCAACAATAGCAAATATCCAATCGTAATAGATGTTTACATAGTAAGAACAATGTATGGATCGTTCCATTATTTCAATCAAGTTCACGTATTAATTAAAGCAATTTCTTTTTACTGTGAGCTTGCGACCTTGTGTTGGCGGATTCTATATCCTCTTGAATTATCCGTCGGAACTAAGTAAAACGTAAATCAAAGAACTCAGCGTAAAAGAAGTCAAATAGCAGGTAACAGGTGTTAGCTGACCCAGCTCGTTGCGGAGGTCTGGGGCGTAAGGCAGAAGTAGCTGTCGATATAAAGGGTAAAGCGTTTTCTTTCATTGCAATTATTCTCTTTGCATAGATACATAGACAGCACACGAAAACGACTAGACATGACGAAACAGCTGCCGGAAGCCAAGCCTTGGATGACTAATTCACGATTCAGCTCTTGCGGAGGATTTCTTTTGCAGTCGAATTCACAACCATAGAAGGTTAATGTATGAGAGAAATTCATCGATTTTGTCAACATCAGCTTGTGGGGTTAGTTGAGTGAGCTATAGTAGTCAGTAGATTGACATTTTGCGTCTTCATGGATATGTAGTTTTGTATTTTGACTGCCATTCATGAGCTGTGTGTTTTAGCTTGAAACCGACTTGGAAAAAAATGTATACGTTGATAGGAAAAATGGATCACAATGTCCCTAATTGTAAAACATACACCCTCTTCTACTTCAGTAAATAGTATTATATACAGAACGCAAGTTCAGTGGAAGCTAGAAACTGTTAAAACTGGTCGACCTGGTATAAAGCCATGGCTTAAGCTAACTTAACGGAAAGCTATGTTTGGTAACGTCATTAGTTTAATGTAAAGTACTCTTCTTTGTAAAGGAGTAAAGTAATAGATAGGTCATTTGTGCTTGCCTTAAAAGCAGTTTTGATTAACCAGAGTGAACAATTTTTTATCTCTCTATTATATGGGTATGTGTAGACAGGATATTTCCATCATCAAACGTTATTGGAAAATATAATATGCATCCTAAAGCTCACAAAAACTCATTTGATATATTAAACTCTTTAAATATTTAATTTATAGTTGAGCACGTCATGAACAAATATAAATCAGAATCGATGCCACTAATCCCAACAGCCTTTGGTGTAAATTACTCTAATGACAATATGAAGACACTACATTTAAATGTACAATATCATAATGTTCATTTTCACATTCATGATACAATTAGAAAATAACAGTTTAAATAAACCATACATTTAAATCATAGGAAAATATATTTACAATATCAATAATAGAAATAAAAATACAAGCAAGGTAAATACGAGCATGGGCTTATATATATAAATCCTCTTAACAATGAATCTTTATCTCACATCTGATAAAGGGCAGACCTGTTAACATTTTTGGCCACAGGAAAGCAGGTTAGGTATTAACGGTTGTATCGTCAAATGTTGCACTTCCAACTTACAGTACCGGAGTATTATACCCCGTAATATACTTCTTACATAGTACTAGGCTGCTACAAGTAAATCACGAAGACTTTTTTTTGACAAAGAACTTTAGAATTACGCACCGCTATTAGACGAAACTTGGCGAGCTGACACTTCAGTCTTCTAAAACACTGAGTGGAAACTTATTGGGTTTACTTTAAAGGAAATTAGTTCAGAAGTAAAAATATTTAATAAAATCAACACTCGGATTTTAAGTTCTTGTTTGTCGAAGGTCACAGCGCCGCGGAAATTTATCGAAGATTGGTAAAGACCTTAGGTAAGAAAGCCTCAAGGAGAAGCATACTACGTGAGTAGTGCAAACTTTTCAAGAACCGAGATGGGAATATTGCCAACCAGTGTGGAGGAAACCAAATACCGGGACCCGAAACACAAGAACGTATTACCCAATCAACGAGTCTTTTCACGACAGCACAGCCTGCAGTTGTGGTTTAAAAGGCTTTGTTAGCCCGAATTGACATTTCACGTACCTCTTACAGATTTACCAATATTGAAAAAAAAAAGCTGAAAATGGGAAAACCTACTCAAAATGGTTCTCCCAAGGAAATACGTGTAGTGTAATTCACGCACAATTTGTGGATTCCTATCCAACAAAAAAATCCGTTTGGGGCATACGGTCGCCGTAGTTGAAGAGAACTTTAGTTCTCCCGGAGAGAGACCAGGGTAGGGATTGGCGTCGCTCTGGAGAGATATCGAGTTAGGTGGCAGCGTCGAGTAGATTCGGACGTAAGGTAACGGTTGTATTTACAACGAACATCAAGGGCATCTGCTACTATGGGATACTCGCCGAAAATAAAACAATGAATGCAACATCCTATCAAATTTTAATGGCAATCGAAAGTATGCATCTGATTATTAATGGCAACGCTAGACCTCATCGCCACCTTTCAATTACTTTGTGGCTTTTTACTCGCTTATTTTTCTGATCTACGTTCGTGCGATTACGGGGCTTGCATATCCTAAAAAGGCAATTGGTAAGCAAGCGTATCATACTATAGATTTACCAAAGTAAATCTATAGTATGATAATAAAAAGAAGAGGTAAATTAATAAGTATAATCGAATGGTAGGTATAAGTTGTGCAGAAATTGCCAAAGCGCTGGCATCTTTTAAAAAAATAAAAAATAAAAGAGTACGTCTAATATATATGCCTCACCCCACATAAAAAGATATATATGTATATATGTATTCTGGAGTGATTGTATTAAAGTTGCTGCACAAAATGGTTGTCTCGCAAAAAAATGAATTTACAATGTGTGATTTAAATTAGGCATACTTATGTTTTCTTTTTTTATTTTATAAGCAACTAGGAAGATTCGTAATTTCGCTATATTGTTCCGCTATTATATGGATACCATACATATCTACGGTTTTTCGAACAAGCTTTGGCTATGGGATTACATAACAGTCGTTTGTTGCTCTTGAAGATGCAAAATATCTAAACTGGTTGATAGATCGAATCGAATCGCAGACCCACGCGCAATCTATCACTGAATTAACTGATGTTGCCTAAATTATTATTAAGGTTTATAATACTGACTAAAGCTAAACGACACTAGCATACTGCGTAATCTACTCTAGTGGTAATGAGGGACCTCGAAATTGTCATAATTTTATGTACTGCCAAACAGCAGCCTCCTTAATTGCAAACATCGTTATGAACAGACACAACATAATTTAAAATAGCACTAGAAATAAGAACACTGAGAAGTGCGACTTTTGTTAATCATGTATCGTTACCTAGTACAAAATTTCAATTTAAGTAAGCTCAATTCGCAAACAACGATGATCAACAAAAATAAAGTATTTAAGGTCACTCGGTACTACTTCACCAATGAAATGTTGTTTCGGCTGCCACCTAAGTAAGCTCTAGACGAAATTGCCGAATTTTTTAGACTTATTTTTTATTATTTTAAAAGCAAATCTAGTCTAAACGTTAATCATGGGGTTGCATTACATTCTACGAACTCTGTACACGACACTGACGCATTGTCGCGCCTAGTGCTTTTTTAATAATTGTGCTATACAAATAGACCGCTACGTGGTATTAAACTTTGTCGAACTATCTTCGAGTCATACGTATACGGTGGCCGGCTGGTGGGTATTTAGATAAGAGAATGTGTTGTTTTTGTTTATGGTCTATCAGATTTAAACTGTAAAGCACGTGTTTACTCACCACAAATACAATTTCCATTTAAGCCTGTCATGATACTCACACTTTAAAACCTAACCTAATAATACATAGATGATACATGAACCTATTATGATGTCTAGTGGCGTGCCAAGTTCTAGACGTGTACATTTTTCGTGTACTAGACGTGTACATTTACAGAGATTTTAAATTGCATCTCTGTCTTTCGTACACAAGGTCATGTGTTCTTTTAATGATTGCTGATGTGGGAGCACTTGCTGAACTAAGGTGTCGAGAAGCACAGCTCAAAATGAACAAGCGGGGTTACAAAAAAATAAAAAAATTTGACGCGATCAAGACGGTATTTAAAATGATTCATAAAAAATCATGTAACGCAAATAAATAGACAGATGACCGATTGCGACTAAACGAAAGGAACTGCCGAGATACATTATCGAGTACCCTTGCCATAGCTGAAAGAAATAGATATCATACGGCCTTGTCCGCAAAATCCACAGGCGTTGAGGCATACGTCGGCACAATCGAAGAGTAATTCCCCACTGGCGTACTAAACACGTACTGGACACGTACTAAACAGGAGAGGCGAAAATCGTGTCGACAGTATTCAAGAAATAGGTCATATTGCTTCATCGTTGATAAAGGGTGCTTATGCGGCGCGAAGAAAAGTAGTAATCATGGCGAAAAAATTGCAATCATAGTTTTGTCCTAGTTAAAAGGTAATCAATAAAAAAAAGACGTAGATTTAGTAACGTTGTCAAAAGCAAAATATGAAGATACAGCCATTGGTTGGCTCTTATTAGGATTAGATTAGGAAGATATGTAACATACCGTATTAGAATAGGAATTGATTTCGCTATGCAACTTGACTAGAAAATAATGCGGGGCGTTGAACCGTTAACTGAACAATATATCGTTTATTTTTTTAAGAAAACCAATGCGGAGATTCATATTAAAGTAACTCATGTCATTTTCCTAGGCCATCCTTTCTTTTTAGCACTGTTTAATCCAGATGATCATTTTTGTATCCGTAGCTACCCCAATGGTAACGTGTTTGTTTACTGAACTTTGGGAGCACGTGGTAGTCCAGACTCGAATCCATACGATACACTTTATTTCGTGCTGGCAGCAGCTAGCCGTCTAAAGCAATGCTTAACAGCGTAAATACCGGATCTATAACTCGAAACATTCATATCAGGTAATCACTATTAATGTGGCTGTAAACACAAGGTGCTCGCATTATCCACTTTAAAAATCGATTAATGCACTAGAAATATTCTTAAGAACCTTCCTTAATTATTCATACTTCATATATGAGGAGCTCTCTTTTGGCCAACCAAAACTGCGTATCAAATTTTGCGTGTTAGTTAGGGTCTGCTTTATGAATTGGCCAGTAGTTTTAGGCCCTGTATAATTATTGCAGTGACTTATTGGGGATTATTATGCCCCTCAGAGGAGAGCTACCAAAAAAGAAAGCGGAGTCTTAGGTACAATTGGATGCGTATAAGCTACGTTTCACACGCTACGTTTATTCCAAATGTTCGCCTCAACCTCAGCAAATGGATGTGGGCAGCGTGAAGACCATTCCAAAACAGGCGTATCAGCTTTAATCCCGTATCTAGTACTATTATCGTGCCAAAGCAAGCCCCTTGAAGTTTAATAACCCAGTCGTTAACTAACCGCCTGATTTGCACTCAAGCTTACTAAAGGGCTCGTCGTGATGTTGTTGTCAACTGCAAGTCTCTACCAACGTATTGTAAAACAAATTATATCCAAACTTATCATTAAGTTTCAATTCGATTTTGACAATGCTCTCAATCTTTTCAACATAGTTACCTTTTCAAAAACTGTGCCCTGCCTGAGACAGTTTTTAAACTATATCCAAAATGTCCAAATAAACAGGACCATATATTTTCTAAATAAATTCTTATCTATGAGTCTTGGCAGGTGGTTAAATTTAGCACAAAGAAATAAAAGTTGCATTTATTACAGAGTCGTACGGATCAAGCAGATCAGATCTACTGTTATATAGATGGCTGAGAAAAGGTTAAAACACGAAAAAGCGCAGCTATTGCTTTTCATACGGTGGGTATGAGCCAGATCTGACAACCCAGACACGAGCTAAGGGGAGTAGGACCTAAATAGAAGTGTATCATGGTTGTTCAGATTCAGAATATTCACCCGACTCAACAACGTACAAGTACACGAGCATAACGCAGAGATCAGTGCGTTCGAAAATTGGTTAACGTATTATTTTTTCCTGCCGCTTAGATCTGAACATTTAAAAATAACCTTTATTTATAGAGGAAACAGTGTTTAAATATTTATAGTGTGGATATTATGCATCTAAAAGTTATTTTGATATTCGAGATCGCGTTATCATTTTACCACTATCATATCAGACTAAAAAAACGAAGAGAAATAATACATGAAACACATTAGTATATAACGATACCAATCTTATGACCTGACGTGGCATATATGATTCGATAGACACTTTTACCATTCAAATAAGGTAACATCAAATAGCGACTATAACCTAATAGTTCGTTTCATGATACTTTATATACAGTTTTTCATTCAATACAAGTTGAAGACACTTCTCCGCTACACATTTTTTATGGCAATATTTGATCATATATTAACATGGACAGTGCTGGTGGCTCCGTTCCTGTTTCTAAACGGTAGTGCAACGTTGTCTCTAGACGTGTAAGTTAAGAATTATTTTCCACGTTTGAAAGCGGTCAGTTTACGAACAAGCAAATTGTTGTTATGCTCTATGAAAAAAATAAACTTGCCTCTTGGGGCAAAAGTATTCACTCAATCGACTCCATCTCCCGCGCGCAATTTTCTCAGGCGGGACCTCTAATGAGCCACAAAAAACTAGCCAAATCCATAGTCTTTTCACAAAGTCGCTTTGAATCAAACAAACATGCGGATTGACATCTTAAACAGTATACTTAGGTAGGTAATAAAGTTATATACGTATGTAAATATATATGTGCATATAAATTTTCTAACTCATGCACTTGCCATGGCATTTGCTAACATCTTTCTTAAAAATGTATAGTTTTTAAAATTAGGAGAGGCAACTATGATATAAACCTTAACGTTATTCGTGGTGACAAGATAGCTAGCTCAGCACGTATCGCTCGCCCACCACTATCGGTAACGGCTTAACGTCGGTCTGTATACATGAACACATTGAGTTTCTGAACTGTATGAGAGTAAACACTGACATTTATCATAACATACTCAAAGTATTCAAACGAGCATACCTGTATACAGAAGATTTGACTTGTATTCGTTCTCTGAATAAGCTTTTTGTGACAAGTCCTCATGTGGTGATTGTAGTGACTGGTGCCGTTTAATAACGAGCAGCTTTACGACACTCTTGCGTTTCCATCTAACTCACCCGTTGATATTACAATGTTTGTTCATTAACAAATAACTTGGCATTTTGTATGTAATGTTGCCGACATCGAATAAAGCACTCACCATATTTGTCCTTAAGCGAGAGATCAGTCGTCCGTACAAGCTCTGCCACCTTTTGGACATCGTGTTTAAAGACCGCTTGGTGCAGCTCAAAGCCTGTGCCTTCGGCGGCCATGCCATACAAACTGACAGCTGTTGAGTTACACTACAAATACTCAGCACACATACATAACAAGACCGTCTGAACATATGGTATACGGTTTTGCCCTTATTGTTTTTTTAAGTGTTCCTATTGTTGTTTTCCTTAACGCTTATCTTGCTTCTTAATCGAATATTTCAAAATGCTCGACTTCTGTTTGTCAGCTGGACTGAGCAAGGAATCCTCAACACAAGCAGTTCTGTGTGAGCCGGTGTCACTTGGGTTCAGCTAAGTGGGTTCAGCTAAGTGCATTAGAAGAACATCTACGCCTAAAGTAAATCAGCAGCAAAGAGTACGGAAAGATGCTCAACCTGATCTGTCGTTTTCTTAGTAGTCTTTAATCAGTTTCTATTATGTCATCGCGTGCTAAATATCTCGCACATTGTTCCGTCAAGGGTTCACTGATTTTTACACATTCAAGAACACTCGTTTCGACCCAGCAGCATCAGCATTAACACAACCAACCAACAGTATCACTAACAAAACTAGTATACCCTATTTTTGTACTACGACTCTGTCGTTATTATGATACAATTCCACATATATTTGCTATTATACGTATGAAGTCACCGCTAATCAGTCATTAGAATGGCGAGTCACGAAATAACGTTCGTTTGCTATGGTTGAGGTTCGGGCACACCAACGCTATCTTCGCCTTTTATCTGTCCACTATCATTAGGTCAGACTCACAGGTTAGCTGCCTTTTTGATTCGATTACTCATCTGCAAAAATAAATAAGTGGTAAAGAGAAGAATGGCGGCGGATTCCAATTTCAGCTGAATGTATGAGACGAATAAAAGACTGTAAGTAGACATCAAATTCGTCTGCAACAACAAACAATTTTCACAGTCGAAATTGTGAGGGGAGGGCACCGCAGCGACAAATGGCCTCCTAGCGGTGATTCTGTATTTTGTCGTCTGCCAATGTTTGTAGATCCATTGGTTTACGGCGGGCTGTGACCACGAACGGTTCGGTCTCTTGGTTACGGCGATAGGGTAAGCGGAAAGGTTTTTGCATGTAGAAGAAAATCGTGGAGGTTCGAATTGTGCTGCGGGAGTATGATAAGAAGAACTCTATCCGAGTTGACAAGTTATTATGGAATCGTTGCAGCAGTTGTTATAGTAATATTTTTGATATTCTATATGTACCGATAGATTGATTATGTGTAATGATTGACGATAAATAAGCGAAATGCAGCAGTTTCTTCTGATGAAATTCTTTGATAAATTGCTAAAGTATGCAAGTGTGAGTGTATAAAAATTACAAATATTCCTAACTAATAAGTCGACTCAAAGTTTAAATAATTTTTTAACAATAAATAAGAACCTTTTAATTATTAACGGGTATGGTGATGAGGTTGAAACAACGAACAATCATTACAATAAGCAGCATCCAGTTTATGAATCATCAACTCTTAACACACTAGCGAAATACGTTCAAGTTATTGTGATTAAAAAAAAATGTAAATCAAGCGTGTTAAATACTTTCAGCAAACAAGAAAAACAGAAAATGTTAATTAAGCCCGACGACAATTTTAATAGGAACCTTTGAACGCGTGAAATGCACGAGTATTCAGTCAAGTACTTTGGCAAAGGCACACTGGAGCAATATGGGAAATTTTGTTAAATACCTTTAACGGATACAAATGATATAGCTTGCAAACATATACTCCATAAAAATACAGCATACAACGGTATGAAACTGTTGTGTAAGAAAAATACCCACAGGCAATGCCAGCCTTCTGAGGGTCCTGGTGCCGTATCTTTTGTCGGCCTTGTCTACAGATCTGAAAATAAAATACTATTTTGCTGAAAAAGAACCTGGATACGGTCTGGTACACGTTACAACTGAAAGCTTAATCTTTTTTAAAGCACGAGGCTCAGTACCATACTTTGTTTTGTTCTTTTGCTTATGAGCTACATACATTAAAACGAATAGGCTGCCAGGGTGAGATTTGATGTGAATTAAATAAAATGATTATTTAAAGAGGTTTTTTGATCTACCACGAAACATAATTGTGATGTTTTTTTAAAGCAGCGTTTCTATACAGAAGAAAAGCCACGTAACTGGGAAACTTGCGTACTTGCGCTTCCAACGAAAAGTTGGAAACGAGTCCTTATGGAGAGACATCGGGGCGAACCATTTGTCTAAGCTGCCCTCATTGTTCGTAACCAGTCGATGTAAGCGTTATTTGAAAACACTGGGCCTGCCACCAGCCAAATCACGTAGCTTTGAACCGGGAAAATGACCAATCCTCAATTTAGCCCAGCAATATAAATTGCTCTAAGATACTGCCTATGCCTCAATTTATCTTCATGATAGTTCGGAACTTAGTAAAAGCGACACAAGCAAAGTATTTCTTTGTTAAAATCATAAAATAGACGGATGACATTGTCATACACCCAAAGAACTATTTTCAATTGATCAAATGATGAGATCCAAATTAATACTGACAGGATTAAAGTATTTAAATTCAATGTAGGTGGCCGTCTCGCTACTTTCAGCGAACTCAGGCAACAGAATATCCACTATAAAATTTACCAGTTGTTTCTTTCGTATTAACTAATTAAAAAAAATTTAGTTTCCAGTCATGCAATAGAAAAAAACTCTTCAAAAATTCACATTTGCCATAGCCCTTTGACACTCTAATCAAAAGATAGCATTTATGGTTAGTCATGCTGCTTAATTGAATTTTTTAAATCAAACTAATTTACAGGTTCATCATTCTTTAATTAGGAATTTTTACGGTCAATGGTATTTCTATAAAACACCTGGTAACTCAAGCTTTTACTAGTTCACGTTAAATGGGTAAATTGCTTAGGTTTGCTTTTATTCCATAGCGATGATTTCAAATAAGTTGAAGTCTATCATCTAAGTTGTAGTATATTTGTGAATGCGTATACGATATATACGATAAGGTAAATATAAACGTTATTTAAGACCGCCAGCTAAGATTACTTTCAATCAGCCATAACGAAGACTTAAACGAAGGGTTTTGTGGAAGGGACATACTATCTAATTAGGAATAGCGGTTTTTGCCTGATAAAAGGTATTTTTAATTATATGCACTCGTCCTTAAAGCTTAGGTAACTCTTAGTTCTAAAAAATCGAATTTAGTATTTGTTTACGTTAGGTTCCACGCACCTCCAATAAGAGCAAGTTGTAAGGGTACAAGTCTCAAAGTGGGCGAAGGTTACTGTTTGGTTGGTGTTACGCAAACAAGCAAAGTCAGACCGAAAAAAATGAAACTGAACGAGAAGAATGGCATGAAACGTTCCGGATGATTCGCGCTCACTCAGCCAATAAGCATCTTTGGCCTGAATTTATATAACAGCAATTTGACATCATAGTCTAATGGCGGGGCAGCAGGTTTTTTATATGTAGATCTTTGGCTAATGTACCATATTTCCACGACGCAGGTTTTTAAATGAGTGAACAAAAAAATATATTTATGCTTGTAATCCTTTTGTCATTTTGTAAGTGGCTTATACATACTGTTGGTTTGCAGCACGGTTTCATATTCATAGAAAATAGATGTATTCCTTGCAAGCTGTTAACGTAGTTTCTTTAATAAAGCTAGAAAAAAAATAAATTTGTGAAAAAGATAGAATAACTTTAAAAATATTACGTTTATACACTTGTTACTAAATAAAAGTTAATGTCTAAAGACTAAGAATACTTCTTTGTTTAGAAGGCATCTGGCCGACCTGATTTTAAGGTGTTTCGCTGTACACGACAAGTAGTTAATTTGCGCCCATCTATTTGGTTATTGGAGCTGTAGAAACTCAAGACAGCCAGTTCGTGCCTAAATTAAAGTGGGACAATAATATTGACGTATGTCATTGCCATTTTTTCCAAAAAGAAAAAGCATAACATGCTTTTTACCTATATTATACGGACATTATTTGTCTCAACCTTTTTCCACGAGCCAAACGGGAAATTCGTATACAGTTGTTACCATTCGCATCTAAATAACGAGGGGTCTATTAGGAGGGTCCTACCATTTTCGAAGAACTGTGTCGTGTGAGCTATCTGGATAACTATTAAGCTCAGATAAAATACTACCCGCGAATATCTGTAAAGGATTTCAAATAATATATTTTTGTGTACATTTCAGTGACGCACGCAGTTCACACACACCGAATTCTTCTACTAATCGGCATATTTTTAGGCAAATCCTCCTAGTACGATCACACAGACAGATAAGCAGACAAGCAAAAAACGATCGTTGTCAGTGAGCCCTTACCCCAAATCTCCAAACATTATTTTTTTTTCTATTTACTAAGCAAATCACGCCCCCGAAAAGTGGCTCTCCTTTCATACGAACAGCATCCAATTGTCACGCGTACCGCCTCAAGTCTATTCTTCTAGACAAGAGTGTTGTAGGTCGCCGATTGAGATCTCCGAGCTTACCCGATGAGCCACTGTCCTGTCCAGGGTAATTGGGTAAAATACACAGACTCTGTCTACTCTGATGTCCTCAGCAATTGTGATCGCCCCACTTTGCCCACTTGCCTTTATCGAGACGCTAATCAGATCGTGCCAGTGAAGTGGATAGCCACTCAACATTCGAAATGCTAAACTGATATGTCCATCAGATCCGAAACCCGTTTAGCTGCATCAACATCCAACTTCTAAACGACGACGCCTCTCAGTACCATTTCTGCGTTGTCATCATCGCTTTGATAGCGACAGCAGCGACCTCCATGAAGCGCATGGGCGAGGCTGAACGCACATCCAATTACATTTCTTTGTGTAGGCTAATTGATTTTATTAATAGAGTAGTAGATAAAAAGGACGACAGGAAACCGGTTAAAGTTCAGAGGCCTGTTGTTCGCTGAACTAGCCAAGGAGATCAATTCTTATGGATTTTTTTGCGTACGTGCTGGGTCAGGGCCATTTTGGTAAGATGTCCTTAACAGCATTTAGAATTCCGGGTCAATAATTCAAGTCGTAAGGAAAACAATGACGACCCATAAGTAGTAATGACAGTCAATTTTCGGTGTTGTTCAATAGTATATGATATAAATTAGCAATCTGTACATGAACAAACTTTGTTATGAAATAAAAAAGAATATAGGTTGCATTGAAAATAAAGCGACCATCAAATATAATTGATTTGATACTGTTTCCTTATATTGTTTCTTTATATATTATATATTTTATATATAACAATAGTACTTGTATGTCATAAGTAAATTCATCTCTCTTGCCAATTTAATTGGCTCGTTTTATCCAGTAGGTCATTCACCTAAAATAACAAATATCAGTCGAAAAAGGTAATATTATATTTAGCCGAAAAGGTAACCTTTTGCAACCATTTTTTTTGTGTAATCCTGCGAGTTCTTTGCTTTTCCTCAAAGCAGTCCTCTTATACATAACTTTAATTTTTCGACATTTAAAACTTCTCGTAGAGGCAATATTGTATATTTCAGTTGAATAAAGGTTGGAAAACACAGAAAACAACATAACAGATTTTTAGGTCAAAAAAAAGTTGTCAGATAACAGACAACTGTCTCAATTTTCCATTTCCCAGCGATAATTGTATCTCATTCTATAAAAGCAAGCCTTGTTTTTAAGCCTTGTTTTTTCATCTACTTTCGCCTTCGCAGTATATCAGTGTACGGGTACTGCAGTAGTGTATACATATCAGCGACCTAAAACAGCCGATGTTCAGCAATACTGACCTGTCTCCCAGGCCGCTATCTGAACAGCGGCCTTGGCACGCGGCTCGTCCGGTCTTTCAAGGTGACGGTAGGTGCCGTGGCACGCGAATCCCCTGAATTCTCTTCGTTGGACTCTCCTTCGTTGGGAAGCCTTGGAGGCCTTGTGTGACCTGACTTCCTTCGTTAGGTGTGAGCAATAGGTACAGAGGTAAGATCTGTTGCCCTAGCAGCTCGCCTTGCCTCAATTAGTTTTTGCCATCACTGGTTCTCATGCAAACACAGCTCAAGCACCTCAAACGGCCGAATACCCGTTTCGCGCCGACCGCGGCAGCTCTTCTGCAGTTGTCTCTGTTTGCGAGGCAGGTTAGGTTGCTGCAGGTGCTATCTTTGCCACTGCCAACGCCGGCATGAACGACTGTCTGAACTGTCTACGTCCAACTCGCTGCATAAAGCTGCATCCCCTTCTAGGATATACCCTTCACGTGCCACACCGCCACCCGGCCTAGAAGGCTCCCCACTGACCGAACAATGGTAGTCTGCGCTTCTGCTGTTCCCGACAGCCAAGTTGTCAAAGGAAGTTCATATTAAAGACGATATGTCATATCCCAACAGGTAGGCCAAGGGTCTTTGGTCTCAGAGCTATGTGTGTTGCTGCGGTACGGCTATGGAAGTACGATTGCTAAAGCACACGAGGATTCGGTAGCCCATGAGAAAGAAAAGTTGAGAAATAAAGATAAAGAACGAACATGGGAAAGAGTGTAAAAACGCCGTATGGTGCTAGCCTCTATCGAGAATCTAGTAGCGGTATGCGGCGTTCCGCAAAGCTAGTGGGAACACGGGGATAATGGGAAGTGGGGGAAGAGGGATCTAAGTTTGGCGCCTTTTCATCTCCTACTAACTACTACTATGTCTGTGTGTCCCTGCCTCCTTTGCTCCGTGAGGGAGGGCAGAGCGCGTATACGTACTGCCACAGAAGAAGGCGGCCGCAGCGGTCGTACAGCCGTGAACGACGCCTGTGCTGTCTTGTTCTGCCGCGTGCCGGCCGTAGTCGCTCTAGTCAGGCTCCTTTGACGGCGGGACAGACAGCTACCCCATCCTTCATCCCTCCTCCGCTGCCACCCGCCGCTTAGGCCTCTCCGACAGTTCCCTACCCCCATAATTCAGCCAGCAGGACAGTGCTGCTACGGAACTTCATCGCCTTCATGTCCTTCAGTCTATCTGCTTTCTGCTGCTCTTCGAACCGACCTCTCAAACGAAGTCGACGACACGGAGATCTATTACTACTACTACTACTAACATTGCGACTCGTTGTCGCAGTCGACGAAGACGCGAGAGGCCTCAGATACAGCAGACGAGCACGTGAAAATTAAACAAAGAAACGAGACTAGTGAAGAACAACAAGTTAGTTCTTTTTTTTATTCAACGTCATCATCACATTCTTTGTTCGAAGTTTGCTTTGTCGTTCTCCAAATTGAGGAAAAATTTAACCTTCTGTTCGGTAAAATCGTAAAGTTACGCTTCATAAAACGTACGTACGGTAGGTGGACCTAACAGAAAAAGTGCACGAGCATACATGAAGGCAAATACATGGATGAGAGAGGCAAAGTGTGCTTGACAAGAATCGGACTACTGAAAGCCTTAAGCGAAGAACTACATAAGAAGATCATTTTGGCATAAAATTTTGTGACAAAGGCCACAAGGTTTCGAGTGAGTTGCTAGGTAGCTTCATTTGGTGTAAAATTTTATTAAGGGATTTTAACTACTGACATTTAGTGGCGGTTTGGTCCAGAATCGTAATAAAAGTTGTCTTCGGAAAGAGGATTTTGAGATTTGACCACTTTGGTAGCACCGTAAATCGGACGTGAGCTTATCTTCAGCATTGACAATGACCTTTTTGGCGGAAATAGGCCACAGTTGCGTACCCCACAGACCGTCAAGCCTAGAAAGGTGTCGAGGAGGAACTGAATGTTTAGACAGACATCCAGAGCAGTAGTCAGTCCTTTGTAGTTCATTTGTAACGTTGATGCGGTTAGCTTAAGATAGTCCATTCCACATCCTGGGTCATAGCAACCTATAGATTAATGTGCTGACAGTCATGGGTGAGTTCCTTGTACCGCCACAATAACACGCTTTTGACGACGTTTCTTGTTGTTGTACGGCTCTACATTGCAATTAAAAAGACCATCTACAGCATTTAAGTCAACAATTCTTGACCAGCTAACGAAGGTCCGCACAGGCCTTCTAGAGTTTAGTTCAGAGCATCTCATGTATATACATATATATCTTCGAATTGTAGTTCTAAGGTATATCAAAGGCAACTGTGACCCAACCGCAACCTGAAAGTCAGCGCTAACAGGTCTCTTTAATGCTGAAAAATGTTAGGCGTTGATAGTTGTATGCAAAGTTTGAGGACAGTCAGTTTAATTTTCTAATACACAGCAGTCTTCAATCAACGGTGGACGAAAGTGCTTGAACGAAAGTTTGTCGCGCAACAACCCATTGGTCTAGTTTGGACTTGCCGGACCGATAGCTCAGTCGAGATAATATAGGTTGAGACCCGCGTGTGTTAGAGCCTGACTATAGCATGCAGGTTCAGAGTAAGTGAGGGGTGTTCAGAGTGGAGATAGTCTGGGGTTATTGTCGAGGCCTTGCCGGGGCCTGTGTCGGCAAGGGCTATACGAGATGAGTGGAGGATGCAGGGGTAAATCATTCGCTGAAAATGGTCTCCCATTTTGGGCAACGAGATGGGTGACGGCAACTGCCGGGATATGCCATTATTAATATGGAAGGAATGTCTTTCATTACTGCTGCTTTTATCTATGGCTATGCGCTCTTTGAGTTATTCTAGCCGGATAGGAGTAGGCTAGTCGCCGAGAGCGGGTGATGAAATGGCTGCGGCTCTTGAACGCGGTCCAAACCCAACCATATTCCAGCCGGCAACGGCATCATGAGTTCTGTTCGGATCGCCTTTCGATGTCTGATATGTTGTTAAGTATTCATAGACAGTGTGAAAATTGAAAAAGCAGACGGGATAAAACGATTCTGCCGCGGAAGCTCAGACATGCCAAAACAGAATACCCTGTTTCCCGTGCGGTAAACGGGGCATATAGACGTTAAATCACTGCAGTATTATTGCTTCGTGTCTGGCGGATGGAAGATACTGGCAAAAGCATGCAGCATCTATCAGTTTTGAAAATAGCAGCAGCAGCAGCAGTGGAATCAGGCTTTCTTGTGAAAGAAAAGTCGTTTTTCTGTGGGAACCGAGAGTAAACTGAATCATCAAAATTGCAGTGTGCACATGACTTAACTTAAATTGAAAACAAATGGGAGATAGGCCTGCTAAAAGCAGTTAGATAGATAGATTTAGTAACCGTATGGGATACGTAAGGCCAAATTACGAGTATAATGCAACGGACGTTTCAGTAACCTACATACTTGAATTACGTAACGTTCTGTTTGACGTTTAGATTTTATTCTGTGAATTGTAATAGTGGACTAGCAAATCAGATTTTTATTCTAAGTAGTGAATGTAAGAGCTGGTTAAATGATTCCATTTGTTGTTCGAGGCGCCTTTGCGTCACGTTCTACTGCACTGTTGTATACAACACGACAGTTGCGAGTCGTCCTAACGCATTGCGAAAGCAGGTCTGTGCTGGCAGATTCTGTGCTAAACTTAGCCGATAGTTGTCTCCTGCCTGGAGAATATTATATGTATTCCGATTTTGACCGAATTCAACTCCTGCATTTAGAATAGCCTAGAAATAAAGTTGTTTTCTCGTGTATGATTTGTTGACAGTTAACAAGTTCGGCGTGTCTTCCACTCGTCGTCCTGTAGCTGCTTTTCGGAAGGGGCGCCGGGGTGCAATGGCTAAGAAGATACGATTGTTTTTACTACTAGTTGCTGCACTGAACGTTTACCCGAGATGTGGAAACAGGTTTTTACGTTACCTCATGCTGCATTGATAACTGGTCAATTCTTTCGGGTTTGCAAAGGATGCCTACCACATAAAAAAGTAGTTTAATCACTTCCACTATTCTAAGCGCATAAATTAGACTGAGGTTGCAAGGCATACTTGAAAAACCTTCTACTTACATTTCGATTTTGTCGTTATCAGCCTTAGGCGGTTAAACCCTAAAGTCCCCTTAGTGTGAGCTGTTAATTTACTTGAACAGATTAATCAGGCCTGCTGGTCACCAGGCTGCATGGCAATAAAACATTGCAATAACAATGAAAAAAAGACGCATTTCGCTTCAACACGATTTATGATAAACCAGTGATTTTTCACTTCATAGCAAACAGTACAGCCGTATTGCAAACAAAAGAAGACCTTCTGTCTATATGTTGTTGTTATTATTATTATTATTACGTTACGTTTGACGCAAGACTTTAGCATTGTTTGATCGGACTGCCAGCAGTTTTTCTGCTTTGTATTATAACTCAGCCGAACAGTGTTAGAGTTTTTGAGGTAGAAATAGGCGCGTGGTTTTATCTGGTAAATCTGACCTACCTGTAAATATAAACAACGAAGGGAAGCACTAACTGTGCAGGTTACATTTGCTGCTCAGTCTAACGGACGGCAAATAAGCGCAGATCGACGCAACCAGCGCGTCTATAACATTTAAGTCGGATTGGTTGTACAGACTTATGCGGTAGGAAAGCTGCCCTTAGAGGCATGCTGAGCCCCATCAGTGCTTTTGATCATGAAGCTTCCTAGCGACCTAAATCTATATAACTGACATGCGGCAAGCCGAAATATGCTAGTCACTCGATGCACTGTCGGTAAAAAACATTTGCTTGATTGTCTAGTTGAAGTACAAGCATATATTACCTTTAAAATGTTTTCGAGTCAATTTCTTTAAAGGTTGTTCAAGCGAAAAAATAGCCTTTCATTATTCTGGCGTTTTAGTGCTCTGATTCTCCACATTTTACCACAGTTGCGTAGTCACAGCACGATGTCAACCAGTGCCGACAAGTGCTCCCTATTCGAACGTTATTGCGGAATGCCACATGGGCGTGAAAGGAGGCACTCACCTTTGTTCTCCCCGCACTAAATTAAGGGAAGGATATTTATAGAAGCGATGTAAAACTTGCCCCACGTGCCTACCATGCAAATTAGTGGGTTCCTAATGCAATAAAGAACACGGTGGTCAATGGAATACGATTAGCATAAATATATCGCAATGATCATGTTCGTAATGAAGCGCAGAATAAACGCAGGTCTCATATGGAGCCCAGCTCAGAGCCCACCTGACCTAAGAACGATCTGAGACGATAGAAAATTCGATTTCTTCTTTACGTATTTTTGGGCGGATGTCCTGTTCCAGCTCCCCTATCTTTATCCTGTGAAATTACCTTCTTTACACTTCGCTTACAAATGAAACTTCCTCACAAAGGATGAGCCGTAATTTTTTGTCAAGGTTCACCTTTGATGCGGCAGGCAACGCTTTGAACAGAATGATTATGATATTCATGAGCTATAGGGCTATGTTCATTGATACAGGAATGTGGCAGTATACCTTGGGAGCTTTCAGCTACAGTAGCTAAATAGAACCTTGCAATAGTACGTATATACAGGGTCTCTTTGGGGAAATATTTCGTATAACAATTGCTTCACAGCTATCTACAGCTGCATAGGATAATATTCTGTAGTCACAGGAATCATTGCTTACATCACAGATTTACATATCTGTTGAGTACGTACAATGGAGATAGATATTTTATTCTCTGTCCTTGTTGGAATATGTTGGCGTACGACAACAACGGTATGTCGTTTCGCCTTTTTATTAATCTGTATTCTATCTAAGTATTTGTTTGTCGGGCCCAAACTCCAAAGAGTCAGATTGGGCTGATTGTTATAGGTCGTTAGAATTTCATCCTGATGGCATCTAGATAGATAGATAGAGCCGATCTGCCAAATATGCTCCCCCTAGAGGGAAAGGTTTGTTATCTCCCACAAAGCATAATGTTAATTTGGTTGGCCGTAAACCGATGGCAGCAACATGTTCTGATTTTCGTATGCTTAAAAACAACGCCAAACCATCGCTGACAAACTCCGAGGCACGACGCCTGCGTCGTTTGTTTCTGTTGAGTGAACATGTGTATTTAACCTGCGCAGCATCAATAAGTCAGCTCAACGCGTTTGCATAATATTGTGCAAATACAATAGATTGCTGCTATTCGACGCTTTCTTTAGTTCATACACAATTAGCGTTTGAGCTATGCGTTTTGAAATCCATTTCTAATAAGTGTTAATTGAGTTAAAGTTGAGGCGGTTGCCGTAAAATCGGTTTTCGTGAAAAAAAAAAACTCCTGAACCATTTTCAGCGCAAAATAACAAACTACTAGGAAATATATGTAAATATTAAGAAGATATAAATATATGTTGTATGTAAATACTTAGGAAAAAAAAGTAGAAAAAAGAAATATAATAAATTTTTTAAACTCTGGTGACGTCTACAAACACAATCAGTATGCCAATTAGGACATGATAAAATATTTGAACCCTTATTCAATATAATATGCATAACTATCTAATGGAAAAATTACTAGAAGAAACTAAAAAGTTTGGTGACGTCGCAGGACAGAATGAATTGGTTCGTTGACTGAGCTAATCGCAGCCTGTGTTGAAAATCAGCTAAGGACTGCTCGATTCGCGAACGTCTTTGAGAGATCAGTTGGCTCTATTTATGTGCGTCTCGAAAATCGAGTCGACATGCCAACATAAAAAAGGCCCCCTAACCACATTGTACGAAAAATATGGCCAGGCCAGTATGGAACGAGCGAGACAAATATACAGTTGGCTTAGCCTTCCGACGAACATATTAAGATAGCCTGGTGAAATAATCGCTAAAGATTAACAAGTTAAATCAGACAGGGTAAATGTTAGTTGATCTTACGCATTACGTTAGATGTAAACTTTTCTTCTTATGGATAAACAAAATATGTAACTTTGCCCTACAGATGCTCTTATGACAAGCAAGCAGAAAGCGTATACTCCCTCTGTTCGCTCATCATATGATGCCACATCTCTGATCATTGGGGAGCTGTTTTAAGATTGATTGAATCTTGCTTGTACACCTCTTTTTGTTTTGTCCGTTGACCAATCGTCCTCATACATGCCCCAAGTATTCAGCTATATAATACACTGTTTTCCGTGTTTACGCTAGGTGCACAAGATTGAACATAATAACGACAAAACACCACAGACATGACTTCGTATATAACAATCATACCTTCTTTTGTAAAATTTGCCACTTTTGATCGCTCGAATGAATTAAGCCTTGGAGGACCACATACGTGCTAACGTATGCATACATGCGTAGCACCTGAAAAAAGCTCCTGAACAACTGGCGTTTTCGTTTGTACTGGTTTTAGGTAGATTCATATAGAAATGGCTATATCCTAGACGGGAAACGGCATAAGCTGGGATGCTCAATGCAGGTGTATATTTAAACTGCTCTCTTGTAGAAACCAAAGTCAAGCGTCGTGACAACGTCCATCGTGATTCACCAGTAGCGGCGGATCTTATTTACTATACGCCGTCGGTCGCTGCATCGCCGGTAACTACTAGGAGGCGTACGTAGGAAATTAGAAGCACCCAACGGAAGTTACTACGTAGCAGCGATATTCGTGAGCGCAGCCTTGGAGATCAGGTCGAAGACGACGAGGAGCAAGAATCCCAGCATCAAGAGGAGCTCGGTCTTTACCCTGCACGTGGCAGGGACGTCATGAACCTTTCATGGATGCAGAAACTGCTTCCACGTTCGTCGGATAACAACTCGACTCCTCAGGCATCACCTCAACACAAGTGTAACGCTAATCTATGTCCAAATACGCCAAGAAAACTCAACCAGTCACCTCATCATCGGCCTGTGCTTCGTAAGTGCTTACTTACCAATGTAATAGGCTTAGGTGACTACAGAATTAAAGATTCTGTAGTTAGTAGAAAATATGAATAGACTAATAGCTAATTTTATATTTGTATTACATATTAAATCGTTTATGAAGAGAGTAATAGAAACTGATTAATAGTAGTACGTCATTAAGAGTGATGCACTGAGAGAAATTATTTATAAGCATCTCCTCATATTTTACATAAAATGTTTGACTAAAATAGTGCATTTTGGCAGGACAATTAATGTGGTTTTCATTTTAATTTTTTGTGTTAGGACATAACAGTTAGACGTATGCCGTAAAAGTGATAATTTTCTTTTATAAGGGATGCATTGGACAATATATTTTGTGCCGCCTTAATGCAATTTGGTTAACCTGAGGTGTTCTATGGTTGATTTAGGTAAGTATAGAGAACGCCACTAAGCTTTGTGCTTAATCGGCATGATTTGATCATAGATAACTCGTCGATATTTTTGGAAAAAAGTATATCCATTGAAACGTCTTGACTTGGCTAATATTGAGACTTCCTGTAAGATGGACAATCCTATTCATATAGCTAACGTAGTTCCAGGACGCAAAAACCATATCAATGTCAGGTCACAACTGAGTGAGAAAGGAAACCTATTAAAACCTTCATGTTTCGCACTGCTGCTATCTGTCCTACGATCCTTAAGAAAACCTGAATACCGTAAAGTGGAAATTAAGAAAATGTATTCTTTAAGTAAAATTAAGCACGTTTTTTGTATTGATCAGATGAACGGTTGTTTTGCATTAACGAACCAATCTATTGCAGCGGATGGAAATGGTTGTGGCGAGAGTGTATCATGGGGTATGAGTACAGAAGAATTTCGAATAAAGGGCCGAGAAATGGTCGATTATATCGCCGAATATCTCGAGAACATTGGCCAAAGACGAGTGACTCCCAAGTGCGAACCTGGATACCTCAAAGGTAACGGACTGTTAGATTTATCTTCACGTTACTTATCTTTAGAAACACTGGCTCTTGAATTTAGGAAATCCAGCTTGTTTAGAGTACGTTGGATGCATTCGTTGATAATTCGTGACTATTATTATGTATCCAGTTTTTTAGAAAATTTTTATTGTCAGTCATATTCAAAATCAAAATGAAGCGGGTCCTTGTAATTCTTCACACTGTTTTGAAAATAAAAGAGGTCTCCAAAGAAAACACTATGTCTATAATTTCGTATTGCCATAATGACAGCTTGGATGAGGCACCGGACACAATATCACTAGTTAATTATTGACTCTGACAAAAACGTGTTACAGATTTGCTTCCGCGGAAGGCACCTTATAAACCGGAAAATTGGGATATAATCATGGCGGACTTCGAAAAGTACATCATGCCAGGAGTAAGTATGTGAGGCCGCGTACATGGTTGTTGCAAGAACTTTCACCTGATCTATAAACACGCATTTACAAGAACGTTAAAACTAGTGCTATATTCGGGTCACAGCAATTGATGCGATATTAATAAAGAACAATTATAAGGTTTTTAAAAAGGTACGGAAGTTTAAAATGCCGATTCTGTTGTATGTAACTGTCGAATAGGTGACGCACTGGCAGCATCCCCGATTCCATGCTTATTTTCCGGCAGGAAACAGTTATCCATCAATTCTTGCTGACATGGTCTCCGACGCTATCGGATGTGTTGGTTTCAGCTGGGTAAGTGCAGGATGTAAAAAGATCTTGAAAGTTCTTCCATTAGCTTTTTAGTGATAACATACACAGATAGATTTCTTTATTTTTTTTTCAATTTGCCTTTGCTAACGATGTTCATATATATATATATATATATATGTTTTTATATATATATATATGTATATATATATATATATATAAGTTAACAGCAAAGGATCCAAAAAAGCAAGAAAATGAGTTATTGAAACTAATCTAAGAGATTTGCTAGATGTTCTAAAGATGATACAAGGGGGATAAGGAGTTGCATGATCTCTATCAATTTCTCGCACATCTGGAGCACCTATGTGTATCGTTAGGCTCGTAGAAACCGGCTTTCCTGCAGAGTCTACGGTAGAACTCATGCACACTAATGCGAGTCATTATATGTTTGTTTAGTGTATTCGCCCCTTTCCACTCCTGGCTTTTCATCATAGATGAAGCTAAGAAGTCCCTATCAACTCCCGTGAATTTTTCTTCTACTTTAAAAAGTTCTTTTTGAAGGCTTCCGTTGCTAGGGGCTTTGAGCGATGGCGCGGGCTATTCGAAAAATAGTGGTGAGTCGGCTAGAAGATACGCTAGGCGAGACCGAGTCACTATGTTTAGTCCAATGCAGTCGCCGACTCACTTGCGGACGTTGTTTACTTTTCTGGCTATGCTGCATTAACCGAAACAAATAATAATAATAATATGGTGGAGAGACGTACGGGCTGTATGCCAAGTGAAGCAGTTTCCCCTCGGAAGGCCGTTAATGCTCGTTAGGTCTTCAAAGTAATATTCAGTACAGTGTTGTCAAGATACCAATTTCATAGTTCAGACGGATGAGTTAGTTTGAGCAACTGCCTCTTGTAGTTATTTTTTTTTGGGGTCTCAGAAGCTCAGTAGTATAACACCCCCTTCCCATCCTACCATATGCCGAGGCGCAGCCTCAAACCATGAATATTTCTTCGTGGTGTTAAGTTATAAGGATCTAGTAGTTTAGCTTCGCGCCTAGAAGGGTGGCCAAGATCAACTTCTCATCGTCAGTAACGACCAGTATGGAAATTACTTTATTTTTTCTTGCAAGAAACTAAAACTAAAAAACATTGTTGAACTTTTTTTTCCATTTTCACTAAGTTTTTGGGGGTTCACTTCCCCTCCTTTTCCCATCTTTTCGAGTGCATGCAAACGACTGATAACAGTCATTCGGGTTTCCCCCAGCTGCATAGAGAGCTCTCGGGTCAACTGTGCCGCATCCTGTTTAAGGGGTTCTTGCAGTTTATCGTCGTTTCGGTCCTATGATCGTCCGGAGTGTATCAAATTGAAATTTCCAGTTCCGAAGTGATTAAACCGAAGTTGGGAAGTGATAACATTTTCCGAACGTCTTGTTTCAACTTCGCAAACAATTATTTTTGTCTCCACTTTTCCAGCATGAGAATAGTGAAGAACAGAATGGCGGATATGCAGCACCTTTTCGAACTCTTCTTTTTTCGCTTTTCGAATTGAAGCACTGCTTACAAAGAGCTCAATGAAGATAGCAAAACAGTCAAAATAATTATCTTGAGAAGTTTAAGCTAGATACGATCGGCTCTAATGAGAACTTTATACTCGATCTTACAACTCTTATACAAAGTCGTATAAGGAAGTCTGATTTTTTTGCTTTGAGCTGTGATTAGACAGTTAAAGCATTGACTTAATTTAGATAATTTATTACTTTTTAAAACATTGTGAAGTATTTTGGGATAACTAGTGATTTGAAGAAAGTAGAAATTTAAATCAAGGTTAGCCATCTTAATAGTAAATTAATTCTGAAATTAAAACTATTAAAATCTTATTAGAGGAATTTGTGAAGAAAAAGATGAACAGCTATTCTACCTCAATTGGAAAATCAATTTGTATATTGATTTCTGAACTTTATTTATAAGTGTCATATAAAATAGGCTAAACCAAGAATTTCAAATAGTTTTATAAAAAGGATTTAAGGGTTAAATATTTAAATTACAAATAAGTAGTTCTGAAATGTGCACATATTGTCCGTCGCTTTTATCAAAATGAAAAGAGTCGTTACAAAGTAAAAATACTGGAAAGCGTTTTTGAATAAAGTGCTTATTTGAAATGATTATACACGTAGGATAAAAAATATATGATTTTTACCATTTTGATTATTTAAAGTAAGCTAAGTCTAAGCTATCAGGCCTATACGTCGAAAACGATTATTCCTTTAAAAGATTTATTTTATGCATAAAATCACCTAGAAGTACTGCATTTATTTCTTCTTCTTCTTCTATTGCTGGGTCATCTGAAAGTTGATTTTGATTGCTATATATATAATTTAATATACAAGTGAAAGTCCGGATGGAATTTTGGCAATTCTTATGTTTATTTCACCTCACTGTACAAAACAGATCTTATATTTCTTTAAAATATAATTATCAAGTCGATTGGGACTTGGCGCTTTCTGTCCTTATCGAAAATCCTATGCGGTTTTCCTGGGAAATTTCCTTCACGTTCCTTTTTTGCCTAATATCTGCCTCTCTAGATCAGGTGGATTCACTCAAAAACGAGATAGTCTCCATTTCTATTTTTCCTACACTGAATATCAAGTACTTTTCAAAAGCCTATCACCTTTTTCTTACCTTTCTAGTATAATGACATTTTATACAGGGACATACCACAGTTACCTCAACACGCCTTCTTTCAGTTGATCGGAGAAAGCATAAGTACCGGGCAGAACGCTTATCGTCCTCTTTCCCAACTTCAGGCTATCGAATACCAGCAGATGTAAACGTTCTGTTTAGCATGCATATTAATCTGCTCGCTGTCTAAATGTGATATCCAAATTCGTTTTCAGAGTAGATGGCACAGACTCATCCATGTGTCTCCGACCGCAATGGTATTCGTCGAGGATCGTTTGTTGGTCGAAACTTCTAGCATTATAGACAATATAGGGTTCTTATAAAGTCAGAAGCTTTTAGGTGCTAATGTCCTCGTTTGAGAGCTTAAGGGTTGCTCAAGAGCGGAGTCTAAGAAAAAGTGAAACGAAGAACTTTAGGCCCCACAGTTCTCGATCGGGTTTGTTCGGCGGTAAATGAACCGAAGGCGAGTGTCCGGTAGATTTGTGGAACGATATCTCTAAATATGAAGATAAATTTTTGTGTACGTTTCCTGAGTTACTAACTGTATGGGTTGGTCTAACTGTTCCATCATAAAATGACTTTAAAAATCCTGTTCTTTGTCGAATTAATGGACTATCGTTCTATGCGGACTTACTCGTAGACGCTGCTCCATCGTTCCCTGCCTGTAGTTGTATTGCTTCATACTGGCTTCATAGAGACCCTCCATTATTTTAGATGACCTGTATATAGTATGGATTTCTTGATTCGTTCCGCGTGTATTTGCTAGAAGAGGCGCTTGTTTGTTGTCGTGACTATCGACCTTCTTTAGGTAATTTAGCATGCTTTGATTGTGCTACATTTTTAACAGCTGGCAATTTTAATTGACTTCCTTTAGGCCGCCAGTCCGGCATGCACCGAGCTAGAGATTATCATGCTCGACTGGTTGGGTGAGTACTCCGCAGTCGATTACATGTTCAACTGTACTGGCTTATAGGTAAGGGTAGGCTTTCCTGTTATATATATATATATATATATAACAGGAAAAAGCCCAGAAAATTAATTTGAAAAAAAGAGAGCATGTACAGTACGTTTGCTTTCGCTTGGAAGCAAAAGAAAAAAATGTCATCATAAACGATATCATTTCCGATGTTTATGAATTGTCACTTGTTTGGTACGTGTGTGAAACACCACGCCAAACGCTGGTTGACTAACTTTGTATTTCACTAATAAAACCATTGTTGAGAAACAAATTTACGGCTCGTAAAATTCATTTAAGTGATCCTAATTTTGTTGGACATTTTTCTATACAATCAAGCGCGCCGTTATTAGGCGAAGAGACGCATTAAGATTTGAGCTGCAGAAGAATACCAGCCGCGCATTACATCTTCGTCTCGTTATTACTATATTATTAGAATTCACTGATTGATTATAAATCTCAGATTAGTGTTATATGTCAGCAACTGTTAGAATCAGACCACTGAAGTGCAGAAAACAAATGTAGCTATTGGTATTATAGTCACTTTGCTAAGCACACTTTGTACTTTACTGATTAACTTACGGTAGATACTGATAGTTTACTTCAAAGTTTATTCACTCGAATAGCAAAATCTTTTACGCATCCCTTCAGCACTTCAGATATCTTGCAGAATTGCCTCAAGCTTGTGTCATCGCGAAAGGATTAGCGATGCTGCTTTCACAAAACGATGGCTTTTATGTGCTTTTAAAATTACAATAGCCAGGTTTCACGGTAGTAACTATGTTTTAGACTGATTAGAACCTTATCTCCGCAATAATCACGCTAATCATAATTTTCAATTGGGTTTGGTTCACTGTCAAAAAGACACATCTACAAGATCACAATTCCCTTTAAAGCAGCTTCTTTCGACCCCTTTTCAGTGAACTAGTGACCGGTCATATAGCTTTAACTCGTCTGCGTATAGATTATGACTAAACGCCGTTGAAGCTTCCATCTACCCCTTCTCTCTCTCTCTCTCTCTCTCTCTCTCTCTCTATATATATATATATATATATATATATATATATATATATATATATATTTACACAAAATAGCATTATGTTTAGAAATTATTCTGGGTAATATTCGAGATACAATTCGTAGAACTAATTTCTTTTTTAAAACAGTAACCATGGGTTTATTGTTAATTATAGGAAAAATGATTGGTCTTCCAGAAGACTTTCTCTGTCTACATGGTGACAGCAAAGGTGGCGGCGTTATACAGGTATGTAGAAACATGTCCATCTTTTCATTTTCCACCCTATGCCAAGTAAATACCATCCGTAACTAAATAAGCAAACATTTTTACTGTTGATCAGCATTCACAGCGGAGGAGGGCACACAAGTCCAATACTCGTTACTGTATTGTATTCAGGTCAATATGTGACGGTTTGTGTGCAGGAAAAAATAAAAGTCAGAATCTGCACGTTCTACAGGGCTTTACAATTACGTATACATATCGTTTTAATTTTGATTAAATAATTTTCAGACGTCTGCGTCGGAATGCGTCCTGGTATCGTTGTTAGCGGCACGTTACGACTCAATTAAAAAAGCGAAACTTAAATATCCCACTCTGGATGATTACGCGATTTTGCCTAAATTAATGGCCTACTGTTCGACCGAGGTTAGTGTTCATTTTGACTGCTTATTCGTTCATGGTTAATCTAGCAGATTGGCTATCGTTCTTCCTATAGTAAATATTGGCTGAGCGGGGTTAAGTTAGGTTAGGTAAGTTCATTTGCGTGAGGACTGCCAATTGGGCCATATTAAGTTTTGTCAAGACACATAAGTCACTCATTAGAAATGGGTTCTGTCGTATGTTGTACAGTCCCATTCATGCGTCGAGAAAGCTGCCCGGATCGGCTTCGTAAAGCTCCGCATTTTAGATACAGACCTGAGCAATCGGCTGCGCGGGAACGTTCTTGCAAGAGCCATCAAAGAGGACAAAGCGGCAGGATTAATACCCTTTTTCGTAAGTTATTATATTCAATTGAAGATTCGAGTGTGTTACTAGAGTCGCATGCATTAGTTCCACAGATCTGCTAGTGAAAATAAATCCTTTTTTTAATTAAGTAAACATTTGTCGAACTATTAATCATATGTAGGGCAGCGTCGGAATAATTTGATAGACATTTTTTTCGCATATATAGATATATATCGCACGTTATAACTGAACATATAGAGGTTTAGTATAACGGGTATGGATGTTACCAATCAGGTATCGGCAACGCTCGGTTCAACATCATGTTGTGCGTTTGATCCTCTTGATGAGATTGGGCCAATTTGTAAGCAGGAGGATATATGGTTGCACGTCGATGCGGCTTTCGCTGGTTCAGCTTTCATATGCCCCGAGTTCCAGCACCTCACCGATGGTCTTGAGCACGCGATGTCCTTCAATACTAATCCGAACAAGTGGATGCTGGTCAACTTCGATTGTTCAACTATGTGGTATGTATAATGTAGGGATGGATATATTATCAACTCGGTGTAGGTCGTATTGTCTACTTCCAATAAAGCTTTCTTAAACTACCTTAAAAGCAAAAGAAAATTGACGATACTAAGCTCGTATGCTTGAGTCAGTCAAAAACAAAATTCAAATCTGGGTTACGACTCAGGGAAGCAACGTATTGCGTCCGGAGTAAAGGGGCGTGTTGGGATTGTCATTATTTTCGAAATATCTGCTTTGCTATAGACAGGCCAAAACCCGTAGGTTAATGCAGCTATGGTGCAGGCTACAAAAAGCTAGATCTAGACTAATTACAAATATGTTAGCGTTTTATCTATGCATTTCGATGGCCGACTCCCAGAATAAACCGTAGTATGTTTACGCCAGACAGCCAGGTATCTTCACGTTCAGTAGGCCACGGGTACGCTTGCCTCATAACAAACAAATTTTGTTATTGATGCAGTTAAGAAATGTCGCTAACTCTGCCAATACATTTAATGATTATTCGCTTTTCAGGGTGAAGGATCGATTTAAACTAACGGAAGCATTGGTTGTGGACCCTCTATACCTTCAGCATAGCTATTCCGACAAAGCCATCGACTACAGAGTAATATACCTTGCTTACCTATAGTTAAAAAAAAATATATAGCTATAGTAGCCCGTCTGGATATGTGGATCTCGCGGTTGATTCTAGCAAATATAGATCGTTCTGTGTAGTAAGCTTTGTATTTGAGATTAGGCTGTGTCGTAACTGGGCGCATTACTTCAAAAACATCTCTGTTTTTATGGACTCCAAAAACGTACACTTCAATATTTCACATAGGAATGATATGACATTTTGTTCATGGACAAGTACAGCATCCAGGTAGCAATAGATCATATAATGGCACGATTGTTGTGCATTTATTTGTTTGTATGTATGTTGGCATTGAATCGAGGGCTGATGTGACGTTTTTTTTACACCTTAAAAAAGAGTCATAGTAACTATGACAGACTTTTTTACCGTCAGCATTGGGGCATTCCTCTGAGTCGTCGATTTCGCTCGCTGAAGCTATGGTTTGTCATCCGTCGCTACGGTGTCGAGGGACTACAGCGCTACATCCGTGACCACGTACGGCTTGCAAAAAAATTTGAGTGCCTCGTTAGGCACGACGAGCGTTTCGAAGTCGTCAACGAGGTTATCTTATCGCTCGTATGCTTTAGACTCAAGGTAAAAGGTCTCCGTACTTTTTAGAATCAGGCGTAAGCTTTAACGTAACGTCGCAACGTAATTTGAGTCCGCTTTTAGTGTCCTCCTAAGCTCCAAGCCACGTAATTGGATAGCACAACAATTCACCATTTACTAGCAAAAGCCTGTGATCTGATTTGATTCAGCAACAAGTTGGTATCAGCGCTTCCCTTCTAGATGTTTGTCTTCTCAAAAATATATATGCACTTGTATAGTTTTTTTAAATTATACAACTAGTATCAACGTAGGCTACTAATACCCTGTTGGAATTTCAGGGCAGTAATGCGCTGAACAAGAAGCTTCTAACAATGATCAATGCCAGCGGCCGCCTGCACATGGTGCCCGCGTCACTGCATAACCGCTTCGTGATTCGGTTTTGCGTATGTGCCCAGAATGCAACTGATGAGGACGTGGCGCACGCCTGGGACGTCATCTCGCAAACGACCACCGAACTACTCGAGGTAGATCACTTTCAAGGTGGTGGCCTGTGTGAGGCTTCAACGGTTATTGTTTCCAAAAAGTTGGCTATATCAACGTATTGCAACAACAGCGTACCCGACCGATTTTTCGTGTTTAGATCAATCGTCGCGAGTAACGAACGAACTTCGCTGTCATCTTCTTCTTCAGTTAGGGTTTAACGCAGTGGCGATATCTCTATGTCGGCTTGAAATACGTATTCTGCAGCTATACACTACTTGTCAATGTAACTGTTTGGGTATTTGGTGATGTGAGCCGTTTGTGTATTTTGTTTGTGTATTATTTGTGAATTTCTTGGCGGCCGGCTTCTTTCAGGAAACGGAGTATGAGACTGCCGAACCGGACGAAGTCTTCATTCTCGACAAGAAACGCCATTCGTTGCGGTACAAAAGATCATTCTTTGTGCGAATGGTTTCTGATCCGAAGCTATACAACCCAAAAATCGTACGCGCGCTCTCCGATAACGAGAGCGTTAACAAGGGTGATGCCGTCGACGGAGCTGCCAAGAAAATGTCGTGTTCAGCTGAGAAGCTGCAAAATATTTCCTGCACTCAACAAAACGTCGGCTAGACAATGCTTTATGCCAATGCCACCAAATGACACTTGCAACATTAATGAAAACAAATAAATGTATCTTGTTCTGGCGACGACGGTTCGATGAAGCCAAGCCTGTATAGTAAACACTTCGTTTGTCTCGTGAACCTATCCGGCAAAGTGGAGGGTCAAAGTTAAAGGTCCAAAGCACACTGTTGGCGCTACGCTTCGTTGGTCATTATTTGGGGCTATCGATGTCCGCCCCATGCAGTACCGTTGTAAAATGGGTCTTTGGATTTAGTTTCTAGAGCCCATATAATACTGAGGTGAATGTGGGACAGAGCGCAGAGCTTGCAGTGTGTGTTACTTTGGTTCAATACACGATTGGGCTAAAGTTCGGCCCATTAACGTAGTCCATATCTTGGACCGGGCTCAATTGAGTTAACCAAAAATCCTATTTGCTGTGTGATAAATAACACAAACATCGACTATGACAAATAATATCAACATTTATTTCTCGCTCGCGATTGATATAATAACGTTCAAGGTGGGTTTAAAATGACACACAAACTAACCAGCCGTATCTATCGATAGTTTATTTGAACGAGCTGTATAATACTACGAAGACTTCCCAATTCCATACTTACTGGATAAGGAACACGAATTGCAAACTTCGATAGGACAAGGTGAAGTCTCAGGAAATGAGCGGTCCTCTAGCGATTACGTTGCATGCAACGACCTTCTTGCCTAGTGAATAGATGTTTTTGTTATGACTTGTGGAAACAGTCAGCCAGCCAGCCCACGATTGACGATGCTTACAATTTTACCAGTAAAGTAGCTATGGCGATCGTTTTTGACGAGGTAAACCTTCGCAAAATCCCGCTAGCAAAAGTCGTAACGCGTAATATAATAGACGTTAAATGCTAAGCACTGAGTAAATTCTCTCCCGTATGGATGACGCACGCCAACATACAGCGCACCCATAAAAACCTAAAATAATGCACATTATTCAGCTATGCTAATTAAAGTGACGGAAAACAGAGTTTGCGACTATTTACTCCCAAAATGACAATAGCTACGAGGAAAATAAAGTAAAATTGGGAAACTAGATATAAGAAACAGCTGTGATATGCCTGGACTGGAAACTGTAGTGGAAAAACTCAATAATATCAACTAATTTATAATAGTTCCAGTACAAAAAAGCGTTTCGGCGAAAGTATCCTTGTCTTTCATTATTGCGGACGCCATATACCAGGTGGATCAAAAGTCTCCGAAGTGTCTCGTCCGTGTATCGTATACTTGAATTCGCCTTTCGCTGCAGCAATCTCCCTATTTTCTGCTTCTTTCAAATAGATAAAGTATTATAGAGTTCGCAACTGCTCAGAAACTTCTTGGGCCACCCAGTATATTAGCTACATGTGGGTTTCACAAAAAGTGACGAAATCGCTTCATGGAACGAACGGAACTTCGCTTTTTTTTTTCGACGCCCATATAGGCTATGATGTACGCTTCTTTATCGAGAGGGTTCAAGTAATCAGCTTAGAAATCGATCCTATTTGCGTGACTGTTTTACATTTCTACTAAATTTCTGACTTTCTTCTTCGGTTTTGGGTGCTCCTTACTAACCCAGCAAAAAATTAGCGAAACAAATATAAAGCCAGATATTTTTCCAAAGATTTTCTTGGTTTGATCGAAAGCTTGTGTCATTTTTTAGTTCTGCATTAAAGTTATGCGCATAGGATTACAGTTTTAACTGCTAACTGAAAGCAGTAAACACAAGGAAGTCAGAAGTTACTGCTTACTTAGCAATGAACAAGCTTCTCATCTAAATAATAAACGACATATGACTAAATAAAACATATTAAAAATTGGCTGTTGTTTGAATGTTATGTGAAACGTTACGGAAATAAGAAGACATCTCTATGAAATACTGACTTTTCATTCCTCTGAATTGCAAGGTATGATCTGCAAGATTAATAAACCTCAAATCCCCAACAGAGGCAAAAAAATCACATAAAAAGAGGACACTACAGTCAGACAAAGTGCAGACACCCGGTCTTACCGGAGCAGTAGCTTGAATTTCTGATAGCTTATAGCTTGGTAGGTCGCCGAGCTCCCACGCATTGCCCAGGCTCGTATTTCCTTTTGATGCGTCGGCGAGAAGCTGTCACAGGGGGAAAAATGGAATCAACATATAGCAAAATCACACTGAGAAGATTGTCTTGGCTAGTACGCGTTTCTGTGGGCTTTAAATAAACTTTGATGGGGTCACCATGATGAACACCTAAATAAGGTTGTTAATGTCAAACTTCAAACTAACAGTTTAATATATAAATCTCTCTCTCTCTCTCTCTCTCTCTCTCTCTCTCTCTCTATGCAGCCCTCACTATTGAATCTACTTGAAAACATAACACCTTGTGGACTGTATAACAGTAACTCCCATATACTCTCTGGATAAACCATTTTATATAGCGGAATTATTATCTTTAAATGATTTTCTCCGGCTTCGTATGTTGGATCGCTGTCAACTGCTACTGAAAGCATTTATTCTCTAGTAGGTAACCATTACGAAATCCAAACAATTCGTATAGCAAAAATAGCTGACATGCAACTTATAAGTAAGTTTAGTTTAATGTTTGAGCTTCGTTACCAGGCCGAGGTTGGATCACCTCTGAATTTTACTCACTATCGGCGAAAGAGCCTGTTGGCATTGTTTGGTTCGAATTATAGATCTTTAAATTGAAATATAACGTCAAACGCAAGTACGGATAGGATTCGTCCGACTTTGTTCGTCAAAAAATCTCAGAAAACCCCACAATTTTAATAAGGTAATTTTTATCTATATGATTGCGAAATAAAGGAGAAGTGTTTACCTATACATAATGAATATAACCATTCTACTAGTGGTCATAGAAGGTTGACACAAAGGTTCTCACAGACATAGCTTTCTAAGAAACAGGGTGGAAATCAGGGAAAATGGAAAGGAACGTGGCAAGCTTAACAGCCACAAGTCGAAAAACAAGGCTGTTATACAAACACATATATATACACATAGATTATTGAAGGCCATACAGATCGATAAAAAACTAGCACAGGAAAATTGTCCAATAAGTAATAACTTAGAAAATCTACTCTCCAGAAAACTGGGTTAGTTTTGTCGCCATTTTCGGCTAATGTTTCCGTCTGGACAGCCCATTGAAATTATGTTGTTCGTATAGCATTAACGACCATAAGGAAAAATTTGTTGTCAGCCATTTGTGGCCGAATTTTCCAGAGTCACCACCGGCAAATTTAGACCTTACAGGATTGCTACAATGTGTTCGAATGGCGTTGTTGAAAGTGACTGAGACTAGCAGATTTGTCTGTCAAGTGAACCTGTTTTCTAATAATGCTTATAAACATATAATGCCTAGATGGGTAAAGATCTGTCTCAGCACAAGGCGATCCGTGTTTTTGATAGATGCCTTCTAAAGCAAAACATAAAATAAAGACAGAGTGTTACACACTCGAGCCGACCAGGAGACCTTAAAAAGAATCCGAGAACCAAACCGTCTTGACGGAGAACAATTCGAACAACTATCGAAAAGCTCACAATACAGATAAAACATTAAATAGGAGAACGTTTTCCGCTTCTATTACGAATACACTGAGTAAGTAGGCGCTTGTATTGTTCAGTAATTTTTTGCTTTTACATTATGCTAAATAACTGGACAAGTAAAAAAATATACTTTAGCTTGATAGAAAGCGATGTATTGAAGAGGAAACTGACTTTAGGATACTGTAAATTGGATATTGGTTGCTATAAAGGTCAGTGCGGCAGCTGCAAATAAACGTTTGATTCTGGTTCAACACGTGCATAGACCATTCGTTTAATTACACATGTGATTTTTAACATCTGAAACGATTGGTCAGAAGCTATTTAATCTAGTTTATGGCTGTGTATTGTAAGAAGTTTGAAAAAATTTGAAGACTAAATCAAATCTCTTCTTTCGTTATTCCAAAGTTTAATCGTTTATTCCAATGATCAGTCCTAATCATTGTACTACTGGTAAGTTTTTAGGGTACTTGATAGAACGATACAACCAGAATTGGAAAAGACCAAGAGCTTACTGTTTATCATAGATTCATAACATTTTTATTATAGGTTAATAATAAAATGAATTGGGTAACGTTTTTATTCACACGAAAAGGCCATCTGGCAAAGGAAAATTACATTACGGAGAATATCAGGGTTGCTGGAAATCGCACGGATTCACGCTTAGCATTTCTGGCCAGCCAACGTCGAGTGATCGTTAGTGAAATGGGCATTTCTGGGAATTACGGCAAACCGTCTGGAAGAACAAGACCACGCCTGACTTTATCTTAAATGGAATTACGAGACAGACGGCGAACCAGAGCTAATTTTTACTTCATACTGTCTCGCTGTGCCTTTCTCACTCTCTCTCTCTCTCTCTCTCCCTCTTACGTTGGTTTCGTTGTTTATTATAAATTGTCAAAAATAAAAAATATTTTTTTTTTTAATTATATATTGTGTCTTTAAATTTTCATATCCCTTAAATTCGACCGAAAATCAATCGATCGATCAGTCTTCGTCGATTACAAAAGCAAATTTCGTTATTTTAGAGGTTTATGTGATTTTTTACGTTATTATCCATATTCTTCAAGGTATATAAACACTGAATAGCTCATCATGATCATTTGTTGATTTTCACACCGGTGACATTGTTGTGAGACAAGCTTTGCTCCTGCAGAAAACAGCTGAAAAGTTAATTTCGAAAAGCACATTATGTTCAGAGTGATTAAAATTCCCTAACTTTGAAGTTTTCCAGTTTCGACTTCGGTGCGTCTAGATTCGAAGTATTGCTGTGAAAAAAAAGTCTCGTCCCAGATGACGCTTGCATTCGCAGTACAGTTATTAAGTATCCTATAGGAAAGCGAGGAATGCTCTTTTCAATCGAGTTTTTCCTCGTTGGATGAAATCTATTGATATAACCAAGTAAAAGTTCTGCTTGTATCATTCGAGTCTCTATTTTTTTCACCATTCGATCAAACCAGTTTTACCCAATCGGATCCTGCTTGTGCAAAAGTAGGCACTGCTTAATCCATTTTTGTAGACCAATTGCTCTACTTGTACAATTTAGAGGATCGCATAAACGGCGAGTTCTGGGAAGGCCATTGGGTATTTGCTTTCGTGTTTACAGCGCTATCTGACAGCTATGTGATGCTCGATTCCTTACTTCACGGCGGTAAACGCTGTCGATTCTTACAAGCTTCATGTCTTACTTTTCAAAACGGCCGGTTTCAGTTGAGCTGGGCAAGTGCACAGCGGAGGAGCACAAGGACTAATTCTTTAGAATGAATTATTTATTTGAAATAATAGACTAAGTGAATGAATCACTCTGTGTTATCCGTATACTGTTTTTACGTTACGTTATGTAAATACGTTTTTAGTATTACGAGGCCAGTTTTCGAGTTCTTGGAATCAAAGAGATCAAGTACAGGGTGCGCTTGACCAGTCATGTTATCAGATCTTTTCTGTTTGCTAGCGTTGTGCAATCGACTTGACTGGGTCATACTTAGGTATACTTTAAGTGCACTCTCGTCGCTCTCGACAGCAGCCCAGTGAGATCATAATGTAGTTAAGACGTATGATATTACTAGCCTAAAAAATAATTTTCACTGCGTCAGTTTTTTTGTCATGAGAAAAACAATTAAAACTGTCCACTCTGTGGAGTTTTTACTATTCATATTTTTCAAGAATAATAAAAACCATGTTCTCAAAGACTCATTTTGGCACCAGCCTATATGCACATTAAAGGATATAAGTAATATAGCTAAAGGTACCGAGCCAAGATCTTCGTATTATTTATTTTGAGATACTAAATTTATCTCGAACTGCCTTTTTGTCAATTGAGAAAGCTGATCTTCAAAATGCACTTTTCAAAAACAGCGGTGCCCTTCATAACCTTTGATCCCTTCGAAATTTTCGATACTCTTCTCCACGAATAGCACAGGCATTTAAATGTACCTCTATCATAGTTAGTGTCGTGTTTTTGTATGGTCTGTAATTACCAATGTTCTAATTCGCTCAATTTGACACACACCCGATATAGACAAAGCATCAACCGTTTAATATTTACCTATCAATCAATGCTAAAATGTACGCATTTGCGGCGTTTGTATCTGATGATTTATATCGATAGCTTTACCTGTCTATATCAGTGATTTATTGAGAAGTTGACAATTATACCTGCTTCGAAATAATGGCCTGGGCTGCCCCTTTTGCCAGCTCGTATTCTCTAAACGAGCGTTCGTATCTTTGTTTTTAGTTTCTTTTTTGTACTATTATCGTGAACTGCGTGCTACACGGCCATTTCGTTGGGGCCGACAATTTCAGGGCACAAATGCCGTCGGCATTGGACAACAGTGAACTAGAGTAAATGATACGTAAAGAGAAATAGAATTTTCTCATCACTAGATAGTGAAATGATCACTCAGACTCTAGACGCTTACGGGGTCTGCAATGATTTTCTATATGTTAAAATAATAAGATTACGTGCGAGTATCTTGTCAAGCTAACCGTGCCCAAAGTGCAGTCATGAATTAGTAAGCTTTGCCTTAATACTGCTGTATTCACAAAGAGAGAACTACTGTAAAAATTGTGATAATCTAATAAAAGTGACGGTTATAATTATCAATGCAGCAAATGCAGTGATATCACTGACACGTCCATGGTTATTCTGATTATTATTATAACAAAAATAAGGTAGAAAAACTCATTGACCGGTCACTTAGTCCTCACGGTATGTAGAGGATTTTCTAGCGATAAGCCATAATTTTCGAACGTCATCGAGCGAACACTTCAGTCGTGCCTCTGTGGGCCCTCACTAACTAGACAGAATTCACGAATCGAGATTACTGGCTGCTCAACACAGGCAACTGGCATATACAGGAAGAGCCATCAAGTTTTACTGGACGTCACGTATCGTTCATATTAACACCTAAAGACGCCACTTGTGTTTCTGTTCTCATCAGGCCTGTCGTTATCTGCGCAATATTTCTATTGCCATTCGACCGTTTTTTTTTTTCAGGATTAGTCATTTATTTGTATCCATATGATGCGCAGAAACAAAATACCAAACGCCAAAGTTCTATGATTCCTATGGCCCTACCGCCGAACAGGCATAGATCATCATCTTTCTGTGCAACTGTGTACAGTTTGAGATATTATTTAGTTAGATATTGATTACTTCTACAAGGATGAGGTGCAATTGTATCTATTATGGTAGATAGATGTAAGTACAGGGTTTGTGGTGACTCGAGTGTAGAATACTGATTGCGCTTTACCTCTTACTTCATATAATAATTTGCTAAAATTAACGTAGAATAATTGTATCAAGGGAAGTTATCGATATGTAATTTTGTATGTATTGTGTGACTAGGACATGTAGTATTCTATTCTGGTCTGCCGATATTTCCCACTAGCTATTGGGTTTCCTGGCTTGGACCTACCTTGATTTTGACAACTGTGTAGCGTCGTAGGACCATCATTATTAGACTTTATCTATCGCGATGCATTTTGTCGGTATAAAACATCTCTTTATAGGGATTTTTTTCTAGACGACCTTTGTCTAGCATTAATATCGTGCTGATTGTTTTCCAAGCTCCTGAATTAAACTTGGATGTGTCGTAAGGAAAAATGCAGTAGAAAAGAGATTTTTCTACTGCATTTTTCCTTTCAACAGAGGGGCTGAGCATCAGTGATGGCTTGGCTGAAGCGATTAGCAATACCTTGTTTAAGCTTAAGAGTGATTCAAGATTGATGAACATTTATTATAGTAGGTAAATGACAACTAGAAAGGAAGCGAAGGGACCATCCTATAATATCGGTAGCAATGACATTTATGGGTTGTAATATGGATAATATACTATCGTTTTTCAACTGCGCTTATTTTCGTATGCCGTACCTTTCTTTCTGTTTGGCTGATACGCTTAGAAATAAACTTTGTAAGCTTTACGTCTGACACCGGCGACGGCTGGCCCTTAGCATCAACAAAAGCGTGCTGCACACGAATTTTTCGATATACCTGCCTGTGTGTTTTCACCGTTAGAATATGTATGCTGCATGATGTGTCTTATACGGCATTTCTATATTTCAACCTTTTCAATTAAAAGGGGAGTGAAGCTTTCAATACCACGAATAGCTAAAAAGAAATAGACCAATGAAGTTCGTCGCTCGCAGTCTCAAACAAATATTTCACGTGACATACCAAAAATGGTTTTTTGACTATTATTAAATAAAGGTAATCTACAGTGTAAGTACAATGAGCGCAGGTATATGATAGACACGTCTATAACAGTGACCGTTGCTTGTCCGGTGATTTAGTATTCAATCCATAATGCTAAGCTTGTTACGAGGACACACAATTTGCGGTTAAAAAGTATGGAAACGAGATAGGGTAGTCGTAGCTTGATTAATCATTAATTTTTTTTTATTTTATTGGCTTGACACGACGTTTTTGTTTTTTGCTAACTTTATTTCTCTTTGTTTCTTTTTTTCTATGTCGTATTCAAGAGTACGGTCTTTCTTCTATGCTGTGCAATGGATAGTGTTTCGCTTGGACACCAGATCCAAACATTGTAATTTCTGTAAGCAAAAGGTAGTGTTTATGGCATCCATAGCAAATTTCAGTGCCTTATAAGATATAAGACATTAGTAAGGTAAAAACTACGAGAATGTATAGCGGCTACTAAAATAGCTTACAAGTTAAGAAAATGTAAAATTCAATATGAGAAGGAGGTCAGAAACGAGGAAAAAACAAAACAAACAATTAACGAATACTGAATAGAGGATATTAATATAAACGTTTCGACTTTTACATCGGGCACTGCAGTTAAGTATTGCTTCAGAAGGAAATAGAAAATATCTATCTAGAAAAGACGAGAAGTAAAAATTGCGCTTGTCACGCCGTAGGAAAATGGTAAGTAGGATATGTAAGCAACGCTTGTCCTTACGCATAAGTATCTTGTCACGGCGATGATACCTAAAGTAATTAGCAGGCTCAGCTTACACAATTGAACGCAAATCCAGCTCGTCACTTCGGCCATTTCAACTTATATCAGACGCAATATATTAAAGGTATAGCCATTTGAGAATCGTGTAACCGCATGGAGGAACACACAACCTAAACGCGAGATTCCTTGCTGATATCGACTGGCAAAACGGGACATAATTGGCATATTTGGTAAGATGGAGAAAGGAACAAATAACTCTAAGAGACATATCTAAGTCCAGAACTAGGCCAAGTGTCTCTTTGAAAGGGAGCATGACTTGCCCTTGGTGCAATTGGAAGGGCCTTATACACTAAAAAATGTTTGAACAGAATGGGACGGTCAACCTGTATTTCTTACAACAGAGTTACCCAACAGAAAAGGCCCCATAGACGAGCTTGTCCTTTTGCATAATAGTATCCGACCACACATTTACAAGAAGTTGTGTAAGGCAACGATTGCACAAGCCGCCCTGAGAGAGCCTGAGCTTGAGATTCCTTTACGGCCATTATATCATCAAGGCCTCACTCTGGCAGATTATCATTTATTCTGATCACTGGTGAATGTAACTTTTGGCCGTACATTTAAAAGTGATGAAAGCATGGCCGGGTAGGTTCTTCAACACCAGACTCTAAAGTATTCCTGATGAGAAAAAATGAATAAATAAGCTGAGAGATAGACAATGGCTACAAGCACCTGCGAAACTGATTTGTGGCTGAGATTCGAATGAGACGCTGTTGTCTTTCTTAGGGGGGAAAAAGGCCTCTTCCAACCTACTACATATGGACACACATACCCTAAGTTAGACACATTCAAGAGTCACTAATTGGATAATCGTAATGAAATGAATACCTGATGCTCGACACAGCTGTATAAATCTAACGTTAATGATTTCCGTCTTTCCTACGTTGGCAGATTTACAGGGAGCTACACCAACCAAGTGGCCCACATTGAAAACTGTCACCTTGATGTGTTTGTATCGACCATGCGTATCATCGAATGGTATTCAATAGCAGTCCAGTTTTTCTTGCTGTGCATGATGGCCGACCCTGCTAGACGGCCACCGAAGAAACCGAAAGGACCCAAGGCAATCAATTGGAACTCATCGTACTATCAGACAAGCTTCGATCCATGTAAGCCGTTGCGCGAATTCAATCCTGTCGAATTGGTGAAGGCTCGAAAATACGCCACCGAAATATTCGCCAGGTGTGGCTCGAAATTGGTCGTCTACTTCGCTACTAAATACGACTTCCCCGCATTCGGTGAACACCCCTCCAAAGTTTTACTCTATCATAATACAAGTGGTTATGGATAGTACGGTTTATTGTACGGTGTGATATATGTTTTTATCATTTTTTCCGGCCATGTATACTAATTAGTTATTATGTTTCAGGTCTTGTTAATTTAGCAAGACACGCATGCGTATTGCTAAACATGGGTTACGCATTTTATTCGCCGTTTGATAACAGCCTAGTGGCATCACCAAACACAACAACGGATGAGGCTGTTGTTCTTCTGAAAAAATTTATAAACGGCTTTATGAATCAGAATTACTCGTTTGTCATACGACATCGCCAGCAAAAGTACACGGTATTACCGTATATGCTATTGCATTTCTACGAATGCGGCCTTCGTTGTGTTTTCAATACGAAAAAGTTATTTCCACTCGATGGAGACCTCATCAAGCTCGTAGTAAGTTACTATAAGTTTATTCTTCTGTAAATTCGACCTAAACGTCAGAAGGTTGAAAATACGGCACCGCTTAGCTAGGGTCACGAGTGATTTTCTCAAACGGATTGTGTTATAGTGATGCTATCCATGTAGGTCTAATTTTAGCTTGCTTCTGTATTATCGGTTGCGTTAACGAGAGCTTAGACGCCATGCCGAAAATATCGAAATTAACATCTATGAATCGAATTTAGTGCTACCATTTGTCTGACTTTCCAGCGTCTGTACCAATACCTCTTGTGATCTCTAATAAACTGTGACTGAATGCACGGATTTGTTAAAGGAGTGTTTCTTTTTTCTTTATGAGAAACGCTACATTTACCATATGAGGGCAAGTTGCTCAATCCTGAATATCTATAGGGCTTCGTACCAAAACGCTGGGTACTATTGACCGGACCAGGATATGCGACTAAACAATAGCGGTACGAAGTTGGTCACTTGGGCTTCACTGGACTGATGCACTAAGAGTCAGCGAATAAATCCTTCTATACTTTATGTCTACCTCTTGTTTTTATTGTCGTTCATTTGCTATTTTTTCCCCTTGTTTTCCGTCTCTATCTGGTCGCTTTTCTGCCATCGGTTTCTATCCTCCTTTACTCGGACTTTTTAGATGTTAAAAAATATAATTCTTCAGATACAATGCACACATAAGAAAACGCTAGATGAGCGTTCACCGTACATAGGAAAGTCATATCTGTTGTAAAGTAGGTAATCGCTTTAACCCACACCTACTCGACACTTGTCTCGCGTACCTACGAGCGTTCAATAATTCGACGGATTTCGATTTGCCTAACGGTTCATGTGGGTTAGAATTTTGTCCCGTAATACGGAGAATCCCAGTGGATCGATTTGGGTGTTCTGTGCTTAATAGCTAGCTACTTAGCGGAATCAAAGAACGTATGCACGACTATTCGTAGAGAACGTACATAATCGATATCAATACACAGGGTTGTTTTTGTAGGCCCATCTATTTCACTGTTAGTTACATAAACGTGCTCGAAGCGCGTTTGCAATACGGAACAATGTCGTTTGGCCATTTGAATTACACGTGTTGGGTACATTTTGATGTACGCACGGATCATCAGCGTTTTTTCGTGCATTGGCTTTTCAAGGTTAATGGAGACTGCTTTAGCGAAATGACAACTGACGTTAGTTAGATAAAGATCACTCTCGTTAACTTTGTGCAGCTGTTTAGCGCTGCAAGCAATAACACTGAAGAATAAACTGGAAGAGTGTGGAAGTCTCACGTCGGCCATGGTAGGCATAGAAAAGGGAGCATACATTTAATCGTGTACAGAATTACAATTCGTCTCGAGAGGAGTATTCTGGTGGCATGCAATTTTTTCCGTGTGATTCGGCGCATTTTTGATCGGCATAATACGAAGTCACTAAGGCGTTGATGGCCTTCCTCACATCGCGTTCAGGAACGGTTATCTTTTACCTTCAATGAATTGAGGATTGACAATTTCGACAGATGCTAGGACCTGTCCGAGTGACCGATTTGGGTGTTCTTGAATCATGTTTTCAAGTTACGTTTTAAGTCATTTTGTGTTACGTTTCTTGTGAAAGTTATTAGTTCGGCTGCGCTGTGGGACAGTGCACGACCTGATAATATCTCGGAGTGTTCGTAATGTGACTTCGGGGCATCGTTAGTGACGGTTGTATATCGATTACGAAAATCACTCAGACCATTCGGACTATGCGTCGACAGTACTCCAAAACACTTTCGTATCTAGGGTACTAGCAAGATAAAAGTTTTAAAATGTCATGCAGCCATAAACTATTCTTTGAATAGATGTTTTTGTTGGTTTTTTAGATTGGTTAGTACAGCTAGAACACTATCGGGCTATGTTCTTCATGCCATTATCGATCCAGCCCTACATATATTAGCCATAGATACCACAGATTCAATGACGAGGTCTAGTTTCTCTTTTGCTGCTATTACGAAATACGAAAATGGCAATTGATGCTCAAAATCTATAACTATCCTCGATAGGGTCACGCGGATCCTACCAACAGTTCAGTAATAACGGCAACGAGGGAGGAACCTTGTGACAAATGTCCTGGTGTTCGAAAATTAACATGCCACCAAAAAGGTTCCTCGTTAGCACAGAGGAGAAGATACGATGTGAGCTTTAAAAATTGAACGAGATGTTCCTCGAACACTACAGTTTACATATACTACTAAAAATTCGAGCCCAAGTGAGTCGCGGTGGCGCGATAAGTTATTTAAAGATACTTTTTACCTTAATCGGTCGTTAAGCTGTAGAAAGGACATGTTGTTCAAGATGACGTGTTCGAACGGTTTCAGCATAAAGGTACGCCGGTGAAATTATCCGCCCTCGTTTAATGGCACGGATTTCCTAATGAAGGACTCAAATGCCTTATGTAGGCTTGTAGTCTGATAAAATTTGAATACCATCTAGAGGTACCAAACAACAACAATACCAACAGTAGATATTTTCGTCGGAATCCGCGAAGATCGAACATGCCCAAACACACGATTCGACCAATTTACTACGGGAGCCCTGAAGGGCCTGTTATTGCAGCGGTCGACTTCATTAATAAAAATCTAAATACTAAAACTAGACGTAGACAATAACGATAAAGCTTCTAGTAGAATGTATAAAACCGTAAAGATATAGCATAAGGAATACAGTTAAGACAAAATATTAGACCTGATCTTATTGTGAGATACATTGGATAAACTAGTAAGGTTCCCACTGATCCTTTGTAACCATTCACCAAGTGCAACTCATACGCAGAAACCTTGTTGCTTGAGCTACGTAACAACCACTACCGAGATAACTGCTGTGTCGTTGACCACAATATATTACTTTGTACGATGTAAAAAGCTATGGTCAAGAGTACCCCGAGACACAGTTGAGAAGTTGAGAATGGTATTACCCTTAGAAAACTAAGAAAGAACTTGATAAATAACTTAAGGCAGACATATTCGCAAACTTTTGGCCAAACGCACTAAAGTAAAAATTTACTTTCGAATGAAATCCAGAGCAAGAAAAATATTAGCTTCAACCGAGTTTCGTACTACATTCTATCTAAAATAGCAAAACAAAAGGAACAATTATGTAAAATTCACGTTTGTCACACAGTCGCTCGCGCGCTACTTCAGATGCTGTTACAGTGGGGTAGTCAACAGTGACATTGGGTTAGGCGTAGGTTTTTTTCACCGGTCCCAAGAAGACCATCATTATTTACTACCAAAGCCAGATAACATCTTTACTACACTTAATGGTGGAAAATATTTCTTGACCATAGATCTTGCAGGGCATATTTACAGACTACAATCGACGACAAATCGTAGGAACTACTGAGAATGGGTGATCCCAAAGGCCTCTATGGGTACAATCGACTCCATTTTAAAATAAAAGCAGCCCATACTATCATCTAAAAGAGAATGGATTCATTGATAAGTTAGCTGGCGTATCTGCTTATTTAGATAACATCATAGCGAGTACTTCCACCATCATAGAACATAACAAAAAAATTATAACATAACAAAAAAGAATTAAAGACGTTGGATTCAAAGTCTAACTCGAAAAGCATAAGCTCCTTGACATGTCAGTTAAGACTTTTAGTTTCGTTATTACTCCTCGTTATACCTCCAAAGGTCTCTAAATGCGACGATAATCAATACGAAGAATATTGTAAATATACTTTCACCTAGATAACTGCAATTATCGTCACTCGGGAAATCACACACTACCTTACATTTGTAAGTAAACTAAAAAAAAGTTGTGGACTCCTTGATAAACTCCTTCTGAAAGATAGTTTAGAGTTTAAAGGATCAGGAAAACGTCAGAAGTGCCCTTATAAGACTAAAAATCTGACAGTCGGGTCTGCTATTCACTCATCACGATCTTTTAGTACCAAATCTGGTTGCAGCTGACGTTAGCCAATATGACATTGATTTAAAGAATGCCTTATTTCAGAAACATCAATTTAGGCCAAGGACGTGTCCCGTTTGATTTCAGAAGTACTTAGTTTGGTTTCCAAATGTCCAATTTAGAACCAACGTACATTAGTCAAAAGAAAATATATGAGTTGGATTATACGAGTGATGTTGGTTTTTTCAACATTACTCCAACATAAACGTAGCATTCCATCTTAACTCTAGTAACAAATGAATATATTATTTAATTTTCCATCATCTTCCACGCTCTTCCCGTTTCAACAATCTATCGATTCCTTCTCACTGAAAATTTCAGATCTAATGTTGAAGTAGCCAGGCTTTGAGATTTTCGGCGGACACAAACAACGATTTCGAATTTTGCCTGCCAATGTTCGGAGAAGGTAAGAATCCGTGGGGGGCGAAATCTGGATAGATTTTCCAGACGGTGATAGACTTCTCACATGCCATCTCTCACGATCTGAGCCGTGTCCAACCTGCCGTCGCTGTGGAATAGGACAATTTTTTTTGCCTCGTCTATTTGTCCTTCTCTCTTTGATGGCTAAATACATAGCCGCTTACAGTACAACGAACATACAGGGCACTTTAAGAGCTTTGTTGAATCGAAATAAACGGTAGAGAGATAAAAGATAAAGGCTGTATTTGGAAACAAAACCGAAATTATTTATTATATATAGGTATCTTTCTATGTCTAGGCTCAGTCTATTAGTTAAATACATCTTCACGTTTTCTATAATTAAATATTATATGTAAAACTTTCATATTTATAGTTCGCTAATAAAGTTGTTGTAGGTAGACCCAAAGGCCATAATGCGGTATGTTACGTAGCATAACATTAACAATGGTTTGAATTGTTTCGAAGTCCTTAACCTTGAAAGCATACAATATTATTTTTAGTTTATTCAGGATTTCCTGGTAGAACTACGTTATGGAAAAACATTGAAGATAAACTCATTTTCTAGCCCAAATACTACATGTGGGGTAGAGGAAGGTTTACAGTGAAGTAAACTGGTGACCTATAAGGGCTTTAGTTTACGCCTTGCGCGTTGGACTCTGCGAAAAATACAGTGCGAAATGAAACTATCGAAACCAGGCTCTGCATTATGCGATAAATCAGGACAATGTAATAGACCAAAAAGATGAAACCAAATAAGAGCGATGTTATATTTGTTTTAAAATCTTGCCACGAGCCTTTATAAGCGAATACCCCAGTAGAACCTACCTGTCTTCTTTGATGAAATTATTTCATTCTATGCTATCTGCGTTTAGAATAAACCTAGTTCTAAGGAAATATAATTTCATGGTTTACTTGTGGCGTACACAACAGATTAAGGACTATCAAGCTGTAGCACTCGAAGCGTTACTTGCCTTGGTTGCTACCATCTGGCCGTTTCGTTCATGAAGCTAAGGTAACGTCGCATTCTGCACACATCTTCCAATGTGGCCTCAAAGGACCAGTCAGAAATCTCATTATCGAGTATTTCGTGCAAAATTAACCGTTCTCTAAGGGAACATTAATTTTTGTTTGTCTTTTTTTTATGTATTTTAAATACGCGGTGCCGTATATGTCAGTAACAGTTCGATCGGTGATTCCAGAGGCACGATCAATAAGGACTGTTTCCGCTGTTTGACAAGGAGGCGGACATAACCATTTTCAGCTTTCGTCGGTATATATATACATACGGCTTGAGCCAATATTGCTACATATTCCTTAGAAGGTATGCGCGATAAGCACGAGTACATCTAGCTTATTACTATAATGCTAGATTGGGTTCAATGTTTTTGACGATGGCAGGAAAGCCTTTTAAAAAGCGTTCCACAAATCCAAAAAAAAAAGTGTTCCACGATGGCAACGCTTCGAAAAAGGGGCCTGTCGATAAGCCCATAGAGGTTAATAGCAGTGTAGAAAGTAACAGTGTAAAAGGCACTATGAAAAGCTATCTCAGTACGCGAAGTCCAATGTATAAAGAAAAACGCACAACTCTGAAACGGCGTGTACTTTAACAATTACAATACATTAACCATATACTAACTACTAAAACACACAGTTTTATCTTGATCGGCACGAACACTTTAAGGTAATCAGCTTGTGATCCCGAAGTGTCTTCATTTCATGTTAAGGATTATTATACTTCATTTGATGTCTAATGGTACTAGAACCTACGGTTGAGTCTTTAAAAGAATATTGTTACAGAAAAACAAACTGCTTGGTATAATTGTGCGTGCGTTCAAGAGGAGAATCGTGGACCGAATGTTAGTGAAATAACTTAGACTTAAGTTACTATGTTATTCTCAAAGGACTCACTAAGGAGACAATTACACTATGCCCAGGTATTGTCATAAAATCGCTTTACGTCCTAACGCGAAGTAAAAAAGTAAATATTTTTTTTTCCTTTACATCGTTGACCATATTTATAGTGTGAACACGTGTTGGGAATTACCTCTGAACTATAGAATCAATGATTTGCCTTTACTAAAATATTTAATTGAGTTAGGTCCTTCTGGACTTATCTGGGGCTCGGCATGGCAACCATTTGCCAGTGCTGAAGTTTCGGTAAATATGGGTACAAGTTTTATGTTATTGAGATGAGTCCATAATAGATACATCCTAAGATCTAACAAAGTACTTCAATAGGACGAGAATAGATACGAACTAGATCTCAGACAAATCAGAAGGAGTGGGAAGACATTTACACAGAGCTTTGTCCCAAACTCCCACCATCATATCGACGACGTTGACCGCCTTGGTTTTAAGCATGCATGCAGTCACGCGACACGTTATATTAGCCCGTTGTCCGAATTACACGATTGTGACGTTTGTTCGAACAAACGAAAAAAAGCTATTCGATACAGGTAGCTTAAATACTCCAAGATGTTTTATTCAGACGAAGCCTTTGCTGAAATTTACTGAAGCAGAAGTTCTATGTGTCGTCATCGCGGCTCTCTTATACGAAATGGACCTAGTGTGCGTTCCTTCAAGTCCGAAAGCGGTGCTACTTAGGTTATGGCTGTGGAAAATACATGTACCCGTATGAAAATAAATCGTATGACTTTATAGTATAGTGTGATCGTGGATGTACAATTGTTTCGTGTATCCACGGTCAATGACAGCTAAGATTGTTAGGTCTATAAATGGTGAATTCCATTGCCCTTATTCCGGTAATACTCTGCCTTACTAAGCAATAGTATGTGTCACTTTCATTCAAGACGCTATTTACTGTCTTCGTGAAAATTTAACCTCCTTTATATTCTGTTACTATTCAGCTTATGCCAGTTTTGAAAACCGTGAGTAGAGTACACTGCGTTTCCGCCTAGTACTATAGCGGAACTAGATGACAGAGCTACCTTAACGACTGATAACGCGTTTGGGGCGTTTTGCTTTCTGAAGCCTTTTTGAAGTTTATCTATACCTGTCCATCAATCATTGCCCTAAAGAGTCATTGACATGGCAATTAATATTTCTCAGACCCCTAAAACGGATTTTAAGAGAAGGTAGATGACATTTTTTTAAAGCTAACCTATTGACTCACTGATTCTAGAACTAACTATACCTCTAGGGGCGATAGACGGTAATCTATGAATAGTGTGTTCGTCGACGTCAAAAAAAGTACGCAAGAATGCTTAATAGTCAAGGAGTAATGTTGGTGAAAGAAAACCTGCAAGAAAATTTCACAACGAAAGCTGTTAAAACGTACCTGTTGTGAAAGACGTAGTCGCATGGGGTAGGTATAAGCGTTATGTAAACACAGCATATTTGATAGGGAGACATAAGCGTGCGCAAAAACCAAAACAAATAACTTATAGACGGCTATTTTTTCGGACCCAATTGGGCTATAAAAACGGAAGCTATTGGACTATACATTGTCACGCGAACTCTGATCTCATTTTGCGATAAACGGTATTTAAAATATAACTTTGTTTACTGAATTTTCTCGATATAATGTTTCGACTAACCGGTATATCTAAAGCCATTTATTTTAGGCAATCTATGTTCTCAGACGTAACGGCTAAAAAGAAAATTTGGTCTCGACCACCTAGTTAAATCAGTTGCTTTTCGTTAAGGCACTAATACATTGAACAGCAAGGTATTGCAAATAACAGTCACTGAGGAGGAGTTATTAAATCTTTGGTAGAGCCTCTCATGAAGTAGGCTCCGAAGGTTGATCCTGTTTTACAATGCTTCCAGTTTCAACATAGATATCAGTAATACGTACTCGACATAGACCAACATAGCCGCTGGACGTATATTGCTTGGACAATAAGGTCTACATGGTGCACCTTGTATCTTTCTATTTATCGTACTACGGTTACGGTTGTATCAAATACATCGATTTAATACATTTACTTTAATACATACTAATCCCAAATTTATTACATTTAAGATGCCTAACCAGTAAACAAATGCAATTCTACGGTAGCCGTAATTTCTCTCCATTATGTCACAAAGAAGTAGGCTGATGTTGAGGTATATTATTTAAAGCTCACAGAAAAACATAAACGAAATTTATTATTATCTTCTGTAGCTAGATCATTATCACTTGTTTGATCTTTTATTGAAAATAATATGACCCGGCACTCCACACCATTGATGAAGTGTGAGGTTATGTATGTTTGGTTTGTGTAGGGCCTACAATGCTATGTCCTTCGATGATGCTCATCACGGACGTGTAGGTCCAACAATTAAAACTAACAACGGTAGTCCCTAGAGCGTTCCTCCGTAGTTATAGTACTACCTACTATTAATTAGCGCATATATGTATACGTAAATCTGTTCAATCTATTGTCAATGTGGCTTGCAACACTTGTTCGAAAGACACTGTGCAGAAAATAAGTTATTAAGTATAAGTTCTTCTCTCTCCACAAACCCCAAATAGATCCTAACACCGAAATGTATATTTGCTCTGATGATTTGTTTCGTGCATGCTGACCTTATTCGTTTTCTAATTCCTATATATGCTATTTTAAGAACGAAAAAAAAGTTCCTGATGCCTCTGTGACATATACCAGAATCGCACGTAGGATTAACGAATCTTATGGTTCTTGTTTTTTTTTATCATTATTTTATCTCCAAGGTGATGGTGATACGTTTTGGTACATACAATCATTTTCTATTACTCGTTTTGTATATTCTCGTATATAACGAATTAAATAATGCAAATATACAAGTGACGATTAAGCCCTGTAGAAAAGGTAGTGTCGCAAACTACAGTTTTTTTTTTTGCAAAATCTGTAATCTCGTAAAGATATTTTTGCTTTTCAAAAAAAATCCTCTGTAAACCCATATTACCGGACATGTCCATACGATTTATGCCGTATCGTCATCTATATATACAGCCGTACTTAACCAGCATAGGAATTAGATCAGTGATTTAAATAATGCGATACATTAAATATAATGAGTGGTTCTCATACGCCTCTACAGATGTAGTAGTGTTATACACTTTGCCAATGTCCACTTGAAGGACGATCCAACGAGCCATTATCACATACTGTCATCTTTATAATATATATCATAAGCCTTTCTTTAGACAGACCCCTATCGCTAAACTAGCCGTTTTTTGGGGCGTCTCTTCCAAAATAATGTTAGTATGTATATTTCTAATTGTCTAGCGTATTTTGAGAAATTCGTTATAGATCACCTTGCGCCATTTTTACAGCGTACGAAACGTTGCAAAAATAGCGAAAGGAACAATGGATGTGATTCAGCAGGTTCCTGTTTTCTAGCTCTTTTAAAATAACACGCACGTTTTTGCTCGCTTTTGACCCAGTCTGAGGGGCTGCAATACTCTGGCGTCAGCCTGATCGTCCAGTCCATTGCGATCATACACTGCCCGGGCATGACAGTGAAGACAATGTTCGCACCGAACAGTTCCGGCGTATACTAGCGAATCCGGAAGGTTTGACCATTTCGTTCGGACGGCATTCGGATCATATGCTGATGTGGGAAGATCTGCGATCAGAGCAAAATATCTAAGTGAAGCAAAAATTTTTAAAAGAAAGCCAAATATGCCCCTAAATTTGCATCAGTTCTGAGCCAAGGCTCTAACAGACAGGGCCCAGTGTTTTGTGGGTGAGAGCCTTACAGAACCGAACAAATACCTTATTAGTGAGATCTAGTCTATATAATACATTAGCCCTCAACTTCCTTAAACAAACATCTCCGTTGTTTGCCAACCAGCATATACTGACGCAACAGATCTAAACTAAATTTATTATATCATTGCCTTTAGCGTGTATCTGCGAGTTTATTGATCAATGACCGTTCCGTTTACCTTGTCGGGCATAGTCCTTTTTCAGCGTTCCCCCTGTCGAGGCCGATGATTGCGCTGACTGCGCATTTTCTTTGGGTGTACCGGTTTTTTCCTTTTCAGATGCGGAGCGATAACTCAACTCCGGCCGGACTCCGAACTCTTCAGTACCTGAAATCGCCACATCTTCACGATTAACCCGTTGAAAAGGTAGTCCCCGTTTGGAAAAAACCAATGACATCTCGGGTATGTGCTGTATCGGCAAAGGCAGATCTTCTCGCTTATCAACTGTGGTGCCTGTCGCAGTGGCGACGGTATCCATTAAGGTTTCAGCGGGTGCTGTATCATTTATAGGTGGCTCGTGCACAACATGCGCAGTTGGCCGCACTGACCGTTCTGACATCTTGATTTCCAGTGCCCGAGGTCTGGAAGATGGCGCCGTAAATAATAAAAATAGAAATGTACGAATTTTTCTTGATAATTCGAACGTCGTCTTCGAAAATCAACGACAATTGTGCTTACACTATGCTTATTTCTGCTGAAGTTAAATTTTTAAGAGATCTACTGTGCATTATATATATGAATATATTTCTTGAGCTGCCCTTAATTCACATGGTACATTATTCATCAATAGCCTAATCTGCCTCCGCAAAGAATGGTACGGCATTGAAGAAGGTGTACAAGTGAGGCTTTTTGTTGTTGCCGTAAACTTTGGTAAGCAGCAACGTACGCTCGGCACTCGCACCATGTAGGCGACCGCATTCGGTAGCGGGGCGTACCTTCGATCTTTGCGACCTTCAAGCCAGTACGTCTTCATTTCACCCTTACCCTGGAAACAAAGTTATGTAATTAACTTTCAAGCCACTGAATGTCTACTCTGTTTGCGTGCACCATCGTGGTTCAACTTAGTAGCTATAGGTTTGAGCCTTCAGAGTCCCAGGCACTTAGTAATCCGTTGATTCTCTCAGAATCTGTTTTGTTAGTAACGCAGTTTGCTTTCCATTAGGACCCCTGCTGTCTACGCTGCAGTATGTTAATCTGTTACTAGTAAGCTATTGTGTCCATTGTTTTTGTGTTTAAGGGAAAAGCTTAACGCGTGAGTACGACCGGCGAATGCTGCCACATGTTTCTTGTCACCATACTTAGTATGAGGATACTTAGGATGAGTATTCTTTGAAAAGTGGAGCTAAATGTAGTGCTCTATTTCGATCAGATTTAGGCAACTACAGGACATACTCAGGCACCGGTATGTTAATCTAAGCACCAGATGAGCTCAGAGTAAAATTGGTTGTCTCCTATTTAATAACGTATCCCCATACACACCTTGACTACCACGGTGCCTCTTTCGGTGATGGCCCACGCATTTGGATCGAGTAAATTCTTGGTTGTTACGCTGATGTGTATTTTTAGAGGCTGAAAAAGGAATTGGCATGATAAACAATTGCATGTTTCGTCTGCTCTGATTTTACTGCATCAGCCAGTTAACTTACACAGAGGCCATTTAAGCGTTCTTAAATTCTAGATTCCATATTAACATTTTTGACATTTTTTGCATAAGAACAATAATTTGACATTGTTACGTATCACTTTATAGACACTTGGGCTTCAAGCCTAGCTTTATAGCTCAATAACAGGTGGCAAATATATGTTTAGCATGAGGTTCGTTTATAGAACCAGCGTATCGCTTCTACCGGTTTTTATGACCTAACGACGCCAACTGTATAGCCAGAAGTGAGAAAAAATATTCATTTGCTAACTCCACACTTCGAAGTAAGTGTGAATTGGACTCGGTAGCTTTTTCAAGCGAATTTCTTTTAAACGGTTCATTTTTGACAGGGTATTTGTAAAGGTCGTACTTCACTTGTGGACTCCATCCTCGAAGCCGTATTTACGCTGTCTCCAAAGAGACAGTAGCGCGGCATCTTTTGGCCCACAACGCCCGCGCAAACTGCGCCCGAATGCGCTCCTACACGAATTTGAATCCCTTTGCCAGTAGACGGATCCTTGAGCCCCTGGATACATTGTACCATATCAAGGGCCATTTCGCAGATTTTTTCGGCGTGATGCGTCGTCTTCTCCGGGGCCCCTGCCACAATCATATAGGCGTCTCCAATTGTCTCCACCTTAAGCGAATGGATTGAATATAAAATAAATGTATTAACAAAAGCACATCCGCAAATGTATCCATACACATGCACAGAAATATAGGAAGGTAATATGTTATGGTGTTTTGCTGTGAGCCAAGCTCCAGCCGAACCAGTACGACCCCAGGATGAGGTGCGTCGATGGAACGACATAATCTGCAAAATGAAAGCGTTCTGTCTAGTCCAAAAGAAAGAGAACATCGTTTATGGTTTCTCATAGGTGAATGAAACACTAATAAACTTAACCTATCCTAAAAGGATTCAGTGGTAAAAAGAATTTTCGAAATAATTCTAGCGTTACATGTGAAACCCGCGTCATGCGATTGGAGCTAAGCACGAAAAGAGGGTGTACGTGCGGCAGCTGTGGCTCTCAGCCGCCTTAGATGCCCGTAAATTTATTAAGCAAACCTCTTATCAATGTTAACAAAACGAGAGAGCTATTGAACTGATACAGCCCCACCCAACTGTACCGCTTCGGACTAATGCTTCCTCACTGGTACCTCTTGTAAACTAACGCTTAGAGACCCTAACAACTCGAGGGTCTTTCGTAAAAGCGCATTCATTATAATGGCCGCTGGATTGACAGGACGAATCATGCGACGAAACCTAGGTCACAGGAAACAAATGACATGGATTTACTTCGACTGCGCTTGGGGTCCGCTCAGTGAACTTAGATAAATGTAAACAAATTCCGATCTGTAAGAACATTTAGTTTAGTATTAATCTGTAAGTTGGTTGAGAAAAGTTATGTTGTCAACTATCCCTTTAGAGCTGTGGGCGACACCTTTTCAACTGAACTAAGGAACTTTAGAGTTTTAAGTCGCGAACCTTTAACCTTGGAAAGCAGACGACTTTTTAGTACACTCGTTTCGCTTCAATCTTTTCGCGCATCTCAGAGCGAACAAGACCACGGTTATTTGCATCCGTCTCCTAGTTACGTAACGAAACTGGCTATATTCTGATCCAGCTATACGATGTAGCGTACGGTCCGTGTCTTCAATAAATTATATGATCTATAAAATCTATTATATCCCAATCTTGGGATAGCTTTTTGTAAGTGCAGCTTTTCAGTTGGTTTTTAGATAACTTGAAGTTAGCGTGATGAGCACACTCGAACAAATGCTTCAGTTGTTTAGCCTATCAAGTCCACATCTCCCCACTCCCTGATAGAGATGCCAAAGTAGGACGCAATAAAATAAATATGTCGCTACACTCTGTCATAAACATTTGCGAGCTAGTTAATAAATCATTAATAGTCTATACGCTTCTATAGCTCTAGTTTCTGTTTTAAGCCTACGAGTAAGAACGTCGTTGTTCGGTTAAATCGATCTTTGAACAGTTTTCAATCAGTAATCGATAGGTTTCTCGCCTAAGCAATTCGTCCTAGCCATGCCTGTATATCAATCAATAATGTGAGTTATTACATGTTTATACTACGCTCGTTCCTACCTTGTAGACGCCGTGCTTGTCCGTCAGTTGATCAAATAGGGAGTACATTGAGTTGAGCAGCTGGACAACTTCAATCGGAGTGATCCGAGAACAAATTTCCGTGAACGTCACGACGTCCGAGAACAGAATTGTAACTTTATCGAAGAACTGCAACAGGGCTTAAAGTTAGCGGGAAAAATACGAAACAAACCGTACTCGATGCAAACGTACATTGATCTTAAGCAGAAATGTTCCAATTCATCTGATGTAATCTGCTATCAATAATGCTCTAATAGTCGTTCTTGCTTGCCCGCAAGTCTGAAATAAATTTGCGGGCAAAAAAACAGTGTACGTTTGTCGAAACTAATAACACGAATTCTTGCGCAACCGCAGATATAGGCTAGATTTGTTTGTTCGAGAGTACCGTCTTTTGTTCGATATGGGAATGGCTGATCGCTATCGTTCCATCAACGACGACCATCTTGTCAATACTGATTCGTTTCCCTTGCCGACGCATTACATCCTATGACGCTAAATATATCTCAGTGATGCTTACGCCATTCATAAGAAAACAATATTATTATCCTATTTATTGTTACCATGGTCAAAGGATGAAGTGATGTTTTGGGTGAGTGGCAATACCGCGGCGAGCTTACTCGAAAATCTCAAATATAGTTACATTTGAACAAAAATCACTAAGTTTATTGATCGAGCCGTACGCCTTACTGCACGCACACTATGTAGGGCGTCCGGCCCAAGGGTTACGTCAAGGGTCATTTTCCGTGCCACGCATACGTTTATTCGATCTCTATTAGTGTGAACCAAGCACGTTCTTCAAACGTGAAATGCCCTTCAGTCCCGTACGAAAACTACCTGCATTACTCACTCGAATAACAAACGAAGCGATTAGATATGATAACTTTAACCGTATTGGCGCTTAATATGTCGGTCGGTTTCCTAAACGTATAAAAAAGTTTCAAAGTTTCAACGAAGTTGAAACAACTGGCTAAGCGCTATGAATACGATCTTCAAATAGCTCAGCTAGGAATGGAATAGCTTCATAACTTCGCAAATCGAATAACTTACGTTGGAGTGCTAGTTACAGTAGAAAACTTCAATTGAATTTTTCATGTCGCTATGATAATGTCATACGTGCCAATTCTTCTTGAAAGAGATCAAAATATGTAATATTACAGTAGTATGCATTTTCTACGCGTATGATTGTAGTATGTTTCAGTTTTTAGCTACCCAGCACTGCGTTGAATGCTTGACCCAGTAAAACGGGTCGTGCGGATGCTTATATAGATATATGCTGGTCGACCGTAGATGATAAATTCAATACTACTGACATCGATTCGTGTGCTTACTTCTCTAGAGACTGGGGTGCTCATCTGCTCTGTTTGCGTTTTGCTAGCCGAAACCTGTTTTACATTGTATAAAATGGCAATGCACTGGATAGAAGCATCAATTCGGGTTGTAGCTAGTTATAGCTGAAGCCTAGTTGATTCTATTAAGGAGTTGTTATTATTAGTGGCCTAACGAGGTACAATAACATTGGCTCATATTTTAAGCACTGTATGCATTAGCAGTCAACACATCGGTCATCCATCTATCTTCTAAGAAGACCGACTTAATGAAGAGCTGTTCGCGGTACACGAGACCCAGAGTGCGAGAAAGTGCCCTACGTATTAGTTGTTCCGTTCGCAACTGGTATACAATTGTATGGCTAGCCCAGAAACTTGTTTGAGTAGCTAAACAGAGTCGAGGTTGTTGGGTGTAGGACGTAGTCGTTCCCCGGTTGCGCACTAACCCCCACTTGGCTACTTTGGCTGGGGAAATGGTAATGTAAACTGGAAAGGTACAATATTGAGGTAGCGTAGTCGCGACCTTGCTGTCTACTAGGGACCACTAGCTATCGAGAAAAGCACAACTGCCAGGAAGGAGGAACGATTTAGACGTTGTGGAGCCTCCTTTCACACGCAATCTACTCACCGTTATCCAACGTAGCTACAGTGAGCATAAACTACACGCATCGTACAATGTGCCGCGAAACGCGACCAGAACACCAGAAGGTGTCAGGACAGCATAATGATCTGATTCTCAGTTTAGCTCAATTAGCCTACCGGTGAGCTGACTGGTCCTAAACAAATCACAGTTTCCCACAGAGAACTCGTATACTGCGGAGCTTGGGGTAGGCGTGCGTTCGCAGCTGAGCATCTGCGAGCGTCTATGTATACACACGTGTACGGTCCTTTTTCGTCAATAAGACGCCGTCAGACTTTTTCGTAAATTAACAGCAAATCACCGAACGCAAGCGCCTATGTTGTCTCCACTAGGAAGGCTGAGTCCGACCCGTCTCGCAGCGATGAAGTTTATATGTACGGCTAAGAAGTATCGGTATTATGTACTATGGTAATATCCTGTGTCACTACCGTACACCGAGCTTATTTTTCTTAGTGGAATCAGCTTGAGCGCTTGTGTTTGGGTGATTTACCATTAACGTACAGAGCTAACCGGCAAAGATGCTCCCCCTACCCACCAATAAATAAGCATCAGACGCCCGCAGGTATGAAGACGTGGAAACGCTTATTGAACCAAAACAATATGGCAGCGATAAAAATATATAAATACAGACAGGTAGAATTGTTTCTTTTGCGTTCCAGCATAGGGTATTGTAATGATAAGTCGCACCTAGGACAGCGTGCTGTCAAGCTTCATTAAGAAGAAGAAATGAGAAAAGCGACTGGCACGTTATTCTTTTTAGCATTAGTAACTGAGTCCATCTCAGGCTCAGACAAAGGTACTTCACAGGACAACGTACTACAGAGCATTAGCAAAGCCAACAAAAATGTAAAGAGAGCAACCGATATCTCTTCCGACAGACGTTATCGAATTCGGAGTTAGCTTGCTAAGGTTAGGCGCAGGTCAGATCAATTCAGAAAATACAGAGTGCTTTACACATAGACTTGATTTGTTCCACGAACAGTAAGTCTGCTGTGAAGGGCATAGAGCGATACCGAGCTGAGGATACGTGGAGTCGACGTACGATAAAAATTAGATCCCAATATCGTCACTAAATCAGATAATTAAACATTCGTACTTGGCATAGACCCGTTCGATCCATATCAAACGACCAGTTAGGCTTGGTATTACCTGACAGATATCAACGCTACTTTCTCCTTTACGCAGCTTGTCAGCGACGGTTTTCGGAATCATCTGATAGAGAAGTTCATCAGTGCGTTTCATTTCCTGGTCGAGTTTTTTCATGGAATCCTCCAACTGTTTACTTTTTTGCAACTCCTGAAAACGTGTGATATGCATAACGCGCGCCTGTTAGTTACTATTGACTCCGAGGTATATTTGCCTTCATTGGTCGTTACGACCCGGACAGAATCGTTCTCATCTGCAAAGCCGTTTCGGAAGAATTGTGATGAATCGCTAAATTGGGTTCAAGTGTTATTAGAACCTCATCTAGGTCAAGGTAAACGGTCAATTTAGGGCGGGGTAACTGTGGCCCGGTAAAATCTCTGAGCGTTTATTGTTCCTTTGTTTATGGCTACCCGTAAGCAATATATCGACTATCTTAATGATCATAGCAGCAAAAACAATAGTGCTCAATAACGCGCATGTCAATCGAACGCATTCAGGTAGGAAATACAGACTTATTTAGAAATGATTGCAGGAGAAGGCCCCAGCCAAAAATCAACGCGCCGATTCCAGGGAGCTCCTTTAGCTAAAGAGTCATATGGTAGCTACATCGTATGCGTTGACAAAGACACTTGCTAAAGCATGCTAATTTTTCGAATTGACTACAGCCGACTATAGACTGATCGCGGTGCGGTCGCCGATGCACTGTGATTTCCCTTGGGAACAGAGTGACGTTGACCAAATACACCCAGTACCTCATAAGCGCTTCGGAGAGACCCAACGAACATACTGCAGCGGGATTTGTACAATCGATCAAGAAATAACATCGGCTGCCTTTCACAGCCATTCATTAACTGTACACGGTCTAGTGAAGGGCAGATGACTGTGAGAGCGCCATCCCATCTTATCGTTGCCATGTCATATGAAAGCCGATCTCGATGGTGTACTCAAACCTTTTTCCGTCGTGGGTTTCTGTACAAAACGTTATCGAGCCGTACCGTATCGTGACGCTGCAGGAGCCCGTGACTTAATAAAAGATGATACTAGCAGAAGGCCAACAGCCAAAATGGCCTTGAAGAGCCTAACCCAGCAGCTAGGCTAACAGGCATGTGCAAGACGATAAGGGTCCGCCCTCAGCAGGCAAGAAGAACAGGCTAATATTAGCAAAGCCCAATATCTTACTTGATATTTTTCTCCACTGCCCTCAAAGCCCTGATCGGCTACGTGTAATTAGCTGTAGCCTTCGAGAACCTCTGCGATGTTGTCCAAAATCCGAAGGGAGATCGAATCGAAAAGCATAAGCCATTGGTGAATGTACACAATGGACACTGAAAATCCTAATTTTTCAGCTGAATAAATAATAAAGTTTCCTCCGGCTGCTTCATTGAGTCTGAACTCGTCTGTCGTGTCAATGCCAACCAAATGGTTGGCCCAAATAACATTGATCCAATTAGAATTAAGTTTTTTTTCGGATAAATTTTCTGCAATTGTTCTCAGACCAGTATATTCTACAAGTGATACGTACAGATCTTTGAACGAACAATAATACTTCACAGAGCTGATTTAGTTAAACCTCAAATAGTTAATAAATGGCATAAGTGTACATTTAAATGGGCATGTACAGTTTGAAGTTATCGCATGATATGAGGTGCATCATGTATAAGGAACGTCAATTGGCGTTGTGATTGAGATCGACAACGCCAATTGACGATCGATGAACGGTTTTGTCGTTGTGTCCTTAGCCCTCAGAAACCTACGATGTTTACTGGCCTGCCCTTACCTTAATCTTACCTTAAGCTCTGCATGTCAGTGTTATTCATCCTAAGAAGTCGCAGTTCAGTAGCCGAGGGGGGTGAGGCAGTTCAGTTTTCAGATAACTCGAAAGCTAGTTAGGTCATACGTTACTTCTTAAAGAAATCGTATTTATACTGACTTTGTCCAGCAGGAAGCAATAAGTCTGAGTAAATTGGTAGCTATAATTCAACGTAAATTTTCACCAGTTTCAGTGTCGTAATCTACTACCATGGGAGGAAAAGATCTATGTTTACGAGCGTATGGTGGACGTGAACGGCGGCTCTTTCGGGCACTATCGGGGGTTGTTCAAGTAGACTGTTGGTGTACGACTGACGCGGTCCTTACTATATGCAATAATTAAGTAAGGCCCCAACGTTTATTATGAACTTATGTCTTTTTATTCGTGCTTTATGGTACAATCATGTCCATCTACCTATAAATTGAGGCTATTTCTAACCTGCTCGAAAGCCATTTTCAGCTCGGAACTTTGTTGCTGTCCAGCAAGTACCATATCTCTGGAAAAGTCATGCATCGATAGGTCGTTTACATACAGGCCTGTTCTCACCATTGTGATTACGTCCCGCACTCTGAAACAGCAGGGAATGCACATGTAAAGGAAAATTCTCATCAGCTAGCTAAAACAAATGAATTTTTGAGGGCGTTCGTGTCTTAGCTATTCCCTATTTCGAAACTGCTTTACCGTATCGATAAGTCAGGACAAAATGCACTCAGCTCAACGATCCAGATAGATGTCGGCGTCCTAGTCTCTCTCGTTAGTGGAAATTGATCGCGTGCTCACCTCAAATGCTTAGCTTTATCAATCAATCAATCAATCAAATCTTGGAAAATCAATCGTTGAACACAACGTCTGCATGCAACGAGAGCACGCAAGGCACGAAACGATTTTTGCTACGTGGACCAAAGTCGACTATCTCTGTTTATGATCAGAATTGGCCTAATTATTCTAGTAAGCTAACCCTAATTATTGTTTCTAGATTTCGTATCATTCATTACTGGCCTGAATGGTTTCTGATGCGGTAACCCATAGAAAAATGCTTCGCTATAGTTAACCGATTGTTATTAGTAATAGTCGCTTTATGTCCTAAAAACGTAACAAACATCCTCACTGTCGTTTCTGTTGTACGATACTGAGGCTCTTTTAAGATCATTTGCGTCCAAGTTTCACAGCCATAAAGCTATTGGGCCCCCTTTTTAATTTTACGCAATTTTATTTCAAATTTAACGCAGACAATCTTGGATCCTGATTTGGCCTTAGTCTCGCTGATCAGTCCAGCCATTAACCGACCGCTTCTAATGATGAAACGATAAGAAAATGTACGCGTAATTAAAATAAATTGCCAATAATTAGCGAAATCATACCATATGTGAAAGGACGAGCAAAACTGCAAAAAAAAAAGTTTCTGAAAAACAACCATATAATGCACAATATTTGATCATCTATTTTACAGTAAAAATGTTTAGTTGTTTTGTAGACGCGTTTCATTAAGGCCACAGAGGCAAGTGTTTTTTTCTGGTTGGAGATAAATACGTGTAAAACATAATCAGCAGTAAGGAACTCTGCATTTAATTACGTACGTATAGTGGATTAATCATCCCGATTGATCGGGCTAGCTTTAGGCAGTGTTCACTGGCTAAATCGCGTGACTAGATCGAACAACACTGACACATTTTTTAGGTAAATATGAAATCAACTAAGACAATGATCCTAATATAATAGTATTCCGCTCCTTCTCGACAAAAATGTCGCTGTTAATTCAATTGGGCGGGAAATCGACGTTTCTCTGTTTCGAATTTCTACTCCTGCTGTCGCCTTTAGGTACACCACCAGGCTGCTGTATCTCAGCAGGACACGAAGTGTAACCATTCTCAGGTTCAAACATGGACACACAACCACTCCTAAAGTTAGCAGGCAAATAGGTTACCCGCTAAGCTATCACGGGGCTTGTTTTGGCAATATTGCGGCCAGACCGTGACGCTAAGCATGAATGATCGGTAGTGGCAGGTGAGAAGTGTGGCTTTATCGTTTCGCTAATAACTTATGATTTAGCTACTAAACTATTCACCATAATGGGGGCAGTGAGGCTAAGTTCTGGCTGTTCCTTGAACATGGACTGCTTCGCTTGCAGCCATTAAAGTACCTTGTATATATATAGAAGTCCTTTAAAAATTTTAAGAGAGCAGGGATGGCTTCTTAGAATGATATCAATAAGAAGTAAACGCGCCATTATTTTGTCTGTGTTGTAGATTTTTTCTACCGTAAACATATATCGATGCCGGACCCCATATGCTTTTTTCAGAGTATTCCTACCTATTATTGATTTTTCGTCCAGGAGTCTTTCACTAGCGGGCGCGTATATTCTAGTTGGCATAAAAGATGCATTCAATCAAATTTACATCAAGTAAATTCCTATTCAAGCCTTAATTATCTATATTCATATTATTAACGCCTTATCGCCATTAACGTTCGTTATAATTTGGAATACACTTTCGGTTTGACGAGAGCAAAGTACTAAAATAAAGATGCCCTTTGATTAGCAATTATAGTGTAGAAAAATTAACTTGCTCAATAGAATGCTGGAACTTTTATAGTGCTTCTCCTAGACAGTCAATGGTATTAGGACAAGTGGTATTGTGGAACTAGGTGAAGGCAAACATGTGAGTTTATTGGATAAGCTGAAGTTCCGCAACATCGTTGCGAATACCCAAAGCTGAAATCCGGTACCCCTAAGTGAGATTTTTGCTCCTAAAAAACATGTCCGCTCGATTATTTCTTTGCACGCGTCAGCAATTTCCTTTGTGCAGTTTTTTCAAAAATTATTGTTCGTTAGAAAGCTGCCATTCGGTCCATTCAGGCAGAATCACTTCTGGAATATGCAGAGCCAAAAAAAACGTTAATAATAACAATGATTCGTAAAAACGATCATACTTGATCTAGAAGTCCCAGTATTTCCAGGGCTATTTCCGCGACACAGAAGAGGCTCGATGGTGATTACACATAGTTGTACTCCGTCACGTTCGTTAAATTTCAAGATCTTCTTTTGTTTACGAGTAATTGTATCATGCAGTTTCGTACAAATGTGTGCGTGTGGTCTACCTAAAGAAAGACCTATATTTCATATCATTCCCCTCTTTCCAAGAGTAAAAACAACTCCGCGGTATAACACTGCACAAAAAACATAATGCACTTCTTTTTCAAGAAATTTAAACTTCTATAACATTAAAGGCAGATGTAGAACTATTCTAATGGATATCAACGTGTGTAACTCTTACAGACTTACACAGGCGCCGCTAGATACACCATCGCCTGCCACTCTTCCATAAACAACATTTGGCCTTTAAGATGGAGGAGCGAATCTTCATAGGCTGAGTCATCTTGTTCATCGAGGTACGGGCTAGAACCTTCATGCTCCGGATCGACGTTGGAGTGAGCTTTTACTGCTTCGAGGGTAGTCATCTCAAACACGTTGTTCATATGTGTTATGATCTGCAATAAGGAGGGGAAACATAAGCTACCTGTCATTTATCGGCCCCGTTTCGGGCTGTTATGAACGATTCCTGTTTTTTCTGTATCTCGGTCATATCGTTTAAGAGCATAGACACTCTACTGATGATTGCGTAGAGGATAGGGTGTCTGGGTGGTAGTCGTATAGGTGATGGTCTAGGCTCGAAATCGAGCAGGGAAACAGGTAGTATATTTCTGACAGGAGTCATGGAATGCCTAGCGGGGATATCGCAGAACTCGAAGCATTTTGATTTTTAGCCAGACAATACAAATCATTATCATGTATTGCAGAAGTGATATACCATAACTCAAATCGTTGATTTACTTCATGTTACCATGTCTAGCTTTGGATGATCATGTACGAAATCAGTGTCAGGGTAAAGCGACTGCTCTGCCGGCATACGCCACTGCATATAACGACCTTTTTCTGCCATATAGCGTATAGGTGATTATCTGAATTGAATTGTAATAGAAGCGTCAATAGCATGTCCACAGCAGCAAAGAGAAGGAATAACCCAAGATGGGGAGAGAGGGTTTAGGGGGTATTTTTGGGGATCTTTTAAATCTGTCAGCAAGATAAACGTAGTAAAATACTTACGCCACTCCAATTACATTCGATAAGAGGTCGAGCCAGGCCAAACACCTGCGGTATTCGCTTATTAAGCGCCGTCGGCATGACAATCATGAGAGATTTGCCCAGATTGGTGATGGTTAGTTGCTGATTGAATACAATGCAGAATGGGAAGATTTCGAGGAAGACGTATGCTCTGATCGGCAACAACTTTCCACCGACGAGCATTGAGTCCAAGTCCTATAAGAGGCGTTATTTGAAGCATACAACAAATACAGTGAACATCTGACAATACGCAAGCAATTTTACTGCCTAACGCTGAAGACTCACAAGTCTTACTAATGCTCATAGCTGACCGCTGGTTCTTTCTACTATTATCTGTAACCTGGACATCCAAGTATATCAGTATAGCAATTAACTGCTGAGCTTGTGTGCAGTACTGGTGAAAAATACTTGACAGTTTTTAAGATAGAAAAGTTTGATCAACTTTTATTTCTATGTCCAGTACCATAAGAAAGTTAGATAGTAGCAGAACTATATCTTCCCTTTTCAATAGCGATTGTTAACTTTGTTCTGCGGCAATTTATCCACAACAAAATCAAGCGTCTAACAGCGTTCGCTTATCAATCTCTGTGCAGCTCTTTTCCGCTCTTCGTTTGAACGGTTAAATTCGACGCATCCTACTACGCCCCTTCGATTGTTATTAGCCTCTTTGGCCAAGTGTTTTTTAAAAGCACCTTTTGCTTTCGTCGAAGTACCATTGTTTTATTATAACAATTTATATTTTAACGCGTTGTCTAAATCTCTTTATAGGAACACGGCAGCTTCTTTCGCCGCGTCAACGCGATTTCCTTGGTTTAATAGCGATATCGTACATCCTGCTTCGATATCTTCCACACGTTCTGCTCCAGATCTTCAATATCATTTTTACGCACAGTCGATATCACTGTAGTGTAATCAGAAATTTTGCTCTATGCCATGTCGCGATAGCCGTCGGTGGAATAGAATGCCACAAAAGTCGTACATTGGTTCCTATAGCGTATAGAGGCACGCAAAGGAAATGAGTCAGCCATTCCAAAGTTAGCAAATTAACGTAATCAATGTTTAAGCTTGAAATCATCTTCTTGGCAGGCAACAAGCATACGACCTCTGAAGTAAGACGCCTCCTGCTGAGTTATGCAATATCTATAATTTCTTCGCGTTTTTGCCTCGGATAGATACCGTGGTGCATACGTGTGCTTGCTCGTCCTTAAATTTCGAAGACGTCGTGTTGGTGCACTTCAAAATCTTTATCTAGAAGGCAAGTTTCTTTCAGGAGCCGCAAGGTGCCAATCTTTCCCAACTGCTAAACCTTACACGGAGTAACTGATCGCAAAACAGAGTTAAAATCGTGGCCCATATATATACCCTGTAATTATAGTTGCTCCAACTTCCGTTTGATATGAAAACAAAGTAGCGAGAACTTGACCAGAGACCCATGCCAGCGGGCTCGTTAATACAACACGTGTACTCTTTATTTTATTCGAACAAAGCCTTACGGTAATTTATTACTAAACTTTAAACATTTACATATGATTCGAGATGGTAATGCAATATGAATTGTTTAAAAATTTCACTATATATATATATATATATATATATATATATATATATATATATATATATATATATATATATGTGCGTTGAAATCTTTTTAAAAATGATTTCACCGCTCACCCCTATTGAAGGCTGCCATTTACTGCTTTCGTGTCTTTCCATCTTGATCCTAATGCATTAATATCCCTATAATGATATAAAAGAAAATCCCTGAAATTATTTTTAAAGGGCCTAGCTGTTCCTGGCATTGAACTAAAACACTTCTCAATCAATGGGCAACTTGCTGCATTATTACACGCCTTTTTCCACGCGAGCTTTCTGCTTGATAAAGGCTTACATGAATGAGCCTATATTATTCATGCGGAGGAAGGCGAATCCCAAAACAAGTCGAATAATAGCTACTTGTATGCTTACCACGCTGTTTAATAAATCTTGTGGAACAAAACCTCCGATAAGTCTAGGAAGGCCCACCTAGGTTAGACCCCTCCTAGCTGGGCTAATCTTTAGTGGCAAACTGCAGAAGTAGTGATTCTTGTCCGCACAAACAGTATGGAGTAAAAAAGAGAATTTCGCGAGGGCATTATGCCGGAAAATTCATAAACAGATTTCGCGTTGATAAGCCTTAGAATAAGTAGTCAGCAATGTACTGTGGAGTTGTGTTAGATTTCAAATCAAACCAAATTTTCTGTATTACGCAACGAACCTGCGAAACTCCTACTCAGTGGGTTTGATTTATATGGCCTGAGTTCTACACAGGTGTACGCTTACATTCACATATCAGATAAAAAAAAAAAAGAAGCTTGAACTCCATTGGTTTTCTTGGCGTTCAGAGTCGCGATGATATCCAGTACCTTAGAACTTTACTACATACATGACAACATATATAATATGCCTTTAGATACTCGTGTATATCTGGAAGGTCATAAGAGATAAAGGCGCGAGCAAAGATGCTTTAAAGATGCAAAACTTTCTCGTCGTCACTTCGCTACTTGCTATGGCCTGTACGCCAGTTGGCAAGAGTTGCTTCGCCTCCCAAAAGAGTTTCCTCTGGCCAGTTACGGCTGGCTATAAATCCTTAGTCTTTTTGTACCCTTTTGAGCGGGCTCGGACCGCTGGCTTTATTTTGTTCTGCTTATTGCAGTATGCCCAAGGCCACTTGTCGTACCGTTGCGAAGTGAACAAATAGGGAGGAATGTAATATAGCTGCGACTGCGGCCACGTGTGCCTATACGTTTGTGGCTGTTTCTGCGAAGCTCTGGTGGCGCCTACCGAAATGACAAGACAAGAAGGCCTAATTGCGTTAGCAGCCACAGGCTACAAAGGCCCAAGATGTCTCCTATGTACAAATGGACGCCGTAAAATGCTAAGTAAAATAACGCTTCCCTGAGCGCCCATTCAGCGATTAGTGTGTCTTATCTGACTGTTTTTGTCAGCAGCCAGCACATGATTCCGATATTTCACGATTGCTAATTTATTTTATAAATTTGCATCATTAAGTCACACTGCGCAAGGGATACAGTAATTTTCATTGCGAAAGCTTGTATGAATGGCTGTTGATTATATGAGTGATTATATTTCTATAGTATACCTTTCCACGGCCTCATCTGTGTACTCCACATCGAAATCAGGTGATGATTTTAGAGTTTTACGTCTGGAACCTTTGAAGCACTGTGACATCCAGTGAACAGCGTATCAACAGATTATTTGCCTAGAGAAAAGCTGGCAGTCCCTGTTAGTTTACCGTTCGTATATATATATGATCAGTTTTCCCGATTCTATCATGCTGATTGGGTAGCAACTATACCTGGGTCTACGCATGCGTCTTGTCTGTCGCGTTCGCCCTCCTAAATACTGACACATTTAAGAGACGGACGAGTCTCACGGTCACGAGGCAAGGTTGTGCCGTAGCTTAATGGTCTCTTGACTTTTCTGACTTGACATTTTTGTTGTGTTTGTCAAGTTCGAAATTAGCGGTCTCTTTTCTAAATCAAATTTCTTTACTTCCTCTGCCAGACAATGCTATTACGCAGCCCCGTGTCTGGGCAGACCATTGTTATTATCGAGTAAATATATTCAAAAGTTCCGTAGTCGTTATGGCCATCGAAAAACTAACAGTACTAGAGCGCGATGCTCAAAAAAATGGTTTTAAGCCATTTCCAACAGACGTACACGGTACACATATGAAGGGTCGCCAAAGATCCACGTTGACTCTTGAATCTACCAAAATTGACATTTTTATATGATGATTAAATAATATGATTAATTACTTGTCTTTGTGCTGGAATAAACTGCGTTGTAAACTGAGTAGGGCAAACGTTGCCTTTGTGAGTTCCCACAGTTGCAACGTAAACTGAAATGGAACCAGACCTTTTTGCATTAGAGGCCCTACTTTGGTCGACGTTTGCCTTCCTCCATATTGAAAGGTTTGCGTTGTGAGAATCTCGTGATATTTGATCAGATTGTCGAGGGCATCAAAGGGCTTGAGAGAACGCATAAATATTAACAGTTGAAGAATCGTAGGCTTATTTTTCGTACACTGAAAAGTTTCATGTATATCCCGTTAACTTACTTTCCCATTAAGCTAAACCATTCGCTCTGCGGTAGAAATCTCCTGTACATCCAAGCAAACGGGCCGCACAAAAGGCTGGCGTTGACAAGGACTAGTTGTGATGCGAACGTTATTGCATTAGCTGTTGTTGAACCTTTCATTGTTGCCAGGCTTGCGGGCAACTATGTGAAATGGACTAGTAAAGATCCGCTAAAGAAGAGTAATAATTATTTTCTATAGAAAAAAATCATATTAATCAACCTGTAGCATTAATCTAGACAAACAGATTATTGCTTATAGCTAGGGTAAATGGTATAATTGAATTGGAAAGACGTAGTTATATCATACGCGGTGAACGTCAATGTATAGCCTTTTCGACAGCACACAACACCCATCCCAAGTTTTTCAGTTGTGTGGACGTTTATCTGGAAGCAATCCTTTTACATTGCTCGTTATGAAGCTGTAGCGTTTATAATGAGATACGGCCGGTCCAAAAAAAGCTTTCAGGAATCGTTGTTCAATTTACCCTGCAAAGCTAGGTATAAGGCTAGGACAATGAGCTCTTCAATGATGGCTTTTAAGGTTTTCTCAAGGTTTTTTTGTTTTTTACTAGGGATAGTTTTGACAAACGAATCGTCTTACTGCTAAAACTGATCATTTGTTAAAGTAAGATCGACTGAGGAAGCACACACTGAGCAATAATTCAAAATATTTTGTTTTGTGCATTAAGCGTTACTTCGAATGTATTTTGACAGGCAGTATTACGAAAATAATAGTGAAATTACTATGAAATGCTGTTAGTAATTGGCATCAATAGCTACTGCTAGTTGAAACGATGAATGATCAATGTATCGGACAAGGTAGATGATGTCACCTGCTAATAGTTCGATTCGAGTTATTCTTTCACTCTATGCGTATTTGTGCTTTTCCCAGAAGGACTTCAGGTAGCTCGCTCGCCCAGTAAATCCATATATGCTCAATGTGTACAACGATGTTTCCTAGAACCGAACTTCAACCAACCAGAGCTCCAACCGTAGATTTAAAAGCACTGTTTTGGAACTTCAGTCGCATGATAATGTGTTGCGTATTGAAGATTGACTCCTCCTTCAGAATATCCACTTCGACAACTGTATTGTAGAAATGGGCGCCAACCTCCTTGATTTGTCCTAGAACACGAAAAAGTTGAGCTCGCTTAAATCTCGACATCAGCTCTTTAGTCCAGTAAAAGATAGTTACGTTATTACAGATTTAACCTAAGCCCTTTGCAAATACGCTGGATCGTATTGTCTAATACGTGCCTATGTACATCTAGGTCCTGTCTAATCGAACTGCCTTCATATAGGCTTTGCAAAGATCTTCTCCGTAATGAAGACCTATATATAACATGACAACGATGGCTGAGCGTCCGACGTCCTTTTGTACAAAATGACCTAATACGCTACGCTGTCGTGTAATGCAATTACACGCATAATTAATATATATGACGTCGTTAATATGACGCGACGGCGCTCGGCATGAGACATTGTACCTTCTCGCATAGCCGAAACAGCGTTTGTTCCATATTATTCCATCGCTTGCCCAGTTCGCTTCCGCACAACGAACGATAAAAGTGAGACAAATTTTGACAACATAGTTCGGAACAAGCGAAAAAGCAACGACTCATAAATAAAATACATTGTATTTTACACGTACTAGCAAACACACCCAGTAAGTTAAAGGAACTTTATACATACAGTGCCCACATGTCAATAGCCACATTCTCAAGTAGGGACAGTGTGAGAACAAGTTTCGAGATGGTCCTGTTTTCGTCACAAAACATAAAAAAAGCTTTCATAGAGCGAGTTTTTCTATTTACGATTTTTTTTTTCTGTGGAATAATGTCTAAATCACTGGAGGACTTACCGATGGTATACCATAGATAACCCCTTCGAGCGCTCCGATAGTGAAGTGTCAGACCCGAGTCTGATTCTTGTTCGCAGAAAAACGAAGGTGCCTTCATTTTTGGGTAGCTGAACTTAAGGTACTCGTGCAGATTGTCCAGGCCATTAATAAAGTCTCGCATATGGCGACCTAAATAGAAATCGATTTGATGCAGCACCACACACTTTACTTATTCGGATCCGTTCCTTTGAGCGTAAGCAAACAGCTTTCACAAGAAAATTTTTCGTTTATACTTAGGGCAAATTATCTGCCCTTATGAAATAGATATTTATACATAATAACATTTGATCATATGTCAATGAAATAACGAGAATAAAATTCTTTTGTCGTAAGTGTTTCTTTGTCCAGTTGCTGGGAACTGTTTACCCTCGTAGTGCCGTTAATTCTAAGCTAAACCACACGCGTCATAGTAATCGAAGATAAGTTGAAGTTTTTTATGTTATTTATCAAAAATCAGTTCTTATATTGTATATGTGGTACAAGCAATGGACTAAATTATAGATAGTATACATTGGAGATGGGTCAGGACAGGTATTTTGAAGTAGATATCTGGCCGCTCTAATGTACACGTTGCCGAGATCATCTCTAGGCTATGGGATTACTCACAGTGGGGGAATATGATTATAGTTCAAACGGCCTCTATAGTTGACAATTCGAATAGGGTACATGTTAATGCCTGTTTTAAATACGCTTATTTGAAATAAAATTGACTATTTACCAAGTACGGAGAGGACGCGATCATATCCATACTGAGCGAGAAATGACACGAAAAATACTCCCATACCTTCGAAGAATTCGTTTTCCTGCATTTTTAATATCTGTTAATATACAATACAAAAAGAATTAGAAAGGCACTCATATATTAAGCTAGTTCTAAAAAAAAAGAACTATGTGTACATAGCATAATTAGTCGATGCGGTTCTCTAATTAAGTCCGTCCTGAATAGGGAAAAACTCTAGAATAATCTATAAGTTAAAAGTTACTAGCATTTAGATCACATGGTAGGTGTCGGTAGTGTAACAAGTCCTCATCATACTTCAGACACCGCATCTCATGCCTATTCAGAGAAAATGAGCTCGCGTAAGAAACTGCCCGCAACAATGGTACTCTTCAATGCGTTTATTAATGCTCTTCAAGGCAGTATCAAACCGAATGACAAAAACTGCTTTGTCTGACCCACTCAGATCTCAGACCGTAACTATCTACCTACCTACAAGCTATTTCAGCGTTATACTAGGTGTATCCCATATTAACCAATATGTTTGTCTCCTATATGCTTTCTATATGGTTATGTTGAAAAATACAGAAAGAGAAGAGTGGCATAAAAAATGTTAGCACTCACATCAGCGACCTCACACATTCGGCGTAAGCGTCAGAGGGAAAGCCACTAAAGTACCTAAAGCAATCTGAGCAAGAGGAAATGTTTCCTGGCTATTGCTGATGGGCATATATGTCCAAGGGTACAACGGTGGAGAGATGAGCTGGAGAATCCTAGCTATAGCTTAAATATTTTTAGTCTACCAATAAGCCCGACCTTATTACAATACGTATATTCGAGGACACACTGACGCCAGCCTGCTTGGGTCATAGGTTTTGTTTCGTAAGCTTAAGAATAACAAATTTCACCTCGACTGTGTTGGCCTGAAATTAGGTGTCCGCATTAACACTGGTAAATATTGCTAAATCTAAATATGCAACTGACCTGATCTGCAGGCATTGTTTTGGAAGGTTTTGTTAGGTACTTGGGAGTTCATTATAAATATACCGATTGTTTAGTTTGATCGCTTCTTGTCGTCTGGTTAGAAATTACAAACGTTAGCCCGACTGCTGCTAGTAAATAAGAGGTGTAGCTAGCGACCAAAGGAGATGCTAAACGATATTTGCAATGGTAAGGCAGATTCAGTAGACCATTATCCGGGACGGCAGACCTACACCAACATTTCCTCTACCTTTGGACTTTTATTATTATTATGATTTTTTATTGCAATCTTCGTATAGCCAATCAGTACCCCTGTACAAAATTTTAGGAAAAAGCTGTCGCCTCCATCAGCATTCCAGGTGGCCTCAGCTCATCCAAGTTTGATATAAGCGAAGGCTACCACAAGCATTGTACAAATGCAACAATTTCACCTCAGTCTCATTAGTATCAGTATGACTAAACGAGTGAGATGTTAACCTGGATTTATCTTGACAAGCCTACCCTGCTCTGTACATAGGACGACAGTCACAGCCATATTGATGATAAAACAACTAGTTTGGCTTGTAGCTTTGAGAAACGAGAGCAAAATAAATTGTTCGTTAGATCTGATGGTCCTAGAGGTTCTGGCCAGATCGTCGCAACCTAGAACAGAGGCGACGTCCTTGCCATTTCGCACAATGACAGTCGTTACGCTAATGTAAGCTTGGAGTACTCATGGTCGTTGTGTAGTCGGATTTTTCTGTCATGCCTTAGCAAAGCTCTCTATGTTCACTTGACTGTACTTAATGCGTCAACGGAAATCTACGCGTTTCTGCAGCGCCATCCCGGGAGGTGACCCCGTCAACACATTTTCGACCCATAAGTCACCATGTGTGTGCGCGCGTTACTTGAGCAATTTCTTTAAAAGACGAAATCCCGTTTACCACTTGATTGACTAATGCAATGAGATTTCTACACGAATCATTCATTCGTTCGTTTCCATACTTTACATTCGTGACATCACTGCTAGGACACAGGCACTCCAATCTGGCCGTGACCGTTTTCACTCGGCTAGAATATGGAATATATATATATGCTAAGCATTAAACATCATTCATACTGTTAACAGCCTTAGTTCAGATACTTCGCCTAGAAATATAATGCGAAAGCTGCATTTGCCACCATCCATTGTACGCTCCTTTTTCTTCTGTAAGGACGTAGCTATCCAGCGTCAAGTGCTGAATATATGGATTTTTTTGCGTACCCGATCCAGAATACAGTGATCTAAAGACGTACACATATTTTTGTAGACTTCCTAAAGAAGCTATTGTTGCTCGTCATATAGACCGTGCTCGATCTTGGGTAGTTGTTAGTGTTCGAAGCATAAAAATGCTCTTATAACGTGACTTTGGTCTCCGTGAATAAATAAAAAATAGCGTTATTTGGACATCGCTCTCAAGGGAATTATATGTATCGAACATCAATGACTAGATAAGTTTGCCTCAGCCAATTGTGTTGGCGAAATACACGTTCCACGTTGGCCTGAGCTCGTTTCCCGAATACTAACGCAAATACTGCATCTTTAAAAACTATTATATTTATATACTCGGGAATGGTATTTTACCAATGACAGCTGGCATACATCCCACAACCGCGATACCGTTAACACAGCGCGAGGAAGGCCCATCTATTTCGCACGTCTTATAAAAGGTATAGTGCAATACGTATTTTGATACGTTCTACAGAAACGAGGTTCCCAGATTTGCCAACCATATCCAGCACTTACAGAATTGAAAACGATTGTTTGTCGTTCCGAATAGACACTGAACTATAGAATACGTTGCGAGCTTTACCCTGAGGTACTTTACGAAGCCCCAAATACTCTTCAGCTAAAAACCAACGTTTAAGCTGCAACGACTCAGCTGGTCAGAAGTCACTGCGAAGTCGCGCGTTTCATGGGTCCGCTATGGGCCAATTGCTGCAGTGATGAATAAACAGGTTCGAACGCCTTCGTTATTATGCTTCAGGTGCTAATATGCAAACCGCGGACAGCAAAGATGCTGAAGCTTGCAGAGCCGAGAAAGCCATTTTTAATTAACAGCTATTTTTTTTCCATGTAGCGCCCTCTTAATGTTACCCGTCGTGTCGAAACGATCTTATCTCAGATCCAGAATAATGCACCTACATTACAATAGCCAGTGGTGTCGAAGGAGTCTGTCTTCACAGAGTCACTGCTATATCGATCTCAATTTTACAATAAAATGTTTATTTACTTTTAAGTAACGCCCCTTGCTTATCTGCTACTGAATGGTTCCAAATGCCTGCCAACGTGTCGAGAAAAGTTGTAGGAACTACAATTTTAATATATGGCTGTGTGCTGTAGCCTTTCTGTTTCCGAAAATTCTTCTATGATTTATTAAACAATGTTGGCTCCAATAACCTCGACGAGAGGGCAAATAATATCATTTACTGCGAACTTGGAGTGATCATTTTGGGTCGAACTTTTATACCAAGATGAAGTTAAAAAAGAATTGGGTGATGATTACACGGAAGTTTTCCAACTTCAAAAAAATTGTCTAACGTTTACATATAGGTCGCTCTAAACCCGTTAGCTTTCTGAGTTAACGCGGGTAGAGAATACATTCAAGATTATCGACTAGTTTACCAAACGCGACTGGTCCAAACGATGATCTAGTAACGTGTCCACCGAGAAAAGAAGCTTTATGTTTCATATTTCTATAATCCTTAAACCAACTGTCGTACGCACAATCTTTGTTGAAATAAATCGTAAAGATAGAGCTACGCTTTAGCTGATAGTTCGTCAAAGATGGCGACAAACCATGTCGCCGCTCGTAGCAATGCACTATGTAGTATTAGAGATTTTGCTTGATAGTTAAAAGTGGACGCTTGAGTTTTCCCGTGAGCCTGTTTCAGTACGAGGTGATCCTAATTTCTATAATTCCGGATAAGGTCGTACTATGTTACGTCGATTCATGAGTAGAGAAACGTACTACTATATAATACCAATAGCTGAGGAGGCATAACAGATACATTTACGAATAAAACATCTCGGGTGGACTCCTCATGGGAAATTTTTTTTATAGAAACACAGTAGATATGGGGGTGAATCCTGACGTATTGAGCCTTATCTTATGACAAAAAGAATCTAATCAAGATCAGACTGGAGTCGTACACTGAGCACCCGATCCAATGTAAGAAGAAATCACACTTTCAAAGCATTTATACTTGGCGTGTACGTATATATTGTCTAAGTACACGATCTGTATACATATTGGATTAGTCTTCTATTAGATAATCTAAGCGGTTCTTTTTAAATTAAGGTGTTTTTGCGGAGAACATAGTTTCGCTGGGCCGTGAACAGTCAACTCCCCTTGGCACCTAGCATTCACTTTTGGCAGTTTAATAACCGCTTCACTTGCAAGAACGCTAATAGTAAAGGCCACTTGTATTCTTAAGCCTTCTTTAAGCCACGTGTTAAATCACAACTTCTCAGAAGATATAAAAGCGATAATTACAAGAATAATGATTTAAGAACCTAATCAGATAGAGGCATCTCGGACACGACCTGTATTCCAGGGAAAACCAGCCTTGCTTTGAAGTTAGGTATCGGACATATTTGATAAGAGCGGACATCCCCGCCAGGTGGTAGGTACGTGAAAAGCGGCCAAGAGTCGTTGAGTTGACTGGTCACTTTCGATGACATTGTTCATGAGGCACAGTCTCCATGAGTTTCATTGGGCAGCATTGATCCGGCGAGAGAGTGCAATCTACAATAGGTCCGACTGGAAACATTGTCAGTATAGGTTTACAAGTAGTATTTGTTTAACAACGGCGTACAGCTTGTTTGCATAGTTACTGAAACTGAGATTCATTATATAGATGATTAAGAGTACAAGGCTTCATCTTTTAGAGAGGAAATTTTAGCTATGTAAGGATGAGCACAAATGAACTCACTTCTTAAACATAATTTCTCATCTACAAGATACTTCCTTGTGTATGTTCTCATTCCGAGACATTTCTATACATGTGGGTCGTTTGCTAAAGCTTTCGATGGCCGTTCTCAGCTCAATTTCTACAAAGTTGCCCCGAATCACCCCATGCGCCTGGGCGAGTAAAGTAAGTCTCATAAATAAACTAACCTTACAGCTCTTTGCGACAATGCGATGAACGATATTATCCGGATAAATGTCGTGCGTTGTGAAGGAGGGCTGTTCCACTCTTGCTTGCCGACGAATCTCCGCCCACTTGTCCTCTCCGTAGACAGTAATGATGTATTGTCGAAGGTTTTCGAAAATTAAGCCGTACATTCTGTAACCGGAAAGCGTTTCAAAGATTTCCAATAATCTTATTTTACATAAAACGTACATATATAGACGACTCACTTGAAGCTTGAATTGACCAGCCCGAACGGAACCGCAGTTACACTTGAACTTGCTAACAATAATTGCTCTACGTGATACGTAAACTTAACGAACGAGTCAACGAAATCGGCATCAGCAATATTTTCCCTGGTAGGAACGTTAGCTAGATATAATTGTCTGCTCTTTATAAAAAAAGTACTTGCGAAAAACACTATTTTTTTCATACTGTACAGCTATTTTCTCGTAGTTTTTAAACAAACTATTTAGTTTCTAATGGCGGATAAAATAATACTGTTTTAAACGGATACGCTTTGTTCGACAAGAGCTTGCGGTTATCTACCTAATTTATTTATGGAAAATAATTAACCTTTCGACCTTAGTTCACTGACCGCAAACCGATCTATACGCGACCCGGCTTTTTCGGGAAAACAAAATGCAACGTCATAATTTTCAGAAAATCGTCTTCTTTGAGTAATAACGTCAAAAATATGAATAGGACTATGTAAAGTATAAGATTAGAATACAAGCACAGAACCCCTTTCAACCGTTCTTAGATAAACGAATTTCTATGTAGCACTAGAAATTGTCACAGTACGTGTACGTACGTACGTCTAGAGTTCGAATAATAACTGTGAATAGAACCGAGGAACCTCCTAGCCATAAACAAACCGGTCCACATCAATGTCTTGAACTTCACACCGGGAGACGGAGCACTTTATTTAGAAGCGCTGACTTAGTGCGATGGCTCGCCCGTGTCTGAAGCTGAGCAATGTGTTCCCATAAAATGAATCTGGGCGGACTCATTCGCTGTGGACGCCTCTGTTTATCGCGCCCTCATATTGCGTCTCGTTGCATGAACTTGTGAAGCTGTAGCAACAATAACAATAACAGTGGTAGCGTTTTCTTCCTGCTTTGCATTTTATCAACACTGCCATCCAATTGCTGTGCAGTACGAGAGTCGTTCTGTGTAAATTGCTAGTACTTTCAATTTGGCAGACGCTTTTGTTACGAATCGCCCACGGAAGTTACTTTGTAGCTTTATTGCCGTTTTTTTACAGTTGACTTTGTATACAGTTTACGTATTCCATGTACTTGTGTGTCCTGATCCCATTTCGCGTCCGGCAATGCCCATCCAGGTCGATCATCAGAAGACCCTTATCGACATATCGTTTTGGGTTAGAAAAGATACGGCAATTTTTTTTTTTGGCTATATATTTTCAAGTGAATAGAAAGAGGCGTTGCCTGTGACAATTTGATGAAAAATGAAATTATTTTTTGGTGTTTCCTTTCACCGATGTATGCATATGCTTCGTTTTCGTATACTGTGGTTTCGTATACGAGAGTCTGCTAACCCAGGGCAGCAGCGATGTCGACGAAAGTAAAAAGTTAAAGTATGAATTTCTTCATAACATGAAATGAGCAACAAGCGTGCTACTGACAAATGGCAACTTACTTGAGACCGAAATCCTCCCTCGTTCTATGAGCACCAGTGTTCTGGGCACGTTGCTTAAATCCTAAATGTATCGCCAGATTTTTACATTCTTTTATTATTGTGACGCTGGAAATTTATAATTTTATATTGGTAGAAGGCTAAGCGGTATTAGCTGGCAAACAAATACTTTAAAGCCTGCTTTATATAGTAGGAATATTATGAAAATATGTTGGTCATCTCTGCCGACATTTGTCATCTTCTATGAAGATCATTAGGTTGAATATTGAAGTGTTTCAAAGTGTATCTTATTCAAACGATGTTCACGGAATCATACATCTGAAGCGCTGTAGAAGTTTTCGATAAGAGTAAGATCTTTTAAGACCTAACTTTAGCAAGTGCAAGTTTCAGGAATTTATATTGTAAAACCATCTTGATCCCTTTCAGTTAGGGCAATTACAAGGAAATTAAGAAATCGAAAGTGTAAAAATCACCGAAAAAACACTTAAAAACAACACTTCAAATAGATAAGAAGATCTTCAGTCTGTCATTATCTATGTCTTATTTAATGTCAATTTCTAACCTTTCTCCTCACTACATTTATTACTATTAGTAATAAATGTTATTATTACAGTGTTGTTATTAGTAACCTGATTACGTATCGACATGGGCTACCACTATTCAATCGTATACATGGTAGGCTATTTTTTTTATGTTAGCCTCGAGAAAAAAAGCATTTAGTAATTAAATGAAGATATTTAAATGTGCCAGAACAGGAAAGCTGTTCTAATTGCGTGCACTGTTATGTGGCCTCTTGCAAATTTTACAACTTGGCTTTCCAATAAAGTTCCTACCTGAGCAAAAACACATAAAGTAAGTGTTACTTGTTGCAGTAAGAAGTTCCTTGTCTTCTAACAAATATAGCACATGTGGCCATGCGAAGCAGAAGCTACTTGGCTCCAAGTCTGGAAAGGTGCCCTCTACAATATACCGCACCATTTCGCAAATACGTATTCCCATAGGTGTGCCAGAGCTACGTTTAACATTAGCTTAATATGTGTTTAGAACTGGCTTGGCAGCACATAGGCATTTGATTAGACCGCTCTAGCGAATGGTACCATTTGTTTGTCCAGATAACGCGTGCTACGCTAAAATGTACTTGTATTGACGATACCGTCTAACGTTTTCGCTTCCTGTTCGAAAAAATCCTATACCAGGCATGTCCAGTAGGTGCCATAAAGTAGAATAAAGACGACAACTTGCCCGTAAAGAACAGTTGATTGCAAGAATCACAGCGCTCTGGGGGCTCGGGTCATAGGCTGTCCACAAGATCACCGTGGTGATATCCATTATGGGAGCAGCGAACGAAATGGTGCCCTCGGGTGACATGGGCACAGCGCAGAACAATCAGGAAATGGCTGACTGGGGATATCGAATCGGGCGAGCACAAGGCTAACACGACGAGAAAACCGTCGCGTTTCAATAGGGCTAAGGTTTCTTCTCCAGACTGACTTGAGAATACGTTCTATTTTACGTTCTCGTTGTACGTTGTTGCCAGTTTCAGCAATACTTAATATACACACCTCGCGCGTTAATATACACCTTTAATATACACGCACTTCTACAACCTGCTTTTGCGGCCTAATGTTTATTTACGACTTAACTTTCGCAACGATACTTATAGACGGATTCTTGCCATCAGTCTTGATCAGACGCATTTGTAATATACACATGAAATTTGCGTGAATAAAATATATGGGGTAGGCTATATAGATGTATTAGGTGTCGACTGCAGAGGACTATTTGCCAACAATGGAGCTCTCTACAGAGTTAAAAACAATGAAAGTAACACGATGTTTCACAACTTATTGAGGCAACATGTTTTCATCCTATAAAGTGCGACATGAACCCGACCAGGTATACGCTTCTGGTGTAGGCCTCCTTTGAATTCTTCAAGCCACTACGACTGATTCAATCAAAACAACGGAACACAGTTATTGTATGGCATGCCAACGCGTTTGGCCATTCAGACTGTATCATAGGCGCTATTTAGTACGGGTGGTGATCATGATTTTATATTGTCTCTTCTGTATTGCCCAGCGCAGAGCGGATGACGCAACACGCCGCATAAGAGCGATTGGATAAAATACATAGTAGTTATACGTATCATTATGAACGTACGTCGCGTTTCTATAGTGTGGAACTTTTTTAAAACTAATATTTAACATTATTTCACCCTAAACAGTACACGGGCACTGTCGCGTTCACAGAATTACACGCTATTTGCCTCTGTATAGTGCCTCGACTTCATTCTACCTTAAGTGGCTTGTGGCCGACTTCAAATTCACTTTGTCGTTAGCTGATGTAAATGTTGACGTCTACCCAGGATCATCTAATTGCGGTCACTGAAGAGACGGACCAGATCTTTCGTTATTCCTCAAAGGTATAGTTTTTCTCCACCATACAAATGAGTCGGGTGAGTGTCTGTCCCAGCTGCTTCGTACAGTTTCTATGCGCATTTGTCTCAAAAGGCGTCTTTTAGTTAAGCTAGGTTTGTTCTAGGGAGAGCCTGACGTTTCTACTAAAATGTTGGCCAATGCTAACCCATGCGAACTTTAGGTTCCTGCTCGCCGATAGTACTATTTAGGTCGATCTATTAATGCTCTGCGTAGATACAATACTGGTATACCCAAACAAAGCGAAACCCGATCGAGCTACCCGATGTATAACCTTCATGTAATGATTCATACGCTATTATTCTTCATTATGTGATACTTTTTACACACACATATAAACCGCGTTTGATCCAAATGGGTGATCCTTGAGAAAAGTTCATGTTTTTATAATTAAACGGAAATTTTCGTGAACGGTGAAGTCCGATCGTAACCTCTATAAAATTTTGTAGATGGTCAAATTGACTGTCAGTCATAGGCCTGATGTTAACTTGGAAAACAAAATAGGTCTAAGATTGCTCAGGACATTGGTCATCTGAGTCGCCTAAAGGCTCATTAATATACGTAAGTGTCCTCATAATGGCACAGTGGCAACGTGTTCGAATACTAAACCTAAGTATATATGGGGTGATTTACGTTCGAAATCGGGAGCTGATATAGTTTTTTTCCTGCTGGAAACCAGCAGTCTGTCAAGCAGCGGACGTATAATGTAGAAAAATTTCGATATCCGAAAGCTAGGCCAAGTTCCTCGTTACGGTAGACCTATCGGCGCACTTCGTCAATATAAAATACTGCTGGATGGTGAAGTATTCTGTAAAATGTGTTAGGGATGCGTACCCCTATCCCCCAACAAAAAGGTAATTGTCGTTCCCCTTGTCAGTGTTCCATTGCTGTGCCAAAAATAAAATTCCTGTCTATTTGTATTTCTCAAACACAGCCCATCTAAATTTGCCTGTATGTTCATTCGGCCTTCCACACATACACACGGTTGATTTGCGCGCGCAGGCGCCACAGCCGGTCCTAAAAGCGAGAAATGTCGCAACGGAACTATATGAGATACATGCGTACGACTTTTATAAATGAATAACGCTTTGTGTGAGCGGTCTCAAATAGTATCGCTTCATGCTCTCAAAGAGTATATGTTTTCAATTTCCACACTGGGTTCTACACAACATTTGTAAAAATTTATGTTTATTCTGTTCTATTTAGATTCTGTAAATATCCTGTCTTTTTTAATGCGTTTAGATTTCTTTTACAGATATGTTAGTCTTATTCTTTAAAGGCCATGGCTATGACCCTAGAAGAAGGCCCTATGACTTCGAGAAACAACGCTCTGTTTTGAAGGCTAAACTGATTATTTGTACAAGCAATACTGGTTAAAGATCTAAACCGAGCTTAATTAACATGCAAAAATAAACAGTTTTTTGTAAGACAAAGAAAGACATTTCGAGAGCTATTTTAACAGGTCAAAAATAGCAAGGGGCTCCGTATTAATTATATCGTTTACGCGCTTTTGGGCAGTCAATGTTGCCCCGCCACCATTATCTAGAGACAGACACAAATCATTGGCAGATGCTCATACTATTTGCATACTATATATATTCCTCCCATGGACTGTCAGAGCACTTTGTTCTATGACGACGCGTTCGTACATTATACATTGCCGCTACTAGTTAATAGCTGGCGTTCTGTAAATTAAAAGTTTTCTTGCATAATTTGGCACAAAAGAAGCGTCCGACCGGGAACTAGGACGACAGCCGTTTAATGAGCTTTTACCTGATGATTTGAAAAGATGTTCCGTCACTAAATTGCTCTGCTGGCGCCTAAGCTACTGCCGTGTATACTTATTTCCTGAAAGTATGTGCTCGTAGTGGCCCGAAACTTACCTAAAGGTGTTTCGTTGTCCTTTTTTATCCGGCCGCTAAAGGTGATTATCTGTCAGCGGCAGTCGAAATCAACAAAATGCTAACAGACTGTAGAAGTAAACATGCAGAACACATACGAAAATACAGATTTCAGCCTTGTCAGTATGTTTTCCAATACATTTCATTAATTATAGATGTAAAATATTACTAGTCTCTTCTCTGTTTCCTTATAGCCATTATAAGCCTAGCCAGACAAAGAGCCTTGTTAGGACTTTAGAAACCTCGTTCGGTAATCATTGCTTCTAATTTTTTCACCCGTTCTCGATCTTCTCTGACTCTGTCGTCATCGTTTGCTCATTCCAAAAGCCGTAAATTCTAGCTGGCAGTGAAACAGTTTAGTTACACGCGTCTGTAGACCGGTCATTGCTGATAGTTTCTGGAAGACCTAGTAAATATTGCATGAGAAAGGGATAAACCAACTGTAGAGCAGTTACCACCACTTTTGCTCTCGTTTATCTAGCTGGCTAGACATTTCATAGATAGAAGGATAAATTCAAGTAATTGCCATATCTCGATAGTTCCACTTATTATGTACATTTCCACTCAACGCAATTTCATTGTACGAAAGTATAGTGTTATTTTTTAAACTCTTACTGTATACATATGAGTACATTATAGATTTATTAATTTACAAAAATTGTGTAGAACTTATCATACCGTTGCCAACTTGAACGTTGAACTTATCATACCGTACCCAAGCTTTATATAAACGACTGTACTTTAATTCATTTTTTTCTAATGAACTTATCTCTAACAGGACTACCTTACACAAATTACATTGCATATTGGAAAGGTTGTACCTAGCCCTCAATGGAATAGAACTGGGAACAATCCTAGCTTTCGCGTATTAGGCCGACAAACACTAAAACAGTTATTGGGGATTACTACTTTTTCCGGCTTCTTGTTTGCTAGTGTGCCCACATTTTTCCATGATGAATTTTTACATGCGTATAAGAAATAAGCTTTGAGATGCAGCTTTGTAGCAAATGGCACGTTAATTGAAAACCCTATCGATAGAATAGCTATTGTATTGCATCGTATGATGATGATTCTATGTATTGTTTGTCTTCGTTACCCATTTTGCAGTGGACCGCAATGACACTGTAAATGGGCGCGTCGCTACGCGTGCTTGTAGGTACGGTTATCGCTTAGCTAAGTTGGTTGTCTGTTGCTTCGTACCGTCGTGCTGCTTTGCTCGAGTAGGAACAATTGGGTTCGTGGGCGTTGATACTTGTTCTGAGGGGAGTGGACAATATTGCCACTCGTTGGATGTATGACTCCGCCTTGTTATACGGCTAAGGACACACTGTGATAGTAATGACGTATTCAGTATTATGAGGTAGCCACTGCAGTTTCATTAGCGACCATCGGACGCTGCACTCATCGTAACGTTCTAATTGCTTGCTTACATGCAGACACGTTACTGGCAATATCGAGCTAATAATGGATCGAAGTGAAGGCTGAGAAAAATCAATACCTTTCTTGTACTAGCAAGTTGTACAATCATCAAAAATAAACAGTAGCTATCTTAGTAGTAGGTCCCTAAGTATAATATTTCTTGCCGAATGCACTAAACACAAAAAAAAAACAGGATGTTAATTAAGTTAGTAGTGTGTATATGTACACATATATATATATATATATATATATATATATATATATATATAAGATCTATAATATAAAAAGAAGAGTGGTGAAGTAACGTCCACGTTGAGAAGAGAGGGACTGCCTACACGTGAGATGTGAAGTTTGACAAAGTAAAAAAATTGCGCGCAGCATATTGCAAAGCAACAGGAAAAACAACATTTCATCATAGTTCATTAATGCCTTGCAGACGCTTCGGCTGACGTTGGACCCGTCTAAGCTCGACAGGGCTTCAGGACAACCTCACTCGCTCACAACGGCTTTATTCTGATACTCTCTATTCATCGTATCGTAGCGTTTTACTAAGGAGCGCAAAAAAAGCGTAAGGATAAAATGGCATGTGTCAGATCTTTTTTATCTGATCTAACGAATATCAATAGTTTATGGTAGTAACAATTGTTCGATAACTATGTAGACACTATATTAGTAACACGCCTGAAATAACAAATATAATAATAACATTTACTTATCGGCTATAAATTGCATGCATCACACTGTTGTATTACAGATATCCTCCTGTGTTAGAATTAGTCCGCCTTATCAGACTTCATTCAGGATAAGAACTAATATCGTAGAACAACATTGTTAAATATTCCAATCTTCATCTAGAACAAACACATTTAATATATCGCCAGGAATATCCCTAGCATCATTCTTCAGCGAAGGAGCATTTGATAATGAAGTGTGTGCTACGTTTGTTGTGGCTGTTACGTGATCTCGCTTTCCGTTTTTCGCGATTTATGTCATGTAACACAGAAACGGAACCGATTCTTTTTTTTCTCAGTATAGATTAGAAGCGTCTCTGCCTCGTCAGATTAGTTACATTTTGCTGGCGAAAGATACTGTAAGAAACAACTGTGTTTGTTAGACGTCATTACGTCAAACGGAATCGTGTGCCATACTTGAGTCGGCTACATGCGCCGTTGTGAGAGTTCGCGTCCACGGTACAGCCGAGACAACAGGTGTTCTCAGCTCTGAAAAACTTGATTTGCGATTACGCTTTTCATAGGAACGATACCTGCCAATTTTTCTGCGCCACTACTCGACTTCGCTTCCAACACAATGCGAGTACTAACTAAAATGCCTCGGAAAAACAGGACCTTAGAAAAAACATGCCGTTAACATAACTCTTTTGAATTTACAGCTGCTGGGCAAAAACTCCAGACGCTGCGGATCTATTGGCTCACTGTTTTTGGGACAGTCGTTAGCTTCTCAAAAAAAAGCTCCCGTTCGTAATTTCGATGATGGCTTGTCTTCATAGTGCTTATATTACAAGAGCTGTTATATAGAAATCCCACAATAAGTCTAGCAAGAGTTCCAAACGTGCCTATGAATATCTACGTATATGCAGGCCATCAACATTAAATTTACACACGAGTTATGGTACAGTCACACTGCCATGTATCTGACTGGCAGGGTGAGAGTATCTAGCGCTTTTTTTTGCGAAAATAATCTATCCAGCTTCTTCCGTTTGGATACGAATGAACACTTGCATTACTTCATGCTATAGAGTTCACTGTAGATGTGTAAATTAAATGCACAGGATCGCCTCATCCTGATTGTTGACACAATCTTATACTCAACCTCCCCGGAAACCTCTTTTTTTTTTCATGCTCTTATCAGAGTCCGACGCTGAAATCGCCTCTTAAAAAGTGTCTCTATGACAATGCTGTACATTGATGTAGTTTCATATTTAGATAGCAATAATCTGCGTTTACAAGGTCAAGTTGTCATCCAAATATCAGAGCTTATATAGGAACTAAATAAAGTATTAAAAAAGTATCCGAATTTTCGGCACTAACACCGTCCCTGCTTCTGAAGTCACCTTTATATAAATAAGCAGAACGATGTCTGGAGGAATATGTTTGAGTATCGAACGAATCAAATGGTCGTAATCGCTCGCTCGCTCGCTCGCTCGCTCGCTCAGTCGTTAATAGGACATCTTCAACAGAACAATGGTAAAAACCTTGTTGCAGTGTGGATCCCTAACAGTTCATAAACGTCAAACTTAGAACTGCTCATTTGGTACCTATCCACAGCCACATTTCCCTTAGCCCCATTGCCAAGACGAAATTCTAAGATAGGCAGGCCCGATTTGTTTGCTAGAAGCTGTTTACAGGTATAAATAAACTTATTTAAAGTTCTATACTGCTACGGGATGCCCGCCTCTTCTACCACAGGAAACAAACCACATTTTTAGGCAAAAAAAATTCTATAGAAGCAAATAACTGGTTCAATTATACTCTCGAACGTACATGGCACTTGTTAGACAAGTGTTACAGCAATCTTAACTTAGATAATCGCTTTTGCTTGTCTGATTACTTGGTCGGTTAACTTTCAGGACACAGTTTGAACCTAAAACTCGTCTACTGGTCTATTACTATATATATATATATACTATCTATATACTGTACGGGTGTTTACGACAAACAAAGGACACTCGATGATGCCGTTATAGTGTATGATAGAAATCCCTCTGCTTTGTTGTCTCTTTCTATAGATAAAGTTTTTGAGGCTGTTAATTTCACTACTCACATATCGATTTTATTAACCTGTGACCCTGTCGAACACAGAGACTTCACGCTAGATATATATTACATGTTAATTTCAGGCGATTCACAGAACAAAGCACCCGTTTAAATGTTATTCCGAATTATTAGTCTGACGGATGCACGGTATGCGTCATATACAGTCAATAGCATCGGTTAACTTAGATAGTTACTAACTTCTGTACAAACAAGACATACGCGTTCAATAGCGCTTGATTGAGCTGAACTACGCTCTCCGGTGGAAATCTGTACCCATGTATTCCCCGTCCGCAAACTCTTGCTTTAAATAAAGCTATCGCTTATTTCCTTTTCAGCATACCTAGCATTCGTTAAACTATGCGATAGATATTGTAATCGAAGACAGCCTACATACATAACTACGCCTTGTACAGGCGTATCTTATTCTCGACCTTGCACGAGTAGAAGTGCTTTCCGCAGGCCTCGTGCATCTGGAGTGCCGAAGGGTATCAACAAAGGCCCCCGCTATGCTTGACCTTTACCCACATCCGTGCATTCGGTAGCTAGGTAAGGCGATAACATTATTTGGATGAGTGTAGTTAGCAAACTTAAGTTACCCTAGCAGAACAAAATGGAAGAATCGTAATGCGACATTGAAGTAGGCGTTAAGATATGGCCATCTATCCTGAAGTACAAAAAAATATGCGACCATAGCTGTCATGACATGAGCAACACCTTAAGTAGAAACTAAATCCTCGTTAAAAAAAAGCATCCATGACAGAATAACCGGTCTAGTAATACCAATAACGTCCTCATCGCCTTCGAACAAATTTAGATTATTTTCTTTCAAAACGTTATAATTTTTTTTGGATCATTTAAAATTAAATTTTCAGTTTCGCCTAATTAAGCGTTTTCGATATCATTTCAAAAGAAGAGTTTCGAACAACGGCAAAAACCCTAGTAGAGACTGCTCTAGAGAGAGATATAGAATAATCAATGGGCAGTACGGATACCAGAGTGGTCGTTTGCAGTAGTGACCTTTAGCAACCTTGCCTAGGGACTGCGTATAATGGGATAATTTTTTTGCTGTCCACTGCAAAGTACATAGTTCTATATCATCCGTATGGGGGTGGAAAAAATAGAAACGAAGTAACCCTTATCGTTATGAGACCAGGATCTTAGCTCTAGGAGACCTTCATGGTTCACTATAGCAGACAGAGGTAATTCGCCCTTAAGCAGTAAGCAAAGTCACTGAACTTTCGTTGTTATCGAAAATGTTGCCCATAGGCACGATGCCTACTCAGCCACTGGGGGACTTTATTGATTCTGTTTTGTAGTTCACCTTTTCCGTGCTTATCTTTATTGGACAGTGTACATCCTCTGCATGGCCATAGCACCTGACTGTTCGGGCCTCATTTTAGTCAACAAGGGTTGGCGCTGTCAAGCAATAGAAAGCTGTGCGTCGATTTATCTTGAACGAATAGATAGTTTATATCACAGTACTGATATTTTACAATTTACCCGCATCATAAAAGATAATAGAAAAAGCAGGGTAACAGCATCAGGTAGCTGCGGAAATAATTCACAGTGAGAGCTTCACGCACTCGTTATACCATATAGATCTTTCTGTTGTCGACCAATATCTTAAGCAAACTATATGCTAACAAGTCTAGAAAACAGTTTACGGTACAATCATTGAGCTCGCTAACTGTATCAAATACAAAAACATCAATTTGTGTACTTACTCGCCCAAAATATATGCCTCACTGCTTCTATACTACGCTATAAAAAGTAAGCTTGACTTGTTTTTGACATACTCGCATGTCATATTCCTTCCAGCGTTAGTGGCAATAGTCGATCCGTTTCGAAGATGAAGAGTCTTAAATCTCGTTGTTCAAAGAAGACAGCGGAACTTGTGTTGTGATGATGGAGCTTCAGCAATTTTTGCAACAGTATTGAAGACCGGAACTGTCTCCATATACCTATATACAGGCATTCGAAATGGACCGCCAATATTGCGTTGATGACATGTATCTCCTTGAAACGTTCGTAGCATGCATGAAGCACGTGTGCTGCCCTAACACATACAACTAGAATCACAGTGTCGTATCACATGTACATAACAACAATCTGTCACACAAAATATGGTCGTCTCGTGCGTAGGTTCATCTAGCCAATTTACACCGTTACAGGTTTCAAAAATCATGTGGTCGACTCTAAAAGAATGAATATCTGTGTCCTCGTGCTGTTGGTGTGTGCGGGTGTACAACTTCTGCACTCGAAAAATTTTAGCCTGTGGCGTACATATAAGGTTCGAAGGGCGCGAAAAATACATTTACTTGTATACGAGCAAGAGTCAGAAATAATACCATACTTTACACAGTCAACTCGGTTCACGCATCTGTCGGATCGGCTTTGCATTTCATCGGCAATAGCAAATACGACAGCTGCCTATGGGCATTTAGTTGATTCGGCTCAATGTACAACAAAGCGTACGAACGAGCCTCTAGCTTTATGTTCCGTCGTACTGCCGTTTTACATATTACCACCCTTAATTGAGAATATTCCGAGAGAAACTCAAGATCAAGTAGTCTTGATATATGTAGCATTCATAATTAGCGCAGATCGGGTGCTGTTTCAAAGTGGTGTTGAATGCAGAATTGGGAGTATCTGTATTAGGGTGATATTCCCTAATATTGGATGAAACAAGCGTCCCTCATACTTGGTTGAGAACTCATAATTGGAGTATGCTACTATTGAATAAAACAGATTCGAGGAAAGCAACTGAATTACAATGACAGATGTCTAAAATGAGAATGTTTCTAGTTAGCTTACATCAAGTGAAGTCACTCTTCATGTCTTTCGGTTGGTTCTCATCAGTGAAGCTTAGCGTCCTATCGATCGGACGGTTTTCTGTTCTAATCTATAGTTGAAGCCAGTTGCCAGATATTCAAATTAATAGACACTATTTCTTGTCGACCTTAAAACGACCTTTATTAAAGCTACCGGAACTTTTGGTTTTCACGTGGTAAGATCAGAAGTTATTTATTATTCTATTAAATTTCGCTTTCGATTCTCAAGCTAGCAGAAATTTTAGAAAACCTGTTATACACAACTATTTATAGAAAGCCAGTCTGACAAAACTCGTCGAAGACCTACAGCGTAGTTGACCTGCACACTATTTCTTACTTTCTCAATCACTAATTCGGCATCCTTTCACAAAAGCGTGCAAAAATGTTTAAGATACTAGCCCCCTGTTACACGGCGCTGCTGAGGAGAGGGCTCTCAGGACACATGGATTTCATTCCTAGGACTTTTAAATTTCCAAGCATTAATATTACCGCATACGAGTAGTAAATGCATAGAACTGCACGAAGACATCCACCGCGTACTAAACAATACATATATGATCACATTAATCATGTACTTAATAGTACTTAATAGAAAAAACTACAGTATAATTATACATGAATAAATTCTGTAAAGGACAACACGTACGATCCAGATTCCGCTTACCAATCATATTTTGTGCTATATTTCATTGATGATGGCTTCTCGCCGAAAAAACATCGTTAATTCCAGAGCCTGCACGTCGCAAGGTCGCGTTGCGTTTAAAAACCAAACGGCCACTAGCTTAAGCATTTAATGAAACTATCATCACAGTATAGCATACATCTGTGAACGTTAATTAACTAAAGCTCGGTTCTTTCCTACGTCGCCGAACACTTGCAGGGTATGATCGGATTCATCTTCAGCGCGTGAACACGTTCGCAGCATATTTTCACACAAGCAGAACAAACTACTGTGTTTGTCGCGTACGGATCGCGTACGTTGAACCTTGATTTCAATCAGATCAGTTATACTATGATCCTCATCAAATCGAGCTAAGCTGTAGACCTAGAAATTCAGCTCCGTTTCGCCAAAGAAGCTTCTCACGAAGTTCGTCTGCGATTCGGGCTCTCTCAACTAAAGCCCCTGGCCGCTCAGTCTCACCTAAGGGGAACGGATAATCGCTACCGAAGCATACGCGGTCCTCTCCAATAACATCAATAAGAAACTTCAATGATCGCTCATCATGCACGAGTGCATCAGTATAAATGCGGCCGATATACGAACTAGGAGGATTTATATTGTCGACAGCACACAGGTCGGGTCGGCACTTGAAACCGTGCTCGATCCGGCCCAAGGTGTAAGGAAACGAACCGCCCCCATGGGCGAAACAGAATTTCAGTTTCGGAAAACGCTCTAGAACGCCGCCAAAAAGCACACAGCAGATTGCGTGCGCAGTCTCTGCTGGCATCCCGACCAACCAAGGCATCCAGTACTTCTTATTGCGTCCGTCCAATTGCATATCCCAGGGATGCACAAATATGCTAATGCCAAGCTCCTCGGCTAGTTTATAGAATCGGTCGAGCTTAGGAGAGTTCAGATCCCAGTCGTTGATATGCGATCCGATCTGAACACAATTCATGTTGTGTTCTTTGTGCACCCGTTGTAGTTCAATGGCAGCTAAGTTAGGAGATTGGAGTGGGACAGTCGCTATTCCAATGAAACGATCCGGATATGTGTTTACTACGACAGCAATATGGTCATTTAGGAAGCGGTGGAACCATAAAACATCTTCACCTTTAGCCCAGTAGTTAAACAATACAGGAACCGTCGACAAGGCCTGAATCGTTACTCCGGTAGCGTCCATCTCACGGATACGTTGGGCAGGATCCCAAAGATTGCGCTGGACTCGGCGAAAGAACTTCCCGTCATCGTAACGCATCTCATAATTGCCATCGTCAAGTTTATGCATTTGCACCCAGCCGCCATAACCGAACTTCAATTTAAGGCTAGGCCATGTTTCCGGCAAAATGTGTGCGTGCAGGTCAAGCTTGGTAACAGAGGCCATTGTGCCGTAACTGTGATCTTCTCCGAGCGGATCAAGCTAAAGTTTCGTCAGTTAAGCGGCAATTAGTTGCTCTTTTCTATCCTTTTAGCGTTACTGAACCAGTGTCATCGACAACTGCTTTCTCGTCTGCATAATGATGAGGCCAGCTTGACCGTTGAGCATAGCGTTACTGAGGAAGTTGTGCAGCGAATGGCGACGACAGCGCCAAAGTGTTTACAACTGAGAATGAACTAAAGAAAAAAAAAAAATGGGAAACTGTTGTAAACTACACCTGCACCGCTATTTTCCTTTACTGGTCTAGTCAGTCTTACTGTCTACAGTCTTTGTCACGTTCTTGGCAGGACTATACAATATGTCCAGCAAAGACCGCCGGTACCTGGATCCAAGTGAGATTCTCAACGTGCGTATCCATCAAAGGTCATAGCATAATTTGACCTGGAGGCCTATATCGTGTTAACGATCGAAAAATTCAAAGCTAACCTATTTTATTACCCTTAGATTGTAAATAGGATTCAATACGCTTGCTGGAAAAAGGGTATCACGACAGCCCGGTTTACAATCGCCCAGTCAACTTTTGGTAAAGCTGATTGTTCCTAATCAATCCGTCGTTTCTACCAACGTTTGAACGTCTTGCCGGCCGTGGCTTTTCTCTTTTGAGTTATCTGATTCAAGGTATTTTGTTTTTCAAAGATAGCCATAGCGAGACATAGTCGATTTAATAACTAGTTAACAAATGGGCGTATTTGAAGTATATCAGCAGCTTCGCCCCGCGATAATCTGCTCATCCGTGTAAGCACATGTATTCACGGTGTTTTTGAAGGCAGTTTTTGTCGTTCTTTGCCTTCTTAGCTGTGACATTTCGGTTGCTAGACGGTCTATTATGCACCGGTAATTTTGAGAAATTCAGGTTAGACAGGATTTTGAAAAGAATGCACATTTTATATACTTATATGGTAAGCGAATCGGCTAGCTTTGCGTCTCAGCGTAATGAGAGTTGATTCTAAGGACAGTTGTTCTCTGTTCCTAGCTTTTCCATATAAGTCTACATTGTTGTTGTATAACAGACTTAGATTAAAAAGCACGTCGGAAGGAGGCAGACAAACATGTAGTTGAAAATTAATTTTATATTTAGAAAATATAGGATTTATTGACGAAAAAGGAGACTCTCAGATTAAGCAAGCGCAGCTTTAAACTGAAATTTGCTTTTTTCCTTAGGTGAAATCGTTTTCGTTACTTCTACATAGGCATGTACTTTTGCGTAACTGTTACTCAAGTTTTATCTTAGATTTTTCCGAATTGTCTCTCACATGATTTTTCGAAATTGTGCACATAGCATATTATTAAGCTAAAATTTAACTGCGTTTCGTCACCAGAAAAATCAAATACTCAAGGTAACGCATGGAAAAACTTCGTTGGTTTTTTGATGGATTCTATACATGTGTTATGCAGTGTACGCAAATGGCAGCCAGCTGATTCAAATTGACGAATGCTCCCCACCTCCAACAGACATATTTTGCCCACTATATTTTATATATAATGAGCTACTGCCCACACGAAATGCCCATATCATCTCTTCGCTGAATACGACCACATAAGTATGCTCGAGAGGTCCGTACATAATATAAACGGGTCTAAGTTTAATAAGGCCAAAGTGGGTAGCACATATTTTCGACACAAAATGCATATTACCTCCAGAGAAATACGAATAGAAGTAAGTTCTCGTTCAACTATATTTATCTCGCGTGCTGTAGTGGAAACTTTCAAGGCACATTGAACCTAATCTATTCAATTTGCTGACATGTCCGTTTAGGTTACCGAATTGCGGAATGACGTAACGTAATCAGGCCTATCGTCTACTCGTCATAAAAGCCAATAACGGATATCTTCATAGCGGTAAGCATTAAATCATTGCTGCCTTCTCGATCCGTCAGACCGTTCACGCTTCTCATGTATTAGATGCATGGAGTACGATTTGTCAGCAACTTGACCTAGTTAGTGAGGGCCTACAGGCGCAGTATCTTTAGTAGCCAGTATACTCTGTTCTGACGACACGATGAGCAGGCCCGATATCTGGAAAGCAATCCCTTTTCGAGGCGCCGCTATTCAGATGCATTGAACTCAGGCGAGTAAAACGGGAGTATACTTGGATGCCAGCCAATGCTTCTGATTTGTGTCTATCAGAGCCGATAGGCGGCATTTCTTCGTTCGATGAGCCCATAGAAAAGGAAATCTACCAAAACTTCCAAATAACGAGTTGCTTACTACTTTTTGTCAAGGTTGCCTAGTAGGTGTAGATAATATACAAAGTATAAGGTAAAGATTACCTATTCTCTAGTAATTCTGATGTAGGTCACAAGTGATTTAGAAGTAAAAAGTGGTCGTAACCGGCGAAATTACGCGAATGAAGGCATCATTCGAACTGAACTAGTAATATATTTAGTAAACGAATGCTAGTTATCTGCAGCTGAGCGCTGTGTTCGATTTCCATTCAGGTTTAGGTTGGTCGTTGCTAGGAAGGCGTTTAACCTTAACGCCTGCTTGTAAGGAACATAGCTCTAATACTACGTTCAGTGTTATAACTTCAAATGAGCAAACGTATTACGGACGCAAACTTCCAGCGATTGCCTCTTCTTCCAAGCCAAAGGTGAACAATTAAACTGATCAAAATTAGTGCCAGCTTCATCTTACCCTGCGAAAATGTATAACACAGAACACCTCATTTGAAAGGAAAATATAGAAGTAGTTTACAATAATAGGTCTTTTGTACCTAGCTATCTAGGCCTGAGATGGTCACAATTGACTGAACTTCTTAAACAACTATTGCTTCAACTATAAGATTCATTTATTTAATATTTCAAGCTGTATTGTTGAAATGCGGCCAATATAATATTAATAATCACAGATTGCCTATAAAGTAGACATATTTCAATGCACGGCTAATTCTTGAATCCGCTGAAAAAATTATGTGTGTTGTTATTGGCTTGAATGGACGCCTCCTCTATAGGCGGCTTTAGTCAGTCAGATAGTGTCATCATTGATGGTACCCTTGGCTATCATTAGCAGACGATAGTGTTGACTTCAACTTTTGTTTCTTGAGGATTTTCGCTTCCGAATTTGCCTCACACCGTCTCTCCTAAATCGACGTGGCTGATAAGCGGTCGGGAAACAAAGTTGCCTCTCAAGCCATTTTCCGCTTCACTTAGGAAACAAAGGCCGGCTGAGGCAGTCAACGACGTAAGTGCACTTCGTTTCATGATAAAAAGAGTCGGTCGTTTGCATTAATGTTTAGCAGCAGGGCCGGATATAGAAATCGAGGTATTTGTTACTTACTGCTGCAACATGTTGTTTTTAAAATCCTTCTGTCTGTCTGAAAAAGGGTTTTTTCGTTGTTTTCACCTTGTAGTTCATTTAAACACTTTCGTAGTCCGTCAATATTTTTTAGAACCTGTCGCGTCCTGATGACAGATGCTTGACCCTTTTTTTTCGCCTTCTGGTGCCGTGTGCACCCATTTCAAATTACGGTTATCTACTCTAAACCTGTTGATGATTATGACCATGGGTCTGGAACGGAAGTGTATATGCTTCAATGCTTAACGTGCACCACACTAACGTGCCCCAGTACTATCGAACCGATTCCCTATTGCGTTTGAGTGTATCCCTTCGAAGTGAATTAAAATAATTCTAAGATATTATGTAAATAAATTTGGTAAAATTCATTGGTAACAGATTATTGTGATTTCTATGATTATTTGAAAAAAACAGTTACTGTGACAGCCTTTGCCTTTTTTACCGCAATCGGCCTGTAATAATAGATTTAAATAACGGCACGACCGATACTTCATAACACTTCCTTTTCGACTAACTACTCAAGTCAAACTATTTTCTTCTAAGCGAGTAGGCTGCTGCTTATCCACGTGTTTATTGCGGACTTTCCATAGTCAATCGTTTCCAGACTTGAGTCTTTCGTAAATTTATCTTACTATGGACAACCGTCAATCTTTATAATAATTAGTTATTTTTGGCGTTGTTCCTCCTCAATACAGCCTCCAATCTACATGATGAGAAAACCATATCTAGGCGCAGTGGCTACCCCATGGATTCCCAATCGTCGTCAGGTTTTAAAATTTCCTTGTTCTTTCTTTTCTACCACGTACTTTCAACACCTTCAATACGAATCTAATGATACATCGAATTCTTCGTCCTGTTCTACCTTGTCCTATCTTCTATGTCAGCGCCGCGCTGCGACCACGGCATCATTCGCTGCTACGAGGAATTTTACTAGCGCAAGCCAGCATTAACTTTTCAGCTACCACCAACAACAGCAAAATGGATCTAGCAGCAACCAGAAGCAGTGCCTGCTTCAGGACGCTGCAACGTACCTCAGCCTACTAATGCTGAGGTGTCGAGAGATGGGTTGACGACGTTATCGTTTCGAAACGAATAACGACCGCTCTAGTTATAGAACGGAGACTCGGGCAACATTTTTGCCGACCAGCTCATCTGTCCTTATTCTGCTAGCCTAGCAGCCACGTGTTGATTGATCCGACCATCGTTCTACGTCTCTATACCATTGCCTACCTTGTTTTTAATCCATGATTCGGCAACGTTATTTCATCAATGAACAGAGGTGGTTGTTACTGCTTAGATGCCGTTGTCTTCTTGGTATCACCATCTATCTTATTAGTGCCACTATTAACATAATAACGTTATGACTATTCTCATTATAATTATGATTCGATCTGTGAAACCCGTCGACGATAGCCATCTTTATAGTTTACTTCTGCAATTGCGTTGCTCGAGTCCGCCTTGTGTCTCGTGTACCGTAATTAGGTGGGCCATCTTCGACAACACGAGCGCAGTTGTCAACGGCCAGATTGTCTGCGTCTGACGCTTGTCAAAAGTATTAGAGGTGTATGGCACAGGCCCCGCGATAACGCGCTGAACAGTAGCGTTTGTGCCCGATAAAATTAGGAACGCGTGGTGCAAACTTGGGGCGTAAATGCGGTTCGTCTCGTGTCGGAAGAAGCCAGCCGTCAGTTAAGGCAGTGTGGCATGTAAAATATAGAACTCGTATATATTTATCTAGTTATTACGAGTGCTGTGGCTATTTGGACGGTCGCTGTTTAGATGTTTAGAGTAAACTGCAACAGCTTCTAGTCCTTACATGTTCCATAGCTATTGACATTTACTACCATTTTACATTGTATCGCACCGTACGGCCGTGATTTTCGTTGATCTAACAGTAACTAACTGACTTCCATCGTTAATAGCGATGCCTATCGTATTATCCTGCAACGTCTGGCTTTGCGTCGGAGACATCCGTGGCCGAGAAGCGATAACCCAACAAGAAGACCTATTTCAGAAAGCACCCATTTCGCTAGTATAACATTTATATTTATTAGCATGTGATTTCCTAGATCACTACTTGAAATTTTATTGGTCTGGGCCTCGTTAGAAGAAAGTATGCTTGTTCGGTAGCGATACGCTTTATCTATGTGTCGAGCTTGGCGTGTTTGCGTGTCTCTACGAATGGGACAAGTCTGTATTAATATAAATGATAGTAGTATTAATACCAGTAACCTTTTCTTGATCCAGCGGGCACGTAAAGTCACGATTGTTTTTGGTCTAAGAGTGTCGCTTCGTGCTACTTCGTCACTAAAATACAGATATCATTATTTGTTTGAGTCGTTACTAGGATATCTTATAGACACGTGAACAATCTAAACATTTTAATAATATTCTTAGTGCGCAGGGCACTTAGATGGTGCTGTTTTTCTCTGCGTTACGCTATTCAAGGAAGGCGTTTTTGGACATGAGTTTGTGCCGTGTCATTCATAGAGACCTCCGCATCGGAAGCCGGTGCGCTGTTCGACTGGCTCGTGGTACGATTCATTAAAACACACGACATGGTCGAGGCCCTGCACTGCTTGCCGGATTACCGCATGTCTCTTCCTTCCATGCTCCGTCCTCCGTGGGGTCAGTGATATAGGACTTTGGGTCGGCCATTCGTTCCATCTATTGTGAAGCGAATTGTGGGTAGGCGGGCATTTTGGCAGGGCAAACTGGCGATGAGGACTCCCTTGCCCTTACACATATGAACAGTGATGGCAAGACGCAGACAGGCCCAATACTCTTTAGTTAAGTTAGACTTTAACATACACGTTTAGACTTTTCTGGCACGAGGTCCTTCTACCTGAGTTTTGTGCTACCGGTACGAGCTTGACACTGGAAAGGAGTATTACCGTATTCAGGAAGAGAAGCGACGGCCTCTCTATGACAGCACTTCGGTGTTTTCCTACCGGTGCGCATTCTGTTACATTGCTGTGTGTGTGTGTGTGTCCAGCAGCAGGACAGGACTAGTTTTAAATAGCAAAAATGCTTTACAGATTCCAAGGCTGACGAATACATACATTTGCTGCTAATCGCCCTGCTTCTCTACCCTACGGTTTTGGTCTTCTCTAAATTGGCTTAGGACAATACCTGCTCGACCTTAAAGCGACTTTGTCTCATGGATCGCGAGATGTATCGTCGTACAGTAAAATATTTGATCTGACAAACTTGATTTACCGATTGCGCTGTCCTGAGATCGTTTCGGGAAGACCGAGTTGTCGCCCTAAACTATTTCTGTAGAGTTACGCGACGCCATCTTGTGTCGTAATGGCCTTTCCTTACAGAATCGCGGCGGTGACCTGGATGAGCTTATAGGAACGTCCTATTTCGGCGAGCTTGAATGAAATTTAGCTTCTTCATGTTTTATTAAACGCCATCTTGAGGTCAACGAACACAGTGCAGGCAAACGGTTCGGTGTATTTTGTATTTAGGATGGAACCCATCTTAACAAACAGGATTTGGCTAACTAACTAATTTCTATCGATTTGCCTTTGAGAAGGCAACTTTACTGTTGTTGCGTAGTGTTTGTTTTGGTGCAGTGCAACGCCGTCTGTTGTACTTTAGCTAACAACAATGATCGGAATGTTTACAAATGACGTATAGCTGAGATAATTTGCTACGTGACAACATATCTTATTTCCATAACATAAATAAATTCTACCTTCCATAGAAAAATATCTAAAACGTCACTCTGATGTCGTTTATATAGAAACGAAGCATAAATATAACATCGGTTAAATAATGTATTTTTTACGAGTTCAATAATTATCTACAAGCTATCTAAGGCTAATGGTGAAATTTTCTTGGGGGCTATAACTATTAATGGCATTATTGCAGAGAATGGAAGTTTACAGTGATAAGAACTTGTTGCTTTAGAACCATCAACGTAAACTACAAAGAATCAGATCGTGTAGAAAAAATTATATTATTTGCTCATATCATAAGATGAGGAATAACCTCCTATTGAAGTGAGGAACAGGTAAAGTGGTTTAAGGTTGAAACAGCGCGCAGACAGAGCGTTCGGAGTAATGCCTAGCGGGGCCAAATCCGAAATATTCGTACATAATAACTATATCATTATCAAGCATTTTTTTTCCTATAGATTCGTAAGTTGCACAATTAAAGGAGCGTTCATATCTGTGGTCAACCTCGTTACTCTTTAGTGAATACGGCTACGTTCGAGCCTGTTTTTCTCTGCTGTTATAAATGTCTGATATCGTTAACGTCCGATGCGTGCTTCTAATGACAAAAGTGGGTAGAAATTGATTCAGAGAAACTGTACGAAAGCAAGGTGTAGCATTAGGTGGCATTTTATATAACTCCGCAAATAAAGTCCCGTTTTAAAAAACAACTTTGACACGAACTGGCGCTCCATGTCATCGTTTGACCGTCCTATAATCGCATCGAAAGCGCGTAAAAAGCCACTCCAAAATAAGAAACCCTTTGAATCAGCAGCACACCGTGGCTCATCACTTAGCACGGCATCAACTATATAGAAGTTCTTCGTTTCGACTAGAAACAGTCTATATCCAGATTATTTCTTTTTCGTTAGCATATTCCATATGGGAATTGACGTTTGACATGATTCGCTACCCCTCTCTATCACCCCGTACGCACAACTGGGTTAAGCTAGGTCTAAAACTTCTTTGATATGAAACACGCATCACTTCTATTTAACGTCATCAAAGAAATCCATAACTAAGATAGGTATCTTTAAGTAGTAGCTAATTCACTATGTAATTGCAGTAAGTGTCCTCGTATTGTTAGGTTCCTATTTATGAAAGAAGCAGAGAGAAAACAACTTGCTCGAGTTGATTGTTTTTGACGTGGTCGGCTTTCGTCGCAACGAGTTCGATGGGACCGAAAACAGGTTGGCTTGATTTTCGGGCGAGAACATAAGGTCGTTGATGGTAGACCGACGAAGGTTATGGGTGTAGTGGTCAGAACTTATCATCCCATTCACTGCCATGATCACCAGTACTATAGCCACTTCCACAAGTTCAGCACGGCAGCTTTTTGTACGTTGATCACAAAAATTGTTTGGCCGAGTTTCGCTTCAGCTCCTGGTTACGGCCGAAGGAATTAGGCTACGCAGTGGCAGATGGCCGGTCTAGCAATGGAGGCTAGGTAGCTCTGTGGGGCAGAAATAATATGGGCGATGCCAATCGGGCTGGCAACCGCCTTAGTCGAAGTGTCCCAGGCACCCTCTGGAAAGTATAAGGGGTATGCCGCTAACGTTTTCAGACAACTGGAATATTGCGATGGAATCCTTTCGCTCGAAATCAAAGCAATGCTATTGTTGTAGTAGCAATAAGTTCCTCATAGATAAAGACACGATATTTTTACGTGCTACGACACATGATTTGTTCAGGTATGCGATGAAAATCGCTAGATAGGGTAGCCTTTGGCAAGTAAAGCAACCTGCTAAAACAATGTAAGTGCACTTTTGCATATAGAAACATTCTTTTATATAGGAAAGTGTATATATATATATACACTTGTTTCTTATACTGTTTATAAATAGGTAACGTTGATTTTATACTCTACATCGTTTGTTGTCAATGGGTACTACTGTATGACAAATACGCTTCCAACAACTTCTAAGCATAAATATTGCCGGCTGTCGATTTCGCTACCTGAAAAGGCTACTCTAGCCAAGGAAACGGAAAGATCCCCAAATAAAAGTTAACATTTGTCTTAAAAATAAGCTCATATTGCATCCGCGACGCATAGCTATTCCTCGCAGAATCTGAGGCGATATTAATAATAAATGTTTCAGATACGTCTGGTAATGGCATCAGGCACTGCTACAGAGAGCTTGTTCCCTCTAGTACGAAACGAAGTACGTCTACGCCCGGCTTCGAACGAAGTTCGAACCTGAATAAGAAGTAAACCATCTTACATTTCTCTAGGTTTCGCTAGCAAACATGACGGGAACAAGTGACACCCTTAGAGGCAAAGCGCGTGAAGTCTTATCTGTCCATACCTAATTCCTGGGTTTTTTGAGCAGTTCAGCCGCTCAACCCTAACACAGCATCCGGTCTCGATGCAGTCAAACCCACTGGACAAGCCAATCGATAAAGCGTAAAAGGGTCCGGCAGAGTAGCATTCTTCGAACTACTTTTTGAATACTATGGTTAGAAGCAACACTTGCTAAACACCAGGACAAAACAACTTGAAATTGTGATAACGTTATCAGCCCGACGTTCGATGAGGTTCTCAAAATGATCGCGCATTGCGAGCACCTGTATGCGTTATGCGGCTTTGTTTATTTCTTGCCTCGATTTGGTTCTCTGCCAAATGGTCCGTCTGCAGAACACTGAAACTGTTTCTTTACCGAGGTAGCAGATGATTGCGAGGTTTCTAAGAAACCCAAAAAGTTTACCGTACAGTAAAAGACAAAAAAGAAAGAAGCTTTACTTCTTTTTAAGTTCCTAAATGCAGTTGGTGGATTTGGGCAGAATTTATTGATCTAACCGAACGTTGTATTACGAACTAGACATGTTCCTTTTTCAAAACATTGGTTTAATCTATGTTTACCGACATCGAAGTTTAATCCGATGCATTAATGCTAGTCTTTACGCGTTACCCCAGTGGGCTTTGATCTAATGATGTAATTCTTAGGTCACCGAGAGGAGCTCGGTGCGTGATACCTTGAGAATAGCTTAAGGCGCCCTACGTTAAGCCTCTCCTTTAGCGGAATCTAAAGATTTCCTTGCAACAATACGTAGAGTAAATCACATTTATCGGTCGTATGCCAAAGTAACTGATCATTTAATTGAGTCCATACATATAATCCAGCGAGGTCAAAGGATAACTGCATAAGAATAGGAATTATTGTTATACGACGAGACACACCATCTACGGCACAAGACCAATTACAGATTACTGCTTTATTAGATATAGATATATATGCACTTGCTTCGGATATATATATATACACAACACGATCATTAACCAGGAGTTTTTCTACCGTGAGACGGTAACGAAGATAGCGATGCTGATAAGGAAATCATTAGTTTTCTGAAGATAAATTGATTCCCAGTATTTCTAACATTTATCATCATGAGACAGACCGAAGATCCGAGACCTATTTATTTAAATTACCCGATTCTAGCAACTCACCACGAACCCAACATCCATATAATTGGGTGGTCATACATCAGTGTCCTTGATCGATGGGTTACCGGATATGGCCTGTTTGTGTGCACCAGATATATTCTGTGTTTAATAAACAATATATGCCCCCTGCCTCCTCCGCCCACGGGACACTTTCTTAGTTAACCTTCATTACTCAGCCCAATCGTCAGGAGCCCTAAGTCTGCAAGAGAGGTTTTTTTCTTAACACGTCCTAGGCTGAATTCGCTTTCATCTAACTGTTTGCAGTATTCCAGCATCTATAGAATCTTTATCCACCGAAATTAGCAGGTGTTGATGTGCACCTTTGACTAACTTCTGCGAAAATTTCTTGGAAACAGGAAGAATTAGTAAGATTTACAAACTGAACGCCGGCGGCTAATTCCGAATATTTCCTCGTAACGAAGGCGGGCCAGACGAAACTCCGTTCACACTTTTAGCTTATTTAATGTTCTTGTCTCTTTATTTCTAGCAACCTCTGTGACATCTTCTATTGTTGATGACTAATCTCGTAGCTCTCGGAATCTGTTGCGTAAGTCTTTCGCCATTGGGGAAATCGCGTGTACTGCCAAGGCTGGCTAAAACTGATGGAAGTTATAGGAAATGACGAAGAAGTGTTGAAATGCAGCATAGCTGGTGCGTCAACGATGCCGCCGATTCTGGTCATATCGAAGCGGAAGGTGATGAACGCAACAGAAAGAGTGTTACTTTCGATTTGGTGGAAATGCCGAGCTGCCATAGCGGAACATGGCGACTACATAAGAGCTGGCCATTTCGTTGTGGCGGTGCAGTCTCGCGGCATCTTTCCCTATTGTAGGTAAACTGTGTCCTTTACTAGGATAAATCGGATGCAGTCCACACGCCGTATGAACTATAACCAGTAACGCTGGTTATAGTTCGTGCGGGCACAACTTTACGAAGGAGAAACGGGCCAATCAAGGACGAAACGCAATGCCAGAAGATGTCAGAGATACGCGTTTTGGATAATCGAATAGAATATGCAGAACGTGTTACCGTGCGGAGGCATAAGAGATAAAGCTGAATTAGATGTTCGAATCGATACCGACGACGTTTTCCTTATACCGCTCCCAAAACAGGATCACAAAAATGTGCCTATTGCCCGAGCCTAGCGATAGAATATATTTTACGTCTGGGATAGATCGAAAATGTTGGTAAGTCATTTTCGTTGACGGACAAAATGTTGCTTTCTGATCGATATTCAGACTCGTTGCGGGTCTGCTCTGGCCTGATCCCTGATCATAATCATGTCATTTTGACACGGAGTTACTATACTGCAATCGAAAAACAGTTGCCAACCCCTCGCCACGAAGGAACAGCTATTAAATTTTAACTATTAATAGTGGTATTCGAAAATATCAGTTAGAACCTATGTTGTACATAGAACACGTTCAGGGGCCCGACGGAGACATCGTAACGTTGGCTTGTCATTTCTATAACTTCAATTGCGGTGAACGTGTATAGGGCTGTTACTTGCTATAACCAGTCATAAGCGGTTAACAACGCATCATGCGTCCAGTTGAAAGGTCAATAAAGATGTCGTACTTGATCATCGACCATCGGATCAACACTATCAGGCATAGTATTTTGGAAAAAAAAAGTAAACATCGTTCTATCAATTTGCAGAGATGCGCAATCAGGGGAAAAGCAGCTTGGAAACATGCTGCTAGAATAGAATAAACATAGATTCGCCACTGGTTCCCGACACGTACTGTTATTCATACAGCTCAATACGTATAGGCGCACTACCGTTAAAGATCGGACTTTCTTAGAATTGAAATCCACTTACAACGACACTGACTCATGGTCATAAGATGGGCGTTCAGCACTCACTCAACAGAACGAATAGAAATGTTCCGATCAGGTTCCATTAATTAAAAGCCATCATCGTCTTGACCATACAATACGTTCGTGCTGCCACCCAATTTTGCCATACATTGAAGTTAGCCTGTACTTATACAACGTACCGTACTATAACGGATATTAACTTGATAATAGATAAATCAGTGGCAAAATTTCGTATCAGAATCATTTGTCTCTGCCGAAACTATGGGAACATTTATCCGCCAAACGTAATGAAATATGAAAAAGCCATTAAAAAAAGTAGGTGATTTTGTAGAAACCTCAACTGGGAGTGTCGAAATCATTTTATAGAAAAAGCATTCTTGTCTTCCGTCTAACGTCAATTTCGAGTAAATTAAAAACATATATTGGTAAAAAGTTCAATAAAAATTTAAAGTAGTAAGCCTTGCATTTCAGCTCTAAATATAAGCACTAGTCATAATTAGAGACCGGAATTAGAAAAATTGGGGCATCCGAACGAGAAAATGTATGAAATCAGTTAGTGTAAAGGTAGTGAATCTACTTTTTTTTTCCCTGGGACTGTGGCTGTACTTTATTGGCTTTGAAGCCATAGTTATGAAGTTTGAAGCCAGGTGAAATTATTTGGCGAACAGTGTCGTATATGTTGAATTTGGCAAATCTCCTCCAATTTTCCAATGGATATTCAATCCACGTCCTGGGAGAAATAGCTGCTTAAAGCAGTTTGTTTCATGTTTTCTTTTAAACAGCTCATAGTTCTTCTGATCGCATGAGCACTTCGGGGCTATCTCTGTGGTTTCTCATAAGAAAAGCAGATACCGTACCTTTTACGTCACCTGTTGATTAGAACTTTTGTCTACCTATCATCATAGTTATTGTACTGACAATGTCGCAGGTTGTCACGTTTTGGCAAAATAGTCGACTTCACCAGGAAACAAGTGTGCTACAATAATTTGCAATTAGGGCCTTTGTTTAAAGACTATTGCAAGTCTGATTAGCACCTGGATGGTAAAGTGAAAGGACAGAGCCCTAAGCTAACGTGATACCTGTACGCCTTCGCCAATACTGGAAGACTTGAAGTAAATACTGATAATAATAGAACTGAATAGTCAAGAGTAAAAAGTTCGAACTGTATTCTATTGTACGTCTCTTTTTTATTTACTTTTAATCTCTCCGCTATTAGAGCAAGCTTTATCTAACGCGTACACATTGCCGCCCAGTGGGCTTCGTGCAATCACTATTTTTTCCTAAATGATGCACGTTATGCGTTTCCAATACAAATACTAACGCAAAATAGCGGTTAGATGATTCAGTCGTGCTCTGTGGTCCAACTGGGAACACAAAACCCCGTCCTAGCCATAAAGGACGTCAATAGACATTTTTTTAAACTACTTGAAACAACGTTTTGATAAATGGGGGCGCTTCGATCGTTCGTTTAGGATTCAAGAAAAGTTTCAACCTGCGTGTAGAGCGTAATTGTATACGACTTTCAAGGCTCTTACTAGCACTTCCGCTAAGTTAACTACTTCGAAAGCCTGTAACGTACGAATCGAGTTAAGTTAGTTAGAGCAAATCATGCTTGCACCTTTAGGAGTTTCTGGGCGCGTCTTTCGTCCTCGACTTTATAATAATAGAATATATCGAAATGACGCTATCTCAATCATTGGGTAACGCTGACGTATTGCTATTCAGTATCGAAAGCAATGATCAGGATTCCGTTCCGTTCGATTCGAAAAAGGTACCCTTAATTTTGAGATTTGTTTACGTTCAGCAAACAATAATGCGTCACATCGCACGAGGCGGAAGCCTTTGCAGACACAAATTGGTTAAGTCATATTGAAATCGATCGCCATAAGCCGGTACTTCTAGCGCTATCAGCAACAAGATTTCAGCCCTTAGTAGCCCTACTTTATCAATATCGGCTGCAGCATATTTTCCAGTAACGTACAGTCAAGGCGATGAAACAGAGCTTCGATGTTGGATGAAGTCACTTTGGAACGGACAACAAATGCGGACCGCTTTTTTACGAAGAGACTCAGTGCCGCTGTCTTCCGCCGCGTCGAGTACCAACTACGATGAAAAGTTTCTCGAGTTAAACGAAACAAAACACCTCTGTATGTACATTGATTATTCCACTCTATCGGTCCACCTAGAGAGCAACAAAAGCACTCTATCTGTAGAAAAGTTCCCGATTCTAACTAGCCAACAAGCTCATCTCATGTTAGCCAAGAAGCCCTTGAATAGAACAGCACGGTAAAGGTTATTTTTATCTTCTTCTTATTAGTCTCTCACAATTACACGCATTTGTTTATCGACATAACATACATTGATATGCACAAACATTTATTTTAGTCCCCGTGCACGCAAGCTAGCTACCCCTATTCACTTCCCCTGGGGCTTTTTTGCTCTACTCCTTTATTTATATCGGAAGTGTCGTCGTTGTCTTGAAACGTTCTTCCTTGGCGCTCCGGTTCCCGTTTGATTTGACAAGCAGCTTTCATCAGTCTGTTGCGTGCATTTTGTCAGAAGCAGAAAAAGCAGCTACCGCGATCACCGTCGATCTGGATACTATAGACGGATAGCAATCTAGAAGCGGACCGGGAATGAACCGAAGAAAATGACGAAGTTGCTGTTCCTATTATCGACTGTCAGGGCTGGCGCTGTTGTCTCCGAGCGACGGATAGAAAGTAGCTGGGGCGGTTGGAAGAGACATTCTTCGGTTGTCTTTGCTAATTCCAGTTCGCCGTAGCCGTAAGAGCAGTTGTAGTGGTAGAATGAACAGTAAATGTTCCAGTTGTTCCTACTGCTGTAGCACCATTAGATCCTACAACAGTTGCTGCTGATAACTACAACAGCTATCGAGGTCCCGCGGCAATGGCATGTCACTTTGAAACTATTATACTTAGGGATAGCTCCGATGACACGGTTGCCTGCTTGGCATAGTGGTACAAGTAAGTTCCTCTCCTCACGTCGGTCTTTGTCCTAATAATGACGACGACGCAGATATGCCGACGCGATGATGAGTCGACACGCTGGGCCAGTAGATGCTGTGGGCTGTGCATTTTCAACTCAAACTGTGCTGGAGATAACGGTCGGGATGAACGTCGAGATGCCGAACTACCTACTTTGACCGGCATTAGGTCATGTCAATTTGTACCATCAGCTCGAAGAGGAAGGGAATGAGAAAGAGTAAATGTTGTACATGTGTAACGTTTTGACTGAAAGGTTTACGTTACTTCAACGTTTGAGCCTGTACCTACTGTTCACTTTAATAACTCAGCTGGTTCGTTAGGAGGTGTTATTAAATAGGATATTAGTTTGTTTTTTTTTTTGCTTCGGTTTGACGAGTATCTATTTGCAGAGGCATAGAATCAAGTGCAGATATCTAGCATAGGGTATACACACCGTGTCAGAACTGATCATCAAAGAGCTGATTCCATTTGGAAGATCTTGAGGTGTTTGCATGACTTTGTAGTAAAATATACCACAGTATGTCTGAACGAAGTATAATAAGTATAATTGAAGTTATAAAGACGAAAAACGTATATTTATCGGGCTGATTCGCCTTTCAAAAGTTGCCTTTTCGAAGATGAATCGACCACGAAAGACTCTCGATGTACGTCTTTTTGTTCAGACGTGCTTTGGAACAGTGGAAATATATTCTGTTTGGTCTTCTTCTTCTCTGCTCGAAACGACTCCCCCAGACGCCAAGTCTATGAGCCAGCCCGTGCGCGAGGAATGTGGGGACCCTGCTTGTGGCAACATGCGGTAAAGTCACTCCGGCATGGATCTGAGTTGCAGACAGCCGGGTCCTAAGGCGCATTGTCCTAAATGGCATGCTTGTTCCACTAACACAATCCGTGCACGTCAAAAGAATGGCTGCCGGCGTCAGACCTCATGATTTTATATAATATTATCGTTGTATTAAGCAGGACGTTTTCTAAATGTATTCGGATAGCAATTTTCTGGTTGAAAGTAGCTGGCGGTCTCGGGCAGAAACAAGTAGTAGGCAATACTATACTAGTAGAAACAGTAAATAAAGGGGCAGTTGCCATAATAGATGAATTAGAGAGGAACTTTACGCTTTCTATTTCTAGCAAGGATAGAAAGTGCGGCGGTTTTTTTGCAACGCGTCAGTGGTTGCCTATAGCGGTTGAATAGCAAGCATCGTAAAGTACTGATACACAATTAAAAAATTACTTAAATGCTGAAAGTTACAGATCAGTCAGTTTTTTCCAGATAGTAAAAATTGAGTTTTCAACTTTATGATTTCGCGTTTGTATACGCGCAACAGTTGCACCCAGAAAATGTCATCAAAAAAATGCGCGATATAATAAAAGTAATGGTTAGACATTTATTCTAAGGTGCTTTGAAGTTGTACTAGATAAAGAGAGCCACGATCCGTAGTAAACAAAAAGCAACGTCACTATCTAACAGATGAAACTTTGCCGGAAACGCTGCTCGACAAGGGGTCAATTTGCGTCATTGCGTGCTTTGAACAGAGCTAACGTGTGGCTATATTCCTCGAGGAAAACTAATGCCGTTAACGATTTCATCTAACCGAAAGTTTCACTAAGAAATCTGAACTATCAAGCGCGCCGCAAGTAGATCAGCCGGGCCGACAGATACTTAAGCCCGTACTTAGTTCCGTGAAAAAAAAATAGGATTTAACGCTTTTTAAACTTGCTAAAATGAGACACCTAACGCTTTTGCTAAACTGGACTTCGGCGTGTGAATTAGACATTCGCTAAAGCGTCGGCCATGTCAATGTTCATGCTTGAAATATACTAGAGAAGCCACGTTTCCATTTAAACAGACTTCTAAAGATCTAAAAAAAATATGGATCTATATGGATGGAAGGCGTCAAGTATAATCCATAAGAATCAGTGATCCAATCACTTGAAGTAAATCTTTACTCAGTGTTTTGCCTTTCGTTCTATCTCATGGAAGTTGATAAGATAAAAAAAAAAAAAGAAAGAAAGAAAGAAAGAAAGAAAGAAAAAAAACTATATATTCGCTTCAAAGGGAAGATATAAATGACTATCGCAACTTACGCGACTTTGGGCCGAAGCTGCGAAGGTCACATCTAACTTAGCAAATTTTCAAGTCCGACGCTTCATTCCGAGCTTAATGATCGAATTTCCGGTTGCCAAGGGTAGCATTGGCGCAAAAAACTATGAAAAGAAGCTATACCGTGGTAAGTGAAGGTGCTACCAAATAAATAGCACTTTATCGTACCCAGATAGAGTTGTATCTAGTAGTAGGAGCAATAGTTTACCACATTTTCCGTTAGGAGAGCATGCGTGATGGCTCTATATAGCCGTCTTCTTTTAAACATACGTTTATGCGTAGACTTTACATAAGAGAAAGAGCAAATAACAACTGATACGGATTTTTGTCGAGATATAAGACCGCTCGCATTGTTTAGCCAAGTGTTAGACTTCGTTAAATCAGCGGAAATGCATCTAAAAGTAATTACCTTAGATGTTTCTGCGCAAAATCCCGCTAAAGTCTGGTAGACGTACAGGCGCCCTGGATGTCGACAACGATTAAGCATCCGTTAATACTAAAGATCTCTACAATTCTATACGATATTGTTTTTATCAGCAGTGAGTTTTCTGCAGTTCTTAAAACGTATGTCCTCCTTTCTGTTAGGTTCGCTATATGACAACTTGTTAGGATTGCATGTGATGATAATAACGGTGTTGTTTAACGATCGCTAACTATTTTCTAACCATAAAGTATAGGTTGGCCGTCAGGAAAAAGCAGGCTTTAGATTTTTGCATCTCTGTTATTCGTATATACTATAGAGGGTGGCAAAAGTTGTCTGACGGATGAAAAAAGGTCAGATAACCGTTACAGAGTCCTATTTTCGTTTTTCCTCTAACGTCTGCGTCTTAGTCTGTTACCAAAACTTTGCCCATGCTAGAGCAGTCTTTCTCCGTACGTGGCAAGTAGATAATAATCGTGAAGGTCATAAAGCTCATTATGTACCTCAAGTGGCATGCCTACCTGATAGCTTTTTACTCGCTACAACCTGTATTTAACCGTGGCCGTTATCGTAGTCGTTGTACTGTGAATTTAGCTGTTCAACCTATAACGGACAAATCCGAGCGCACGAATATATCCTTGCCTTGACGTCTTTTACAGTAAGTTCACAAGCGTCAGTTGTCACACGTATGTAGATATCCTCGTCGAAGTATATTTTGATGACACCTTGTAATGTTCCTAATTTTTTATTCCTTTATTATTCACTATTTCCAGCAAGATGAGCCACCCTAGACGCGTATTGTGTGAGCACCTGCAGCAGTGGAGCTCGCGCGTCACCGAATGAGCTCGTGGAGACTAAAAGCTCTGAGGACTCACTTAAGAAAACCGGTAGCACAGCGCCGTCTGGCGTGGATATTCACAATTTGCGAATGTCACAGCTTCAACGGTGAGGACTCACAAACAGATAAGTACACGCAGGAAGACTTCCGGGCTGGGGTCGGTTTTGTCATTTGTATACATTAGCCATGCGGTAGGACAGTGTGAAATCGAGTCGCCACCTTTAATTAACATTATGACTTTTGGCATACTTTGACATTCTTATAATGTACAGTGACAACTGTGAATTAATATCTGAGATTGCGTTTACGGCCGTTAAAAGTGTAAACATTTTTTTCAACGTGTGAAAATTTAATCCTTTAAAAGGCGTGCAGTCCATACGAAAAAGCACTAGATATGAGACAATCTAAAAGGGGCCGGTACCGAATTGAAAGACCATTCTTGATGATCCGTGTTGTAAACCTACATGCTTAATAAGGGCATTCTATGATAGAGATATGCAAATTAGGTCTAGTTGTCGTATGGTGCGGACACCGTAAGCACCGACAGAAATGGTGCTCCACAACCGTTCGACATGGCGCAAGTTGCGATTTGTCGAAGTGACAACAATGCCTTGTTTTGATAGAACTAATTAGTTTAGTTATTCTACAATTTTGTATTGCTTTTATCTTTCTCACGTTAACCAGCTGTAATACTGTATTATTGAACACGATAGAACTTCTTGCCTAGTTGTAGAACCTACTTAATTAAACTAGGCATACTTCTGCTAAGGCCTCGGCTGTTCACCGGCTTACCTTTATGCGCCGGGTGCTTCGTCTGATAATGGCTGACACAAGCAGCTTGATTCAGCGAAGTGCCGCATCATTTACGATCGAAATCGAGTGAGTGAACTAATTCGAACGATAATGACGACTTCAACCGATGGGGCGGCAAAATAGAAAAATCAGCACCGATATCTGACGACCCTCGGCGTCTCACCTAACGACGTCTCAAGGACACAGTTACTTTGGCTTGTCCTGCTTTGTACGCTCTACGAGGCTTTGTAACAAATGCAAAAACAACTTAAAAGATAGAAACATACCATCACGATTATTTTGACATTTCAATCCCCTCATGAATATTGTTAAGGAATCATTGCATGCAGTAGTGGCAGCCCAAGTGTTCGACTGGACAGAAGCAAATATCTGAGATTGACTCGTAAAATTTGAGAACAAGCTCTCAGCTGAAAAAGGTTTGTCTGTTCATCTGACCATAGCATCGGCGTTAGACCTTAACAGAATGAAGAACCGTAACGTGCGGCCGCTAACATCTCATCATGGTGTAATGAAGTCACCTATTTCCTATGAATTCCACTGTTCTTCTGATTTAGTCCCGTAAAAACAATAACTGATGGAAATGTTGAAATCGCCGCAGCATCACGGGTGCACTTTTTCGGGCTGTTATTCTATAGATAGCTTCGTTCCAATTATTTGCTATATTCCTCTTTTTTTTTTGCTGCCATTCAAGCGACACCAAATCTGTGGCTTTCTCTGTATACGGGCCGAAGCTTTCGCCAGTTAATCTATCTGTTTTCACGTATCCCAGCGCTGCTGGAAGCGCTCGTCAAGGAAGTCAACACGAATAAGACTCTACTTGAAAAAAAAACTATTATATTTAAACTAAAATATAGCGGTATAATGAGCAAAAATAGATTTTGAATAACTAACGAGTGTTAGTTATACGGTCAAGTCCATATATATAGCGTAAAAGTGGATGAAGATGGGTTATTCTGATAGCGTTATTTATGTTGAAGATGGTACTGAAAGGTGTTTCAGTGCTTATTAGACAAACTCTCCCAGTGTGGATAATAAGAGAATTAGTCACACGTAGACGCACAAAAAATGGCCGGATAATAGATAATTAAGATAATTTTAATCTAGCCTATTTAAGGAAAGATTAGCTTGGCCAGTGATTTCGTTGGCCCCTAACTACTTTCGATATGCCTATACTAGATAAATAATAACCGCTTTGACTTCTACAAATGTTTAAGCAGATTTTAGAGGCCTAAGTATATTACGACTGTTTCCTTTGTAGTTCTATTTTAGATCCGAGTCATTTTTTGCAAAACAGAACTTCTGTGTTGAACAAGTCGCGACGCAATTATATCATTAGAAAGAAGGGTATTATAATTGAATCCACTTCACGCCTGGATATTTTTTTTTTCTCTATTAAGTTAAGATTGATAAACAATGTCTTAGTGTTACCGAAAACGAAACATTTTTTTCTAGCGTTTCTTCATTTTCCGGAAAATCAATATATAGATATACAAACATATTTCCTAAGCGACAATTCCCGGCAAAATGTGAAACGTATTGGCCTCTACAGCTTCTTCAAATGAGCAAGCAGTTTAACTGCCTACGAGAGGTGCCATATGCAGGTCGAAACTCTGTAAAACGATAGACATTAGCAGACTGCTTTAATGTTGAAATATTCAGGGGGTTAGTAGAAGCGTTGTAGCAAATACTTTCTAACTATTTTCAGACCCTAATAGAATAAGGGTCTTACTATACAATCACCTCGAAACCACACGAGTGCCCCAAACTCGGTGATTTTGTATATCTGTCATTACATATCTTCTCGGTTGTTGACATTGAAGGTGATGGTACAATTATCAAAAATAATAAACGGAGACTAAATAAGTTACTCGAAAATAAATCAATCTTACCATATTATGAATAGTGGGTAGAAATAAGCTAGCTCATTTGTTAAATAAATTTTAGTTATAGGATGGTAACGTGAATATTGTTTATCTGGCTTACTCTAGGCATGGGATGCTTCACGGTTTTCTGGTTTTGGAGTCCTTTGGACTTTGTTACTACGGCTTGTTCTACTACCTCAGGGGTTGTTAGCGTTTGTTTTGGCGATAGCAAAGGGGCTAGCAAGACTGGTATCATAAACTACTTTGACATAAGTCAATGATTCAAATGTAGATATCGGTGCGAAAGTTTGTTTGGAAGGGGCTTTCATGGATGAATGGAGGTAAAGAGTTATAGGTTATTTAGAGAGCTTTAGTTCGCCGCCTATAAGCAAGGATAGCGTGTCGACTCCTTAGAAGACCGCCTGAATGAACTACGTTGTTATGGAGAGGTTAGCTCATAGTCATATCCGCTCGAACTTGTCCTGAGCTCAGTTGGCATCCTAAAGCTCTGATTGTAGCATTCTAGGATTCTGTCGTACGCCTAATACACGCACCATAAATGAAGCTATCAATCGCGTGCTTTTTATTCATTTTTTTCTGTTATCGCTAGCTTAGTTAAAAAAACATCTTTAAAAGAACTGGCAGCCTTGTGCACAAATTTACAATATATAACTGGTAACGTCCTACCGGCTGCAGAAACGTTGATCACGCCTGAAGAGACCACCGGCACGAAATGACGAGCCATCTGTGACTATTATAACACTCTACAATTAACTCTTTTTTAACAGAGAGACCAAGTGTTCGGTGCGATAGGTAGTGTGCCATCGTCAGTGCGTTGTTCGTAATATAAAACGAATCAATTTCTCAGTAATGAAATCGTATAGAACCGTGTTTAGTTAAAAATCCAGGTCGTTGATTGAATTGTAAGTTCTGTACTGGTGATTGCGGACTAAATCTATCAGCAGCTGTAGCGTGCCTATAGACTTGATTTTCGATCTATATGGCTATCTTGTTGTGACGGGCCTGTGCTCGCAAAGTGTGCATGCAGCTCCGCGAGTTTGACAAAAAGAAATTTGTCTAGAGGTCGCCATGATTCGATTTCGCCGTAATGCGAGGACATGGCACACAAATGACCCAACCACAGAAACCTTCTCTGTGTCGGTTCAATGTCCGTTAGAAATGCTGACCCACTGCTACCTTGGCAGATCTTCCATAACCGATAGTGATTCAATTGTCGTCTTATTGAAGAGCAAAGAAAAAGTCCAATTGAAAAAAGATTCAGTCGCTCCTTCTGCCAGTTCACACCATCATCGTAGACGACTTCAGCGTTCCCATAAAAATCCGCTGTCTCTGATATGCGTGAACGGTTGCCTTTGAGGATGGATTGCAAGACGTAAAGATATGCAGATTTGTAGAAGTATTCGATCCTGCCGACAAGACCTTGTCGTAACGACCTAATGAAACATACTGGGCAACAACACAATAGCTTTTTTTTAAAGCATTATAGAACTTGTATATGTTACATAACGCTTAACATACGTACACTTCCTTGATGATACTGGAAAAGTTTTGGGAAAACCGTTTGGGATTAAAATAAGAAGACAAGAACGATCTGTGTGGGTTGTTTTGAAATTTCACTGTATAAGCTTCACGATATAGTTAATGACAAGCATTCACATAACTAGGACCTGAAATATATATATATATATATGTTATATATATATCTCTTTTGTTTGTTTTACAGTGAGATTTTGCAATGGGTAAAAAAAGTATGTTCGCGTCAACGGGTGTTCGCGTAATACTAACTGCGTATTATAATCAGAAGGAGCAGGTCATCCTTATGATGTCTAAAGCTAACTTGCTTCATAATTATGCGATGCAATAAATGAAAGTAATAGCCTTAAGGCTGTCGCTGATAAGCCGTAGTTCCTTAATCTATAGTCTATATACGCACCGTAGCCCTAAGAATAACGGCTCGAAAATGAGCTCGTCTATTATACGCTAGAGAAGGCGCATCCCTTTAAATTTCAGAGATGAAAAATGCAACGAGCAAAAAACAAAAGAAAAATCTACATTTAGAACACAAATATCCTAGTTGAATGTAATACACATCAGCGTCAATGAGATTCATCCAAGGGCAGTTTAAGCCATAACGGCTGTATCAGGTCGGCCTTGATCCGGCGCAACTGGTCCTGTGGGGCCAGGTGCACGTAGCCTGTGCATATTTATAACATGTCGTTTCAGTTTGTTCTTGTGTTGCGTACCTTGTGAATTTTGTCTCTCTGCTAGTAACAAGGTACGTCCAAGAAGATGGCAATGAACTTATCAAACTAACCGTTGTGGTTAAACATTGCACATAACTAAAGTTGCTAACTAAATTTGACGTAACGCACCACCTGAAGTGCCAAGTTCTCACTAATGGATATCTGAGATAGCGCCGTTGGAATCGTGTCTTTTCAGCCATCAATAAGCATTGATTCGCATCGGGAGGAAAACGTATGCTAATTGACCCGTATCGTCTGCATACGCATTATATGCAGATTATAGCTATTCCCTGTGACTTCGCTTCATTAGCCCGCCGAAAACAAGTTACTTCTGCTTAAAACCGCGACCTGAACGCCACCTACATCAAGAGACAAACACAAAATGGCTGAATTGAGATTGGGAATACAACTGAATATAGATCTGAATGTTACGTTTTTCTGCCTAAACCAACTCATCTTAATGACTAGTTCAACACTAGTTAGGCCATGTTTTTAACTAGGTATATTCTTTTTACAAATATTTATCTAGCACTTTACCTAATATTGAGCAGCCGCTGAGAACGTACAACCTTATTTACTTTCAGCGTCCCTATAAGCAAAGTGTATATATATCAGGTTATTCGTTATTTACGATTTAAAAACTACTTAACTGTAACAACAGTTCAAAAAATATGCCGTATCTGGCGACAACGTCCCCTACTCTAGCTCCTACCGACTAGCTGCTATATTCCACCAAGAGATTACGTCCCACAAACCTGAGCACCGCAAAATCAAATGTTCCAAGAAAGGTTGCCATAACTTCATTCTAAACTAGGGGGTCATATCGTATCAGCAGGCTACAAAGGGGCTATTGTCGACACATGCACAGTCGAATGTTCTAAAAGTAAAAGCAATCGAGCAGTCTAACTGGACTCAACTTCCCTCTCGTTCGGAGACCTACTAGCCCCCTATACTACATACATATATATCGTTTAGATTCAATTATATAGATTGGGTCGGTAAGCTATTGTCGACTACTATTTCTCTTTTTGAAGCTGGCTAGCAGAGTGTGAAAGTCAACGTTGTACTCAAAGACGTGTGAATCGACAACGGAACAAGAGACTGTCTAACAGTGTTACGCTACTTTCTAAGCAAACGCATCAAACAGCGTGAGCTATGCGGAAGGCATCCTCGTTGGAAGCCATATAGTTTAACTGTACACTCGTTTGCCACTACAGTTGATTAACGAGATAATCTACTCCCCAGTGAACTTGGTGAAGTTAAACTGCGATCGCGTCCAATCGTGAGATCACGCTTAGCCCATTGGCGGATGTCTTGCCAATGGGGACTGCCTATTTCAACCTGTCGACTAGAACTACCTTTCGTATAGATATTTCATTGTTCTTTTGAGAATAGTAAAGGCCAACATGCATACGGTGCGACCTGTCGGCGTGTGCCATAAAGTTGGTCAAAAAATGATCCCGCTAATTCTCGGCATCTCTTTGTTAAACATTTTTTAATCCGGTCAGCCTGAAATTTGCCGTGCTTTTTCTTTGGTATATTTCATATTTCGCCTAAATGTATTTATAGTAGTTTCGTGTACAAAAAATGTGTTACTCAAAAAACTGCTTTTGCATCACTGCTTCCTAGGCTGCTTCCTCACTGGTGGGAAATATGTAGGTGAGACAATGAGAATTGTGAAAGAGACCAAAGTCTAAAGTGCAGTATCTGACAGAGTTTGTTAGAACTAGTTTCAACATTTTAGAGCCGAGGATCTCGACAGAAGTCACGCTCCACACGGCCTCGAGGAACAAATTACACTGAACTACAAACTTTGGTAAAAATTCCGACAAGTCGCCATGAGCTATTTGTATTAGGGATCCCAGTCGGCGTCACTGCTACCACCTATTGCCTGCGTGCACTAGCGAACATATCAAAGGCTTCATATAAACTTGGTGATTCAGTGACCGACCGGATGACCATACGAGCATCATGGCTTGCGCGATAAAGAAGAAGCCAACAAAATTTGCACAAAATCGTTGCCGGCAGTAGAAGGCCTCTTGCAAAGAACAATGCGATTTCATTATATGACAGCATTTGACTTCATGAAGCTTTGCCAAGCCGGAAACAACTTTAACCGGTTGTTTGTAGTTCACAGCTCAGACATTACATTTACGACTATACGGATTTTGGCAGCACGACCTGAAACAAGGTCGGGATACGTCTGTTGTCCAAACACCTAAATAAATACCTCAGCAGCCAAGATTAGCTGGTTCGAAAAATTAATACTGGTTCAGGTAAGTTTTAGAGGAAATCATTTTTTCATCACCCGCGTGACTTATCGTTATAACTGTAATCATTAACTAGTAGTCACCGAGGCCTTTAATTCATACTCCGCATAACGGCACCCGTGCTCCAATCTCAAGCCCATCCAATCCCTTAGAGTCGTAATTACACCATACGTATCTGTCATAGTTACATACGATATGTGTATTAGAACATAATTTGATGCAATAGAATTCATCGTTGATGGCTGTAGAATCGTTCTCCAGGCCGGCCGCGCGTCCACGCGTATATCCAAGGTTTCTTGCTCGATAGGTGAAGAGCACCTGGTAGGCAAACTGTCAACGACTGGTCAATCAGCGGACTGTCTATGTGTGAAGCCTCAGGTGACGGATCAACCTGGAATTGAAATTGTTGTTCATGCATTCAACATACCGTCATGCGCTCCACCGTGACGTTGGCGTGTGCCAATTCCGATAGTCCGGACACGGATAGGTCGACGCGGCTTCATCTCGGGCGATTGTTCTAACTATGCTATCGCAGCGATAATTATAGTTATTGTTACTATGACTATTGCGATCACTCTAATCGGTAAAAAGGTGGCAGCGTTAGGTGAGTGGTCTTATAGCTAACAGTCTCGAGAATCGTGCCATGAATTCGACTGCACAGGATTCTCATTGTCTGCCTTTACAGGACACATTTACAGGAACGATTGCTATATACTCCATATGATATTCTTGAAAAAAGGCTCTTCGAAAGCATGTTCAGCTACTTTGTTCACGCAGTTTAAATATCAATAGCTCACGCTTTCGCACCTTAATCACCCTGTGAGACGGCAGTGGTAAGGCAGTAAGGCAGGGCCTTACCGTCACGCCTAATTAGACGTCTGCCACGAATGGTTTATACACGCAGTAGAACTCGTATTACTTTCTCCAGGTAGATCTGGAGTTTTATGGCGTAACTGCAATTCAGTCTACACACTAAATACACCAGGCCCACTGGTGCGTGTAAAACTTTTTGAGAAAATAAGATGTCTAATTATAAGATTTTTACCTAGGGCACAGTTGCATCTTTAGAACTTCATGGAAACTTATAAAACATTTTATACGAACGATCAACAGCTCCCGGTTGAAACGTTTCGGTGTCGAAGTGAACTTAGTTAATGTGTATCCTTAATATGTGCGAATTTTATTTATTTTTCCGTGTAAATGTATAAAAATGAAAATTGCAAAAAGTACAATTTTGATAGACAGTTAAATGGATTCATTATTATAGCCATAGACTCTACTAATAATGCTTACCATTAAATAACTTAGGAAAGAATATTGCGATACTTCAAGAGCTTGCCCTGATAACGAACATACCAGGTGCGAAACGAATTCCTTTATGAGTTTTTATTCAGCTAAAAAAGAGGAAGTATCGCGCTGCTTTTTTGTTGAATCATCATGAAGGTGCCTCCTCATTACGTTTGATATTCAATTATAACATCTGATAGTTAGGTACAAGTTCATAAATTTCATTTCAAGAGGTTAGGTATTTCAAGGTTAGGCTTAACTTGAATCTTACTACATAGCTAACAAAGATACCAAATTTGTATAGATACTGAAAGCCATTCGGCGCACTGGATACTTCGAGTTTTAAGTCCGCTACTGCCGTGAAGCTTTGCCATTCCTCGACTCTGAATACCAAAAGCTGCTTCTCCTAATCCTCTTCCCAGTAGGCATGGAATAACGTTGTTGTAACAACATAAATGTGTTATTTATCAGAACAAACTGATCAGGATTCAGACAACACCGTCGGCATTAACGACCAGCAACGCAAACCGTCACGTATTGATTTTTTCTATCGACAGCACTTCATTTTTGAGTTTGCCGGGAATCGCCAGAACGTATTCACCCAGTTCACTCTCTCAAACAATGTTAGACAAGGATCGCTAGTAGTTTCGTTCAACCCGGGAACAACATCATTCATTATTTCTCAGAAATCTCTAATAACGCAGAATTGGAGTTGGAACAGAGAAAAAAGAAACATGTTAAGAACACTGTTTAGGACGTGGAAGTTTTCCGTGCAAAGTTTGTCCTGTCACGGTGCAGGGTGTGCGTTCTTCTACTGGCGCCTATTTAGAAACGTAGGTTCGTTGCTGATAGCCTGAACCTGCCTCAGAGAAGTCGCTGATTCGCTCATCAACTGAGCTTTTCAGAACCTTGACGGGACGTCGCTTTTTTCCGTAGGTCGATCCCTTCTCCCCGTTAAGCTAGACATTAATGCCAATAAGGAACGCCTTAACGCACTTATTGGAAGCAGTGGTAACCTTTTTTAGCATAGTCTGCTGTTGTCATCTGTGGATTTTGTACGTTGTTAAATCTCTAAGACCTAGTGTACCTCTATATTTTGCATTTTGCGTTCGGTATCGTTGTTAGGCAGGCATTGCATTAACGAGACGAACCGTGTGCCCTAGCTCGAACCAAAACGATAATGTGTCCCTGGAGTTACCTACTAAACTATCATAGAGACAAACCTATCGGATGAATAACAGTGATTAATACAGAATTTAGTCTATTTAAATTAAAGCTACAAACTAACGTTATTTCAATAAATTTTTTTCTTTACATTTTTATAATACGAACTGTATTGTGCAAATTATTTGCTAAGAGCTGAACTATCGATCCTGCCCCCTGGGCTACTGGGCCAGAGAGAAATACGGACCCCTTTTGATTTCGATGCCTCAGGCCCTCTATTGCAGGCCCCCTAAATTCTATATTGATAATTTACTTAAAAGCTCACAATAGTAAGTTTTCAGGCTGTGATGAGTGCCTGAGCGTTATTTATTCTTGAACCTTAACGCCATATCAAAAGACGACAATACGAAAACTTGCATTTAAATGTACTTTGAATTTCCTGTTGTGCTATGATCTTTACACACTTGAAATGTATATGTGGGCTGTGTTAAAATTCTAGCCAGAAAAATCTCTTATAAGAGATATGAAGCTTAATTTTGTAATGATTTGTGGAGGAATCCTTATTTCTGCGTAGAACGCAGGTAAGCAAGTTATTCGAACGAGTTACCTGCTCTATTTACTATTCAGACCTTTAGATCGTCTGCGCAATCTCAGAATATTAGAGGATGCCAAGCAGACAGTAAGCCAAGATCATTTTTAGTCTTTCTCACAACTACATCGTGATGTGTGCATCTTAGTGCTTTTAGTATACTAAGTAATAATACGACAGGAACCAATAGACTTTTACTTTCTTTTCCTTTGGCTCAACTTTAAAATATTGGTCATAAATTCGCAGCCATAATCTAAATGTGTTGCTCGGGTTGGGGGTTGCTAGCCCAACAGGAACAAAAATGCAGAATTTGATTTTATGATTTATTGACGCAATGTGTCGCAGTAGACGTAACTAACGCGAACGATTGAAGCAAGTGCCCCTCTTCTCATTGGCACCCCGACAGTGAAAAAAACACGTACAATAACGTTTACATTAAATGTGATCAGTTGCTAGGTTAATGTCCAGGCACCGTTTTGCTTTTTTTCCGAAGAAATTTACATAACTCATATTACCTCTATGGCGACCGTAATAATGCGATATTGAATCGCATGGCGTACGTTTTTACGGGTTACAATCCCTCTTACATTATTTTATATGGCTTTCACGACACTTACCGCCAATCAACTGCGGTGATTAGAACGAGGCAGCAAAATTATCACACGCTCATAGTACTTTTATTGTCGTATGAGATATACATACGCTATGTTCTCTTCAACGCTTATCTCTGTGACCAGTCACCGTGCTAAACCCACGCATGAATTGAGAACAATAGCAATAAAGGCACGGCCAAAAAAAAAGGCAAATGGGGTCAAGTCCGAGTACTGTTTTCATTTCTCTACGAGATAAGGACCAGCCATCGATAACGGGCGAGTTTATGGTTACGCTAATGTCATTCAGCTCAGGCTTACGTCACTTTCATGGTTCAGGCTCTAAGCTAGCGTACTTGCACATATGCGGGAAAAGCCTGTATTGTACAGACACGGTGTCAAGCGTTCCATGTGGCTAATATACTTGTTAGCTGCTTCTAATGCTTCTTCCGCCGGCTTTTTCTCCAAACAAGCAAAAAGACCCCCCAGTAAAGACAATTCGAAGGAAGGGTTCTAACACCCTCCAACTGACTGTCGTTCTGGTAGATAGTGTTGTCTTTTCGACTGCTACAGGCACTATTCTACTCATCCGCTGTTATTTCTCTATCTATATCATTGTATAATAGAATCACAAGCAGATCGCTGGCCGCGATGTCGCTGTTGTGACGTTTTGGATGCTCCGATGCGCGTTGAAACAATTAAAATGTCGATACGCGCGACCCGAATGATTTAGACGGAGTGAGAGAAAGCAGAGGGTCAGGAAAGGAGGGTCAATAGGCCCACTCACCAATGGCAGGATCATGCCGGAAACTTGCTTTATCCAGGTACCATTACGATTCTGTTTGTTGTTATTATGGTTTTTATAGCCGCTGCTGTTGTTTTGTTGTTGCCTTTTAAACTTCCCCGTTTAGTACGCGACCGTACGTTTTGCTACAAATATTCTCTGTCGAATGCTTCAAGTGAGGTGATAACCAATTCTCCGCAACATTGTAAAATCCCGTTTAGCGGTCCTTGCTTGCCATTCTAGCGGTGTCAAGCCACCACATTACAGGTTTACGGAGAGAATCAACTAGTCATAAGCACACGGGTAATTTGTGCACTGGATGGCAGCCTTAAACATCCTTCAATTTCCTTCACGCCAATGCCTTTTATGTGCGCCTAAGTGGTAACACCTGGATGAACATGGATGTACGCGAGTATTAGCATTTTAACGAAACGAGATCCTGCTATTTTTGTCTGACATCACTATATAGAGGATATCATGCCACCAGGGTCATGCTTGTATAGTGTATGCTTTCTTCTCACGCAAAACTCGCCTATAAACCGCCTGAATAAAAGCGTTAAGATTGGCTTTCTTGGGCGAGTCGTCTTTCCCCGTTAGTCGTAGCAACTCTCAGGTAAACAGCCACACTTACCCTGATTTTGTAGTTTCCCGCTTCTTTCCCTGGCTCTTTCTGCCCCAAAGTTGGATATCTCATATTTTTTAGGGTGGCTTTTTTACAGTCAAGCCTAACGGGTATGTTCCACTTGTCAAAGTGTACATTCACACACATATGGACACAGATCTGATTCGACTTGAGGTTCCGTAGATGAGTCTGCATCCGCCTGTTCCAGCTGCCCAGAGGACCGTGCATGCCCAGTTCAGAAGAGAGCCGGCTGAGAAATTTCCAACCGTTTGGTGCGCTACTGCGCAAATAGGGCCAAAGGCGTCTATTTAAATGATCAAACGTTTATTGAAATAAGATCTAGTGACCATGGTGAGAATGGTCGATGAAAATGAATGGAAAAGCTTTCCGCTAAAAAAATATTGAAAGAAATTGGCAGATTCTTAGTTCATTTTGGCAATTTATTCCGCTCTAACGTCACAATAATTAAATTATGCTGTTTGTATACGGTGTGGTCAGTACTATCTGTGCTAGTAGAATCTGCGTGGAGGTTTTTTTAGCTTCAATTGAGTTCGGGGACACATTGTAGTCCGAGTTCGAATCCGGTCGTAAACACACTGTTTGTTTTATACGGGGATAAAGCGACTATCGAAAACAATGCTTGACGGCAGAACTAAGCAAAGACTCGAAATTTAGTTAAAAAGTAAATTATTCTTCAATATGGCCCACACTCGTTGTGAGCCTCTTTTGCATCATCATCATTTACATACGTGTATGTATTGAATAACGAAGCTTGTTTTCATTAGAAAATCAGAAGATCGATAGCGCATTAATATCGTAATGTATCGCTAGTGCCAACTGGGTATCATAGGGAAACTAATCTTAGTCTACCGCATCCGACGCCTTTGGAGAATGACGTTGTCCGAGGAGGTAATGCGTATTTCTAAGAGCGTTACGATAGCAACATCAACTACGCTGGCTATCGCTGGCTCGGATCTTGAAAGCGTTGGCAGATGATGACAGAGTATTTGTGAAAAGAAAACAACGGTGAAAAAAATTAATAGTTTCAGGAGCTGTTTGATCTGATTGCTACGCGTGGGTCACCTCAGATAAGTCCAGCAAGACTCCTCCCAGCAGACTGAAGGGCACTGACGAGGCAATGGCGAACACTTGTCGACATAAAGCGTATTGATAGTTAATGGTTTACTCAAGTTCGTATTTTATTTCGAGGTACATAAAGATATATGTAGGGTACAATGTTGCACGCTTTACTCTAAGAGGAACACGATTCACATCTGAGTTAAGCTTTAGGTTGTGACGTAAACAGCTTTTGCAATAAATCAATGCAAATTGACCACGACAAAAACGGAAAATCTAGGAAAACTCTAGGCGAATTTTCTGGCCGTCGTGTGAAATCTTCAAGGGTTTACTTGGACCGCTTGGCGCAGTGTCCCGTCAATGCCTGCTCTATAGATGTCTACGATACGTCTGTGTCGTACAAGCTTACGTTGGGCACCAGGTAGCAATTAGTGGTAAGTTACTCACATCTAAAAATTACCAATGATTACGTCTGTATAGTACATTACGAAAATATCTATTACTGCCAGTTGAGAAATGCAACGAATGAAGAACAACGAACTAGCGTTTCGTCAATGTTTTCCCGTGGGCATAAATGCCGTTGTAATGACGACGATTGTGCCGATTAGTTTATGTGCACGACACGGTGTCATGGCACCCCAATGCTACTGCAGTTACGGCAACATCTAACAACCACTTGAAACTAACGATACCAAGTTGCTGGTATAACCATAATGAATAGGTTACATTTGACACAGGATCAGGGTAACCTGCTTCTACAGACCCCTCATTCTACCCAACCATCATGCCCGAAGCAATGAATCTAGCCAAGAATCTGCCAAGCTGCCTCTATCTAAAATAGATTCTCACATCTATCTGTTATGTGTATCTCTGTTGATTTTTTTAGCGTTCCGTTTGTTACGCCGTCGGTTTGTTAGCATTAAGTAGGTTGCTAGTTATTTAACGCAGCGCTATTCATATCCAAAGCGAGCGACTGACAAACCCAAGTGCCAAAAATGGCTATATATATATATATATATATATATATCCACTATTCAGTATGCGCAACAACAAAACAAACGGCCAGTTGAGAGACGTTGAAAATGAATGCGAGCGTGAACATAACGTGTTGGATAAAAATGGCGTTGTATACTCCCGAATCTCGTCTGTAACTGTAAATTTCGGCCTACCACCAACTTTTCCATGGCGTGAAAAGTCGACAGCATGTGACAATGATCGGTAACCACTTATGTAGCGGCAGGACGTCGCTGGCCTCGCGTTGCGGAGCGTCCCGTCAGGCTGACTTGACTGCCAAATCGCTCCCACTGACGGGCGCTGATTGACACACTGCTAATGAGCTTTTCACCGTTCGCAGGCTTTTTACAACAAGATGTCTCGGGTGACGATCTAATATATTCGTTCCCACGCGAACGAAGTTGAGAAGGCGCAAGATAACTACTAGCTGTGGAGGCTGCAAGATGCAACGCTTGCCCCAGCCGGGTGAACGAATAGACTTTGTGGGGTTATTAAGTTCTCCAACGGACTGAACGACACCTGGTGATCGAAGGCACTCGCGTGAAAGCGACGCGGAGGTCAGGGGAAAAGCTCGTTGTTGTGACAATCTCACCGCGAAACAACATAACGACACTTCTAAGAAGGCTGCTTGCAGGAACCATATCAAGTGCTATGAGCCGTCGGGCTATCTGACCCATCAGGGTATATGGTGATATAGTTTATTGTATCATATTGAAAGAGGTAATATTAGGTTTTGTTTTTCCTTCTTAGGGAATATGTTGTGTTTGATGCATTTGGTCTTAAATGTATCCTAAAATGCTGATAAATCTAAATAAATTCTTAAATACATATATATATATATATATATATATATATATATATATATATGTATTTAAGAATTTATTTATATATATATGTATGTAACGCATAAGTTAATATTCAAGCAACGTAAAGGAATCTTCTTCCAAACCAACTAAATATAATAAGTAAATGGTTATCAGGTAGCCATAAACAATAAAAAAATGTATCGTAAAAACCCATCCTAAACGTGTTGAAACTGCTGGACAGGCCAATATGGACACCTTGTACGTTATTATTTAGATATTTATTTTTATACATTAAGTGAATAGGGAATTGTAAGCACAGATATCATTTTTTTTATGACTTGATGGACTTAAGTGTTAGTTGCGTTTGTATTCTTGAGAATTTAGATGGATTCGCAGGATAGGTAAGATTTTTGTGATTTTCGATGTTTTCCTCAGGGCGAACCAGGTTTAGTCCTGACGAAATATACATATGCAATGTAAGTAGGTTGGAGATAAGATGATTCAATCATTTTCTCGTTCTCCCTTTAAACGCAAACCATGCCCACACCTCTATTTAACACTGACGCTGTTATTAAACTGTTAATGAGTACGAGTCTCGGATATGTTCTTAATTAGCAAAGATGTCGCAATGCAAACGATGACAGATACGCTTCGCTGTTCAACAGGTCTAAATCGAATGATCCACGTACACGTTTCTATTAATTGTTGTCGGCGTTTGTAATACAAATGCCTATTTGTACAGTCGCCGTGACCTGTGCTAGGACAAAGGTCGAGCAAAAAGAAATTCGCAGCAATAGATACCAGACGTTGCCGCTCGTTGAAAAGATTTGCGCGATATTTTTTGTTGTTATCGACTTTGTTCGACCCCTCTTTACCAGCTCAGCACTTTTGCTTCGTTTGACAACAGCGGCCGCCGCCATTTTGCTGTTGTTGTTGCTTGTCACGTTTATTTTACTGGTCGACGCTCGTCGCTATTGTGTAATGACATGGATGATCGTCGTAAGCTTGTGGATATCTAGTATCCTGCTTTCTCATCCTGTGTTACGCTTACGTGGACGACAACAGCACGACCAAGCACTGTTTATTCACGCTGTTTACCAATAGGGTTTTTTCAAAAGAGCAATCGAACATAGACATACGTGCACAGACACACATCCACCACCGCATCCAAACTAACGAGAGACAAAAATGCCGACTATGGGAAAATCTTGATGAGAAATCAGTCGTGTTTCTGGTATTAATAGCAGCGTCAAACGCACCACTGAACGTAGACCCAGCGTCAACTTAAGCATGGCTGAACAAAGAGATGAAGCACATGTAGCTAGAAATGTCTCTACGACAAATACGTTGCCGAGTTAGATCCGTATTAGCGTTAATCAGACGGACTATGTCGTACATAACGGTACAAACGTAAATTTTTAATCTTTATGCAGGCGGCAGCTTTGTGTCGTTGTTTCCCTGAGGAACGACATTCTTTGATGGCCTTCGACAATACTCGTAAAGTAAAAAACGCTCATTGGAAGTACATATTGTACATGAGATCTATGTGGAAAAACGCAGCGGTAGAATCATCGATATATTTACCAATCAGAGCGTATATTTCCAAGGAAACGGAAACAAAGCTATAATTTAAAGCACCGATAAGTGCTCCTACACAACCCACAATAGATAAGTTAATTATCTACAGTTGAACAAGATATATCAAGATCAGAGCGATAAACAGCGGCCGTATAAGCTGATACCAGCGCTGTAAGTGGAGGCGAGAGTTCGGGTGCGGGCATGGAAACACTTTATGTTTGTAATGGTTCGATTCAGTCGTTTAAAAAAATGTCTAACAGTTAAGTAGAAGACGTAAAACATTTATTTTATTACAATCCATCTAAAAGTCGAGAGGGTAACACCAAAACAAGCTTTGATTTTGTTAGCTTTAATCTGCACTTTTGTTTCAAGCTAATTGCACCCTAAAGCTGGTTCATACATCCATATTCCGCCCATGTTCACTCAAATCAGTATGAACAACAAAACGGAACTTGTCGCAAGGTCTATCCAGCCTGCTACTTTCGGCGTAACCTATTATCTACATAAAGTTGTAACTTATGCCTTACTTCATATTGTAATGTTCATTTCAAATTATTACTATCTCTTGAGCTAACTAAAAAGCAAAGACAAAGCTCAAATATAAGAGAGGACCCCGTCTATGGCATTCTTTTTAGGACAGAACAAACACTAGCTGTCGATCTAATTCATTTTCCTTGGCTTTGGTCATGACGATCACCTATGTTGGCCAATGATTACCAGCATGTCTCTTTAGGAGGCTACCTCCCTCGTGCAACCTAAGCCAAGTACTTGGCTGTTGTTGAACTTCAAACAGATTTTTAAGCAGAAAATAGCTGGCTGCACCCCTAGTAATGTACAAGCTATGACCTAAGTAATGGATTCCAGTTCGCCTAGTGATAATCGCACAAAGACAGCAAGCGTATCTTTAATGCCCGTTCATGGTCGCGAGCACCACCCCACGTTCGTGATGGCTTTGTTGTTTTTAGCTAATGCCACCTGCTACGCAATAAAAACGACTGACCGACTGCGCAGTCTAGTTTTAGGCTCATAATATTTCGTACTCATCTACTTATTGCTATTTGATCTTGTAGAACTCCTCTCGGTACCCGCTCCCGACCATGATTTGCGGGGCTTGTCGAGAATGTATTGCTCTGACTATCTCTCCTAGGATTTACATCGCTGTGGCACATGTCCTTATCGACTGAATTAAATCGTGCACCCACACACAGGCGGCTTTAGCCTATCGGCGTCTTCTGACATTTGGATGAAACGAATTACCGGTAGCAGGAGCAGCCAACACAAGGGCACTACCGCTCCATAGGACCGTGATCCGGTCAGCTGTGGTCACGAGCTATCCGGCAGTCTGATGTGACCTTCCTTTGACCTGGTGTACTTTCGATATTAAGTGGGATAGCCTACGATACAATGCACTATAAGACCTCATCCTGCGTATGACGTTCGTCCTGCATCGACGCATATATATATATATATATATATATATATGCTTTACCTGCACATTTCGTACAAACCAGCTTCATATATGAAAAGAATATACTGCCATAGGTGCTTTCTATCTCGAGTCTGCTGCAGTCGACCCACGCCCAACCAACTCGTCCCAGTCTTAGTGGGTCTATCTAGTCTAGGTCGGCAAAGGTGGAGCGGCTATGTACTGGCAGCACTTCCCATCGTCTGATACGTCTCATCCGGATAGCTTGCCGTACATGGACGCTGATGGTACTCGTTTTGATTTACGATGGTGCTCCTGCTATTCAATCAAGCTTTCGTGTCGTGATGCTCATCATGGATAAGCGGCTAATTTTCGTGCCTATAGTTTTTTCATAATATAATTATAACCTTTGATCAATGCAATATTTACGTTCCTGTCAAGATGCGAATGATACCTCAGTGATGATTTTAAAACTGATGTCCTGAACTGACGTAGGACGTTCGAGTATGTTCTAACATGTTTCAGAATGTCGATCATAATCGTGTACTCTCAGCCTCGACAATCCTTGCCTACGGCTCTATACCGTTTTTTCCTCCGTTGGGGCATCTCAGAAATCTGATTTGCATTAGCGTAGGGTTGTCATTTATGCAGCGGTAGAGAAGTAACCCGTAGCCGTTCCACATGCAAAACTAATTCAACTATTTTTCGCTATTTGACACGGCTACGCCATAGCGGCAAATATATCATACATTCATAGCATTATATAACCTGTGCCTAGTGCGGTGCCTTCGTCGCAGACAACAGCATCGTCGTACTACTGGTTCAAATCCGAACGTGGTTCGTTTGCTTTCAATTGACTACCAGGCAGCGCAACGGCCATCAGTAGAGGATAGAAGAAACGAGAGCTGCAGTGTTGACTGGTGGCTGGGGTCTGATAGCGGACCGGTAGGCTGGGTCGCTGCTGATCGCTATACTATGGCACCTTCCAATGACCCTACTCAACTAACTCCGACTGGGTACGGGTCGTGTAGCCATCGCAGTTCGGTACCGACACCAACTAGCGTCGCAGTTTGAGCAAACGACGCTAGCGCTTCGTTGTACAACTGAACCTGCAAGCAGAAGCGTCATCACCAGCAGCTAGTTTTCTCTATGAAAGAATAACGCGGCTCGGCTGTTAGGATAGTTGATCCTCGTTGGATTACCCTGCTTCACGATGGGTAGAGCCACTACGAGCCCGAAGCGGGCCGGCACCGGAGTCCTGCGAATGCCGCTACCGAAGTCTCGTCGTCGTCGTCGTCGTCTTTGGAGCCCCCATTGAGCGACCAACAATTGTTCGTCGTTCGCCTCTCCGGACGTTGTTCACTGACTGACTGACTGACTGCCAGCCAGACAGCCAGCACTGCCTGGCTGTGCGCGTCTCTATCTGACGATCTGAGTTCCCTCTCTGTCCTTTCCTTTGAGCTGTGGCTACTTCTGTATCACCCTTAGTGGCATCGGTTCGGCAGTTGATGCCGCTCGATGTTTGAGTTTGGTCGCCGCCGCCGCGGCGGCGTAACGCCCAGAAGCGGGCTCAGCCACGGCGGCACCACTTGCTTGCTGTGTCGTGGTGCCAGCCGCGGCGATGCTGATGCCGACCGTCGAGTGAGTGGACTGCCGCCGCCTCCGCCGTAGCAGCTGCTGCTGGTGCTCCCGCTTAGAGTGGCGAGGGTCGTCGCGAAAAGCTGGCATGAGCAAGAAACAACCAACGAGCGGCCAAATAGGTTATTGCTGTATCCAACCACAGTCGACGGTGTGAGCCGTAGCGCTGCTGCCGGTTAAAGCTGCCAGTCGTGCAGAGCGTGGTGGCTCAGCGCGCCGCTCATTCGTGGCTCTGCCGCACGGTGGCGTTTGCTGGTAGCCGGAGTTCTGTCAAATTGTTTGCCTTCGCTATAGTTGTTCTACTATAGATCTGACTTGAAGAGAGGGCTTTGCATTGACTGACGGACCGATGTGGCCTAATGCCCGCTTTGTTTTATTCAACAACGTACCGTGATGATGAAAGCACGCGCATAATTAGTTATGCCTAACTGAACAGTGTCTTGATTTCGTTGCAACAGTTCGTCCCGCCTAATCTATCGTAATGGCCTTGCGGTCCTTCTGCACGGACAGCCGGAGCCTTTAGTAGGCCGTTGGTCGCCCCTACCACGTCGCTTCTTTGTGGGGTAATTTCACTAACTTCCCAGCGCTTCAACTAGCTGGCAGATAAGTCAGCAGCAATAAGACTCGCCGTAGGTCTGCTTCACTACGAGCATGAGTTAGCATTACCGCCATAGGACGAACAGAGAACAACAGTGGCCGGGGCGGCAGCCAATTTATCCAGGTACGACTCCACCGGTTCATCGACGACCGAGGCCTTCGGAAAGAGCTAGAAGCTCGAGAACGTAAGGTTTTGCTAACGGGTTTCGACCACCGTAAACATCCATATACTTATAAAGGCATCCGTCTATTTAGTCACCTAAACGATGCCTCCACCTTCGACCTTCAACAAGCAGTTGAAAACGGACAATGCGCCAAGGTTGCCCAAAAAAAGAAGTTGTCATGGAAATGCCAAGCGGATGAGAGACATGAAAGGCCTCAGACAGTCCTAAACACTTCTGGTGGTCAGGACAACAACAATAGCAACAACGTTCTGATGCTGTGACGACGCTTGACGACAAACAGAATACCGTTTCTGTTGTGTATGAGATGTTAGCTGTGTTTGTGTTCCTTGCGTGTCTCTGCGTATTCCAATGTGTTTGTCGCTTAGCCGGTTGCTTTTAAATCAATTTTCCTACTTGCCGTCTTACTTACGGACACGAAGATACCAAGTGCGTTGGGCAGGATACGAATCAATTAGAACGGGTTAAGAACGGGCGCCTAGTCCACGTGAAACCGGTGGAAAGACAGCGCTTTTTAATTTCAGTTGAAGAAAGCGTTCCAACGTGGTAGCTACTCGCGATGCAATATTGTAAAATAAGAAAGCAAAGAAGAAAAGTTCTTGTGATCTTTATACGATAGTCTCCGAAATAAAAAGCAAAAAGGATCGTTTAGGTTATGTACAACTCTGTTGATGTGGTGCTTCCTGCTTATTTTCAATTTTCACTGTGCCTGGTTCAGTGACCGCAGCGGCAAGAGATAATATTTTCGCGTGTCTAACGCGCTGGTAGTGGTAAACAACAATAATTAGCGGCAGTTTAAAGTTCGACCTATTATCGCCTGCGTACCTCACACACTCGGAAGTAGTGTCCTGTGTTGAAGTGCTGTGTAATGTGCGTTATTGGCCAATGTATGTGGATTCCTCACGCTGGGATATCGCTGACGCATCGGCCTTAATTCAGCTGCTGATCCTCAGCTTTCAGCTGGTTTCTGGAGACCTTTCGTTGTTCGTCTGTGCCATAACCGCAGTCGTGGCCGAGCTGTTCGAGTTACCGTGCTGGAGTGCTCGAGTGCTTCTTCGTCGACCCGTTCTATCCTGCCATATTTAATCGCTTCTTCATTTTCGAGAGTCGCCAAGCCGTTCGGAGCGCCATGGAACAACACGGATCCCGAATCGTCGCCGCGGCTGCATCATCTGTAGAACGGCAGCGTCGCCGGTATCAGGTACGTAGGATGCGTGATCTGTGGCGGGTTCGCCAGAGTTTTGGGATCACAGTGGCCGCTGGCGCCGCCATCGTTGCTGCCCCTCCGATCGTCAGTCGCGGAATGAGTTGCTTATGGCAGCAATACTCAGGACAACTGATGTTGATAGACGAGCTTACGGAGAACAGGCCTGCCCAAAAAGAAGAACCGAGTCACTAGAAGGGCTGAGTCGATCGAACGGTTCCACCAGAGGTCTTCGCGGTCGTCCCAAGTACGGAATCGCCCGTCCGCGATCACCGTCATTCCCGTCGCCAATAGCGACATCTACGAACACCATTACACTTGTAACTATTGCCATTGCTGGTGGTGATGATTCTGATGCCGGTACCGCTGCAGCTGCCGGCGTTTCTACGTAGCCAGGCTGCCAATCGAATGACCCGATTCAGGGAGAGACAGCGCACCGCTTGTCCTACAGTTATTGGTGTCGTGATATTGGTGGCCAAAGTTCTTTCATTTGGTGATGGGGATCAAGTTAGGAGCAACGACGGCGCCGAAGACGGCCAGGTCTATAAGCGAGATAAACTCACCCAGAAAAGTGCCAGTCGTCAGAAGGACATAGCACTAAAAGTCTCAGTGCCTCCCTACGCGTCTGTCTACTCGAATTTTGTCACCGGTTGTTTGACTTCGGAGCTAACCAGGAACTTTAGTCCCCTCACTTTATCTCAGCACAGACTTGTCGCATCGTTTCCGTTTTAGCTACTGGTAACGGGGAGGAGGTATACTGACAGAAATCGACGGAAGAACAAAAACTACTAAAGAATCATTCATTCAGAAAAAAAGACTTGTATAGGTAGGTTATGATTGGCCAGGTTCCTAAGTCTTCTCTGATTCCCTCCGCGCGACTGACGTTTCTGAATATTCTAGTCGCTAAAGTAATCTCAGGGACAACTTATAAGGATTGCTAAATACTGCGGAGATCTGGGCCTGCACAGAAGTACGCGTAGCTATTGATAAAAATTGGCACAAATACGCCGCGTGTCATTCATGGATGGCAGATCTTAACTGCGAACCTTCTATGACAAATTAGTGCCAAACGCTTCCTATATGACACTGTGTTGAGAGACACAAACTTAACGTGTGTATGCCTTGGGCTCTAGACAACCCTTGGGCTCTTGAAGCGACCAAGTCAGTTCTAGGTCTGCTAGAAATGCGTATTCAAGATAACAAGTTTTGTTGAATACGCATGAGGTGGCCGATAACCTAATTCACACCAGCCAACAGTGAACTGTGTAATTTCGAAAGTAATCAAAATAATACGATTGCACACACATCAGGTACAGTGATTCCTATGAAGTTTAATCTGCAACGATGTTCCTACTAAATAATGGTATAAATGGTAACGATACGTCAAGCCAGCCTTACCAGTGTCAAACAGTGATTTCCTGGCAAAAATGCGTTTTATGTTGAGGGACTCGCTACAAGTGAGACACACTTCATTAGTCCTTCAAATGGCGCTTGTATATGAAACAGCCATTGTTTCGGTAACAAAAAAAAACCTAAGGGTTGACTGGACGACATCATGCGGCAGCATAACACAATTTAATATGCGGCCGTCACTACGCAACAAGAATCTCTTAGAAAGCTCAACTGTCGCTCACATGTAAGACTATATGAGAAAGAAGCCAAGCACACCAGCGCGCTTTAGATGATTTTTGATCATCAGTTATCAGTAACGCGTTTCTACGTTGAATAGTCACTATTGTTCATATACACTGGCAGGGCAAAGTTATATTACCCATTATACCTAACCCGATTATGCCCTGTTATCGGCTGACAATACGAGATTATCAATATGTCAGCCAAAATCGCCCATGTATTGTGTGCGTTGCGCCACCGCTTCTAACATTCTCTAGCAAACGAGTGGGCTTATCTACTACACAGGCAGGCACGCAGGCAGACAAGGTTCTCTTCCAGAAAGGAACTAAAATAGAAGAACTGAAGTTCATTTGTAGATACAGGCAACTAAATAACGTGCTCGTTCTCTAGGTAGCTTAACATTCTTTTCCATAGGTCGGGTTTTGATCTGCCACAGAACAGCATTGACTGGGCCCGTGACGCTGCAGAAGCCACAGCCTTGCCGAGACGGGTAGTAAGCAGATGTTGTAGCGAACCCCCCGATCAAATCGGCCAAGCGTGAGAGCGACGGACCGCGAACGACCACAGTATACCCGTGCTGGAGTGGTACTACGAACAGCACAATAACAATGATCGAGCCGAAGGACCTTAGTTACTATCTCGCCTATCCCACCATCATCATGAACAACATCATTAACGACACCAACGGCAGGCGCTTGTCAGCATGCACATACAGAAATATGTATGTTTATATATACATTCAGTCTGAAAATTTGGTGGCATCCTTGGGGGTACAAACACAGATATGAATTATACTGAGCTGTGATACGATACGCTGGCGAAGCCGGTCGCAATGATTAACAACGGTCGAATGATGGGGGGCAAGCCTAAACAGAAGTTGGCCATTGTCTGCTTTGACTTGTCAAAACAGAACGGAAGCCCCGTCACGGCATTCACGATTTAGCCCCTCGTATGCACACACACGCACATATGTGCGTGGCGACTTGTTCATTGTTAATGTTTTTTTTTTTTTTCGCTACTACAACTATGCAGCTTTATCTGCCTCTAATGTAACTATTACTATTTCTTGTGCAATTGTCTTTGGAAATGACGAGGCACAAATGCTCGGGTTGGCTGACCAGCAAAACAACAGAAAAGCACGCAATACACATATAAATGTTTACAGAAGTACGAAAAAGCACCCGAATCTTACAGTGGTTGCAACGGAAGACGATTATTATCGAATGCATACGTTCGTCAATTTTTAAACGTGCCTCGTCAAAGATATTTCTGGAAGCAAAAGCTGACGGACGCTCACTTTGCCAACTTATCACGTGCTCAGCAAATCGTATGATCGGAGCTCATCCATCCGGTCGTATCCGAATCTGCCGGACGTGCTGTTGAAACGAGAACCATCAAAGCTAAGTCCTGGAGCAACGATCCGAATATTCACTATATAATAAATTCTTGATATAATTATTATGATACACGTCACAATGTCAGGAAGACGCCGGCAGAAGTAAGAAGAATTTCTTACTTCTGCCGGCGTCTTCCTGATCCACTATAACAGTCTGGGCCTACTATAACAGTGTTTCTACGGAAAACGTCCAACTATTTAGTTTAACCGAATGTTGAAATTCGATTAGCGTGTTTCCTTTAAAGCAGAAATGAATGATCGTGGATTCTTACCCGTCCACTCACGGACGTCTTCTTCTTACAAAAAGGGTGTGCGCATTGGATATCCTACACTTTTTTCCCATCTTGACCGTAGCATCGATTCAGTTATAATGATCAGTTTCGCAAATGTTTTGCGGCAGAGTGCAAACTATTGCATAGCAGTAGCAGCGGCGGCGAGCCGCATTTTCTGTAGAAGGTAGCGACGGTCGTTACCTCTCCAGCGATAGAAAGACCCGTTTGGGTTTTTGCGCCACCTTACCCATAATGTGCTGATAACAAGTAACTAGCAAATGGCTGGTATATGGACGAACATTAATTTGCGTTTTTTTTTCTGTTTGTCTTAGCAGCTACATGTGCATGTGTTTACGTGGGTCTGTCGGTGAACGTCTGATAGCCCGTTTCTGCGGCTATGCACATTGGCGCCGCCATTATGACAAAAAGCGTGAAAAAATGTTATGAAATGTCATTTGTACAGTTATTATATATATATATATATATATATATATATATATATATACAACTGTCAATGTGCTAATGAACGTAGTAGGAAGAAAAAGGCTTTTGAGAACGTAGAAATCGCGGCGCTGGTTTTGGAGATATTCCAGCAGCCGCTAACGATTAACAGTACCTGTAGCAGTAAGGTTAACTTGAATAAGTAGGGAAGGAAGACTTTTACTCCTTTTCATAGCGGTGTCGGAAATAATGAATGGGTGGAACACTTAAGACTCGAAAGAAGACATAAAAGTCTTCTTTCGAGATTCAAGGAGACTCTAACATGCTCACAGGGTGACTGACAGCTAGTTGGCTCACTACGTCTTATTAAGCCTCATCGTTAATGTCATATTCATGGCTATAGAATTCATTAATACATATATTATTTCTAGCTATAATATGGCGCGGTGTTACGAAGAATTAAGTAGACAAGCTTTCTTTTTTTCCTTTTGCTAGAACCATCTTCCTTCAAAAAATTGAATCACCGACTAGAGAGGCCATTACGTCATAGTAATACTGACATAGACCATAGGGGACGATACAAGCATGTTCTGTAGCAATCTGGTCCAACGCGGTTTGCGCATACGCAAGCATTAAATATTACTACAAAACAAAAGTATAATGGCTGAATGAATCTAGTTGAACTGGATTTCGTTAGCCAGTAGACACCATCGATCGTAAAGGAACTTTACGAATAAAGTCTCCGAAGTCTCTGAAGAAGCGACCAGGCAATAAACAGAAATCCACGGAATCAAACGCATACCATCGCGTCTATGAAGGATTGAGCTAGTCCGGTGACCATTTCATGATGAATGCTGTTGTAAGGCATCGGGCCGGTAACTTGTGCCACTACCCAGTCTGTAACGGAGAAAGGCTGCAGATCAGATAATTGCTAATTTAAGAAAAAATACAAATATTGCAGCGGTCATTGGATGAGTTTATCATATATACCGTCATCGTATATTATAGCATGTGTGCTTAAATGCTAATGACTATTATCATTACTTCAGTCACTGCAAAGTACTAGCTTCTCTCTCGGTCTTTTGGCCGTCCTCGGACCTTTATTCATTTCGTTTGACATAACTAAATTTGTATAATAGATGCAATAGCGATCGAGACGGCCATATTACCTTGTCGTCGCAGTTCGTGCTGGAGCACCAACGCTAAACGCTATTGGCCAAAAATGGCCAGTAGTCAAAATATTGTACCAGCTTTATCTGTATATATAAGTATGATACTACGAAATTTTTCTTCGTCAAACTTTGATAACTGTAGCCCAGTAAGTTCTTCCATGTTTCGTTGTCTCGTTGCTTTTGTTGTCCACACATTACTCCCACGTTTACTGTTCTTACGAGTATATAGCCACACAGCTATAATTGATACTCTCGTTTCCCTACTCCCTCTCCCTCTCGCTTAATTACGTCATGACAACCCAACATTTTCGAATTAGTATCATACTACGTGCCATAGTGTATACCTATAAATGAGTGCACTACTTCGAAGGACTTTGCCGCCAGGTGGCATCGCAACTATAACTACTATCAGCTCAATCTAGGGAAAGGTACTTCCGGGGCTATACTGACCAAACACTGTGTAGCAAGCTGCCAGTCACGGGGCCATTGTGAGTCAGTGGTCTTGTCTGCCACCACAATACAATGCCGACGTTACCTTGGTCCTATTCCTATGCGCATATGAACCGCGCTCAACTGTAGACGCATTTTCAGCTACCAGGAAAACACTGCTAATAATAATAATCTACGATTATTCTACCCTCAATGAAAATTTCAACGTCGACAGATGACGATCAAATCATTTCCGGCAGAAGATAGGAGGGATAGTTAAACACCTATAGGGGAGCTAATTATATAGTTTTCCTGCCGTTTGATAGACGAGTCGGAGAAATTCCAGGTAAGATCTACAAGTTACCTTTGAAAGATATTCAACGCCAGAGACACACCCGCCGATAGTTTAATTTCAGTTCAATCACAATGAAATTGCATCGCACAGTTTCCCTGCGAGTTGTGCACTACAATGCGACCGCGTGTAGTCACCAGCCAATAAGTATATGATCATCATTGTTAGCGCCGATCGGTACGTGGTCGTAGTCTTCGTCGTCCGTCAATGCGTGGAGCTGTGCGAAAAGTGGGTCGCGCGGTGCTTTCTCGGCGTTACTGCCGTTCTGGATGCTCTGGCGTCGCTTTGAACTGCGTGATGCTGGCGCTCCCCGTAATCGCTGCAGCCTAGCCGTATATGCCGTTATATGTCGGACGTCTTCGTCAGCGCCGCCACCGTTGTCAGAGAAGGGAGGCGAGGGACCAAATGGACAGAGAGCAACAGAAGTAATGCTAGGCCTGCTTCAGTTGCGGGTATCGCTGCCTGTGCGCGAGGTCGTTGGTCGACAGCTTGTGGCTAAACCAGCTAACCATGGTCGGTTCGGAGTGAATTTCTTCTCGAACGTCAAATAGAGCCTTCGTCAGTAACAAAACAGCGGCAGCGCCGATGTTGCGGCCACGCGGACAGTGTGAAAGAGGCCCAATGAAAAACGGCCGTGCTGTACATGCTGCCACGGCCCCCGTCGGTTCCACAGTTAGGACCAATGCTGCCTCGTCAGACTGTCTGTTGGTCTGCTACTTGATGCCAATGTCTGGCCTTAATGCCGGCTGCTAGTGTTCGATGCTAAGCCTTTGTTTAGCGCCGAGAGCTCCGCCGCGCGTCGGGTTCTTAAACAGTAGAAGCGACGGTACCCTTCACTCTACAGCTGCTGCAGCGACGGTGATGGCGGCGGCGGCGGCGACGGCGTGTCGGTGGCACCATTACGGTGGCGACTGCCCTAATGACGAAGCCATTCTGTATTTGGGCATGGTAAACATCCAACTACAAATGGCAGTACACCACCGCGAAAAACCGCAACGAAAGCCGCTACTAGCTGCGGCGGTTCCGATTGGTCGATGAAGGCAAGTTAATGGGATGTTATTGCTAACGGCAGAGATAGAGCAGATCTGGAACAGAGCAGTTGTGCGCTAACTACTGGGCCCCTGTAGGCAAAGGGTATAAAATACCGTGTTCCAGCAATATACTAAAAGACCGTTCCTGGTCCTCTGTTGCGTTCGCGTACATTTCAACTTCTAATAGCTCAGGTGCTACTATCTCTATGACGGGTACATTCTACGCAGTTGCCATGCTCCCAGGAAGAACTACTTGATTACGCGATGATGATAAACGGCAGATTATACGTCCTATACAACGTCGAGTTTTTGCCCTCTCTGCGTCAATCTTAAAAATGGCTTATGACATCTTCTGTTTTATGTATTTCATTTTACCAACAGATAGGGTACTCTTAAGCAGTGTCTTCATACGTATTGACCGGGCGTATATGAGGCGCGGAAGAACGTCTTTGTAGTTGGCCGCCGACAAGAAGGATCGTGGGACCGCACACTGTGGGTCGGCGTCGCCATACTGCACGTCGAAAAAAAGCTGAACGAATAGCTGAGTAGTGGCATCGCCGGTGAACGCGATAATGATTTCACATCTAGCCATCTCTGTAGTGCTCTCGCTTTTCTTGTGGTCGATAAAAGATGAGAAACCATCACAAAACGGCCAGGCCGGGTAACCATTCGCAAACAGTAAACAAAGATGAAATCGACCAGCATTTGATGATTTAACCAACTTACTCTAGCTTTACGAAAAATAAAGGCTTATACATCACCGTTGCGACTCGCTGGCTAGTTTCTAGATCAAAACAAAACAAAGAGCGAGTTAGACGTAAAAAAATCTAACGTTCTGGCAGCAGTCGCTGTCGCATTTCGAAGTCACCGTTCGTCCTTCACGACCACCATTCCTTCCTCCTACAGAATCCGTAGGAGGAAGGAAACATATCAACACCAGCAACGCATTACCACGCTCACGGAACACCAGCGCCGACAACTCACTCGTCGACGTTCGCGTCAATGAGGTTTTCTTAGCTCGACGACCTGTTTGAGCTCACTTCGTCACTGTTGTCGATGCTCATTGCTCAGTCATTCCGACGCGGGGCTGAAGTCAGTTCGGTCAGCGGTCAGTGACTATGTCGTTTGCTGTTTGCACATCATGCTCCGCTGTGTCGGTGATCTGAGCAGACCGAACGCATCGGAACAGATCCATGGATATAGCGTCGATCGAGGCAAGACCGCCAGCGGCTGTGGCAACAAGTGCGGCAAAGGAAATTCGAAATAATTCGTGACGTGTATTTTTCTTCCTTGTCTTCTTCGCAGAAGAGAACATTTTTGTTTGCCTCTTTCGGTATGGATACGTACCTGTGTAGGCATATATTTGTATACCGAATGTAGACAAAAAAAGCGACGTACTTTCGTTGACGTTGCGAATTCCGCGTACTTGCTGCTTGGTCGCTTGCTGGTGTTCACTGCGGCGTTCGTTGTTTATGACTGTTTAACTTGTTCCTCGTCTTTGGCTAGGCGGGTTGTGGGTCTGTCTTCACTTCGAGTGGCTTTTCCATTTTATATTGTTTAGAGCAGAAAATAGAACGACCCTGATTCTCGATGTGTGTACGTATGAATCCGGGTATCTCTACGTACGCTCGAGGACTCGCATTGGCCAAACAAACCAACGAACGATGATATTCTAGGAAACGTTTGTCGGAGTCGGGCTGGGGGGGGGGGGGGGAGAAGAAGAGCCATTTCCCGGTCTTGCAGTGTAGGCTAGATGACAATAAAACATGGTAAAACCACCTTGGAAGCAAAAAGAGGTTCACTTAAAAAAAGAGAAAGATCAAACAAAGAAAATTAACCTAGCAGGGCTAAGGCGCTATGTGGCAGACGAATGAAGCAACAGATAGATATTGAGAGTGCTCCTGATTAATAATAATCAAGACCACCCCATATACATCTTGTCCCATATATATGTCAATAACAAAATTTTGTCTTAAGTTTTAGAGTGGGTACATAGAGTCACTGAAATAATTTGCGTGAAATGCGTTATATGGGTTTTGTTGAGTCTGTAATTTAACAGGTTATTTCCTAGATACCTTAAAGATGGTGCCAGGCAGGGTACAATGAGCGGCATGATACCTATCGTAATTTAGCCCGTATCTGGAACACTTCCACATCTTTCTAGTGTCGCGTATCCCATACGTTGCGATCGGAGATTGAACAAGCTAAGGGCAATTGTTAAGGAACAAGCGAGAAGGCGATTTAATCGCCTGTGCGACTGCCACTACCTTCCTGCGTCTTTCGTGACGTGCGCAACTTGCCAATGTACAGGGTTCCAACAGCCGCGTTCCTGCCTCGTATTCGTAATTTCATCGCATCATTTTCGCCGTTAATATGGTCGGGCCAATGCCTGCTGCGCTTGAAACTTGTCCAACCCATATAAAACTCTCCAATTTGGCACCTTTCTGGCTTTTCAGCTTGGTTCTTTTTATCGGTCGAGAATGAAGGTAAACTAAATCACTGACGTGATGCTTTGGCTTGTTTTTGGAACTCAGCTTTCCTTTTTCTGTGCTGCCATGGAAGTTCTCTATAATGCTGTATAGGTGCTCCATATAATATTCGATCTCAAAAGGTTCTAAAGAACCTAAACGGTTGAAGAGATCAGAACACGGAACGATTAAAATTCGAATAAACTGACAAAGCAAATATGACGTAAGCATATGTTATTATCCGAAATAAATTCCGTTCCTCCCTCGCTGTCATTCAATTCTCTGATCCGTTGTTAGTTTCTATTTGCGTACATAATTTCGTTTGTATTAGAGAAATCGTCGAGCTAATCTGGGTTGATTCCATTGCCTACGTTACGTATAAATAACGTTCTTCCCGAAGACCGCCTGCGTTTGAACGCAGTGTAGAGCTCAGGCCGCCAAAGTACTATATAGTCACTATGTATTGCATATACACAGGACAATGGGTTTGGACAGAGTCTGGTCTCTATATCTGCCTAAAACGAACCAAACCCTATGAGTGGTATACTGTTATGGCCAGAAGCTGCTATAAAAGCTCACTCATACTTCAAAAAGCGTTGTACATATTGACTACGTGACGCATTGACGTTAAGTGAAGTCTACGAGAATGCGAAGGATGGTTCGACCGAAATGCTTACGACACCAGCTTCCCAATTTAGTGAAAATTTGCTGGCAAAAATTGGTCTAGAGAAAACCTTTTACGCCTCCGGCGAAAACGATGGCAATTAAGATAAAGGAGAGTCCCCGATGGCCTGCAGCCTTGTTAGCGCTTCACCACAGCGCCTTGTTAGCGCTCGTCTCAAAAACCCAATGACGCCATTTATATTTAGTCATCTAACCCAAAACCACGTATGTAACTTGAAGAATATGCCTTTCCTTTTTCTCTTGGAGAGGATTCTCGAACTTGCAAAAACGCTCGAGAGGTGGCAGGAAAGGATCACGATGGTCCAAACAGTTTTAAGGTGCGTCGATTACTTGATTAACTGGCTCAACGAAGAGAACTAGCACTTATCAAGAGACAGCACTTAATTCCCGATAATCACCTACCACGATTACGGTGCAGCTGACGTTCTCATTGGAACAATATAATGTAGTTCGGCAATATATGCAGTAAGTGTATAAGCGATATGTGGATTTTATTTTAAAGTGCTAGGGCTAGTGGAAGCCGATTTATAAGATCAAGACACCGTAGTAAATTTGTTGAAGGCCAGTTTGAATTGAAGAAAGAGTGAAGAATTATAGCAGCAAGAACTGATGAAGAACTGATTACATGCAATCAATGAACAGGCTGACCGCAAAGAACTATTTGTATTTCAATGAAATGTCTCAAAATTACTGAAATATGAAGATACTTTCATTATCGCTCTTTATAGTGGGTCGTGAAAATACACAATACAATAGGGGCATTTCGTCCCTGTCTGGATCGAGTGACTCCCATTTGACTTTTGAATCGTAGCAAAATAATTCTAGTCCACCTTCGAATCATTGGGTCAGGTCGATGCCCATTGCGCTTCGTTGATGCCATAAACGCCCCTACATCCGGCGCATTTTCCTTCTCTCATTTTTCTGCGATTACCTCTTCTGCTCTCGATATCAGCTCGTCGTATCTATAGGATATGGGAAAATGGTACGTCTGGTTTGTTCTAGCGTAAATAACGTATCTTAAATTTACCCTCAACAACGTCGACATGAAAGCTAGCTGCCCGGTAGCACACCCTAACCAAATGTCGTGCAAAAGTGAAACGCTTATAAAGCTCTTATTCGCTGGCGTTTATTGCTCGCGCAGATTACGGTCGCCCAATACGTTCACCATTGAAGCCCAGCGTTATAGCTGCCTGTTGGCCATCTTACAATGGCCATTTCGTATGCGTTGCGCCGACTGTGCGCTTGATTGAATACATACAGATACATTTCCCTACTCTGGAACTCTCAACGGTGCGGTGCCTAATCATTTCGACACTCCACCACCGCTATCATGTCACTGATCAACACAAAATATGGCAAGTTTGGTAAAGTATCAGAGATTTTTTGTTAGGAATCGATAATGAAGAGAGCTTATTGTGTACATCGGTCGAATCTAGGATGAGGCGTCGTCGTTACCTCTGTGTAACGTAAGAAAAAGCCGACTCTAAATAGCATCAAAGTAATTATCTGGTATGTCAATGTCAACAAGTATTTATGAAAAACATCAGAAATAGCTTTACTATACGCCTTACGGGACGAACCTCTCAGTCTAATGAAATCCTATTCTTAAACATCCGACGCGCTTGGGAGAATCTTTGACGATGTGAAAGAAACCATTCCTTCTACTATAGAGAGAGAAAGATTCGATAGCTACGGTGACCGCGCGACAAAAATCCGGCCGCTCAGACCGTCAAATCAGGAGACCCAAAGTACGTTAAAGCGGTGCTACCGTAGAGTAGGAGCTGGTCACAGAAACTCGGTGGCGATATTTGGTATAAAGGACCTATAAACTAGTCGCCTATTCAACTTAGCCCGGCTTATTCTAGCGAAGCGCTCCGAAGGACCGAAGCAGTTGTGAGGTGTTTTAATCGCTTAAATAAATGGTCTAATAAGAAGCCAAACTCGTTACCGAAAGCATCACAAAGTAGGCGATCACCGTAACCGTTTCCTGTCCTAAAGGAGGCAACGTCCCAACGTTTCAGGAGACACGACAACCTTAGAGGAACTTGTCGAGTATAAATTCCACCCAAATAAGTTCGAAGTTTTTCGTCAGCTCGAAACAATAGCTCCGACAGGCCATCTGTGCAAACGCATTGAGTATTTCATTAAAAGCGTTACAAAAGCCAAACTTAAACAGGTGGAAAATTATAAGACGTTAATGTTGTACGGTCTCATCATGCTAATCATGCTAGCACAGTCTGCCAAAATGTGTAGCTTGGATCCATGTGACTATCCACGACATATCGATCCCCCGCCAAAATCAAATAACCGCGAGGAAAGTAGTAATAATAATAAATGGTCCACAACAAAAACGGTCGAATTGAGCTCTATAGACATAGACGACACATTACCTATTTCGAATCGTCAAAGCCAGAAATCTTCATGCATTGTGACCAGAGGGTAGATGATGCCCCATCCCACATTTTAGTGATCCGACGGACGCTTGAAGCTAAAAAACGCAGCAAGAGGAAGAACAAAAGCATAAACGACTAACTCTTACAATTTGTTGACCTCATATGCCGCACGATGGGCGGCTATGGCACCGGCTGAGCTAAAGCAACAGAGCTATTGCGAAAAAAACTAATGCGTTCGTTGAACAGGTAAAGCGAGCCAGATCTGGCGTAAACAATACTACTGCAGATAGGATATGGAGCGTTAGAAAAGGTGTCGTTGCGTCCAGGAGGGTGATTCCAGATCGATTGAGCTCATTGATCCTGTTTCAAGTTCTACATACGAACAAAAACTCATATTAACGACATCGTTTACAGATATTCATAAGAGGTTTCGTCGATAATATATATAATATTTTTTTTTTTATTTTCATGACTGCTCATCGATGCTGTTCCTTGTTGTCCGTATACTAGTATGAAAACTAATGACAATTGAAATCTAACTAACAAGATTTAAAAAAAAAAAACTGCTGCAAAATAATAAAGGACGCTTTGACTGGAAAGCGTCCCTACTTTTAACTTGCGTCCCATCACAGCCGTACAAAGTTCTCATTGATAAGTACACTGTCTAAATATATTCCATAGTGGTTTGCAATCCTCTGTGTTAGCTCCGGCGACATTAAACTGGTAACCGCGCGGCTAATTTCTTCCTACATTTTTGCGTTAAAGGGGAAGCGCAATTCTAGGGATAAAAACTATAAATAAACTACGATAGTACCTTCTACTCGCCGCCCTTTCCTGTAACATCCCCAGTAAACGGTTCTCGTTGATCGTGCCTAATCAATTGAAGCGACATCGATGCGTACCCCGACTTCAACACGAGTCAGCTTATATATTAGCGGGTTTTACATATTAAGCTGTAAAAATAGAACGGGCGCACTCTCCTTATAATAGGTGACAGAGAAAAGCAATACTTAGTTGTTATCCGTTGACTTCTCGTTCAAATAGGTTAAGACGCTAGGACTCAATCGCTACCCTTAGCACAACGGCCACGCTTACCAACAAAACTACCTGGCTCTGGCCTATTGCGCACGCAACCTCTCTTTGCAACAAAAGCACTATGGGTGTTGTGTACGCAGACGGAGGCAAAACCTTCCTGCACTTGGCACGCTAACTTCCTTAACTACCATATATGTTAGCTTCGCTACGAAAACTGCCAGACTGTGACATTCTTTCTCGACAAAAATGCAAAGAAAAATTGAACGGGCAAAAAAAACGTGGCAATCACAAACAGTGTTTCGATGAACCTCTATTCGCGTCGTTAGCAGGCGTGTGCGCACGTTTAACCCTACCAGGCAGAAGCAGTTAAGAAGCCTTTCAGGCAGTCCTCAACGCGACACTATAGGTGACTACGAAGACCAGCTAAACACGAGACTGGCTAACAGATCAATTAGAAAAACTTCACTCAGTTACCATCGACATGCTTCAGCGACTGTTTGCGCCTTCGTTTTGTAGTAGATAGTTGAACTGATTACTATACTCATCACCACCGCGAACATCAGCGTCACCTCATTGTAAGTACGGCAGAGCAGCTAGTTACGGCTAGGAACGTCAGCGCCAATGCTGCGTTTCGAAATAATACGTTACATTACGTTCAAATCTTCACCCGCTAAGCTTCGACCACGGCCACTGCGACCATTGTAACTTTAACTGGCAGCATTGTTATTACTTCTATTTTATATCTGCGATTGCCACTCGCTGCACCTGCTTCGTCTATAGAAGGGGCATGATCGAAATCAGCTAGTCACTTGAGGTGAAACGGCAGGAAGGCGTAGTAGGAATCTATGCAGCACCAGCACCTAACAGAAGAACAGAATGAGTGGGTAGAAGAGGTCTTTTTTGCTAAAGTAGACCCTACTGCGTATTTGACGTCAGTCAACTGTTATATGTCCAAGCTCTGGCCATGTGCATGGAGGGACCGACCGACAGACTTGTAGATCCTCAGGACAGACGCTAGCGTTCAACAAGTGACCGTCGGCGACAAGCGAATGACGATCGACCCGTCGCTTCTGTTCTGCTATCAAACAAGTTAGAGCACTATTTTTTCTCATGACGACCATCTTATGACAGCGTTGCAGATGGCAGTGTCAGTGCCATCTGTTGAGTTCCTCACAGGTGCCGATTTGATAAGGCTGGCCCGCGCGTACGAGGCGCGGCTGCATGTTACTGACGCCAGTCAGTAGTAATTTAAGCAGAGGCTTACCTTACATCGTCATAGGAAGTGGCAGAAGGTGGACTTGCATAAATTTGCCACAAAGCTGCTTTGCGTCCAGAAAAATGAGCGAACCACAGAGATGGTAACGATACTTTTGTTTTGATTTCAGACCCTCTCTATAATAATCAGCTGTAAATGGAACTGCGGATGAATGAATTCAAAATAGATACGGGATTCAGGAAATCTTGTCTTTGTGATTTTATGTGGGGCGGAAGTTTGTTGTATCCAAAAAATGCCTAAATATTGCAGCTTCGCTTGGCAAATTATAGTAACAAAAGGAGCAAACGTCCACGATTTATTAAATGGTCTGTTGATTTGGTTGATTTATTAACACGCTGTTGTATAATCAGAGGGTTTTCTGTCGCATACCGACAAGGAGATTGTAATAAATCGAACGCAGGCCATAAATACTCAGACGTAACCCCTCAGATCTAGCGGCCTTAATATCGCGCCAACTGTACGGCAATGTTAACTGCCAAAAGCAGAAACCGAATTAGTTATTAACGCAGGATGTGTACTTTATTTGTAAAAAGATGTCCCAGATAGTTTTAATGTAACGTTTCGAAGCCGGAAAAGGCTCTGAGGAGACGTAAACGAACAAAACGTGACAGATGATGCGCGGCAGGCTACACGTAATAAAGACTAGTGAGAAATATATACCCAAGAGCTCTGGACAGAGGCTTTCAACGTAATAGTATATGGCAAGCAGGATGTGACCAATCTCGACCATAAATATTAAATAGTTTTCTAGCGCCATCTTCTTGTGATGTACACTATTAAGGCTCGCTTCGATGGGAAATGTGCGCTAAGGTTTGGGTATACCCGAAACATTTTGCCATTTAACTGACGACGCATTGCGTTAGGGTATCAGCTCTCCGATAATTGGTGATCGCTTGAGCTGGTACGGTTGGAATCTGACTCTCGTCTGACTTTTGTAGTTTTATTTTTTAATTAAAAATTTTGTTAGTTTTTTGGGTTTTTTTTTTTTGGTTTTTAAATGTCAGAGTCAACTTCTTAAAGTTGGAGATAACTCGGTTGCAAATTGGCACTTACGCTTGTGTACGAATGTACGTATGTATAACACGTGTGTTCTTCTTGGCCTGATTAATAAGAATCAGTGCTGTCCGTGTTCTACGTCCCATACCGACGTCGTGTAGTCCATTACACGGCTAACTTGCGGCATAGAATAAAATGTGTCTTCGCCCGGACTCGAACCCAGACTACCACATGTTTCCCAAGTTCAGCAGGCAAACACGCTCCCCATTATGCTACCATTTTCCCAATATTGTCTTCCTCTAGTCGATTATGCCATTGTTCCGGTAAAGACGTAGATGCAGCAGATATAGTGCGCGGGCCTGAAATTGATAGAAGTGCTATATGTGAGACGTTTCCGCGCGATCAAGTTAATTTTTCGTCAAATCTAGGTACAGATACACGTCCCAAATCCTTTGGATACTACGAAATACACATAGAATTGGTGTCATATGTATTTTCGAGAAGCTGGCTAAAATGAGAGCAAACGCACACACAGATGGAACCTTTAGAGCGAAAGCTATTCCCAATTAGCTCTAAAGTATTTTTTAAAGCGTCTTGATGCTTCCCACGACTGAGCGACATGTCGTGTTCTGAAAAATGTGCGTTATAAGCATTTGAAGCATTGGTTGGACAGGCAGAAAACGTAGGCGACATTATGGCTTGACATGCCAAATGGGCTAATTCAATGAGCTTGAGCTACAAAAACCAATGTGTATATAGTTTGAGTTATTTATTCAACCTATCAATGCCCTCCTTCCGATTGGCCCACAATATCAGCTGACAAATTCAATTATAACGAAAAGAAAAGCCAGCCAGATTACGTGTATGCAGCGATCGCGTTATTACGCGCACCTTAGTACCTCAAGCTTGTAGCAAAAGGCCACCTACAAATAAGAGATTTCAGGCTCAGATATGTTTTTCAGTTCCCCGAGCCGGCAAACAACATGAAAAGTACTAGCTAATCATAATAATAACAACAATAATGCTTAAAAAGGCGAAAAGACCTCTTATCGAATCCTACTTGCACCACTTTTGTTAGACGTAGAAGCGGTAGCAGCTAACAAAATATCCTCGATAACGACGGCATCAGAGCCGTTACGTAAACAACGTAACCGTTCGAGCGCGATGTGTATCGTTAAATGAAAAAGACTATTTCGACATTCCAATATTCCATTCGCGTCTGCTGCTGCTGTGGCCGTCGCCGCCGCCGCCGCCGCCGCCACCGCCACCGTAAATAGGCATCGCGCTGCCAGTTCTGCCGACAACGTTGCGCGGCTGCCAGGGATTAACTACCCCGAAAATGGCGGATGGTTTATCATGACTACGGACATTGTCCTAGCTTACGCTTGCGCCGTAACGCTGGGTCGACCCAGACGGCAAGTCGGAGACGGCAAGCAACCGCAAGAGAATTTAATCTTTGATAGGACCGGTCTTTTCTGGCCAGTCGTATAATTTCCCCTTCCTGGAGCGTCCCTCCCTGCATTGACAGTGTTATTCTGTCGACTGCCGACGCCATCAAAGGCAGACGCGGCGGGAGCAGCGCCCGATAATCATTACTTCGTTACGATGAGACGCGCGATGCGCCAAGCTCGCGGATCGTTATTGTTTTGGAGACACGGTATTAGTTAATCGACAGGTTTCATAACCTAACTACCGTCAAGGCAGAGACTACAGCTGCGGCAGATCTGAGCGTAGCTGCCATATGGAGCAAGGCAGAAACCGATAAGGATACATAGGGAATGAAAAGCAAGGCTTTACATAGCTGTATATAGGTATAGCTGTCGTATCTGTGCTGATAACTGTTTCAATTTTGACCTTTTCATTCATAACGGTTTATGCAATTTGCCTTATTTTGGTTGACTTCGGTTACGTACAACGTAGAAACAGAAATCAACTGGTCAGCGAAGGAACCAAGCAACCTATATAGATATGAAGAATCGGAAGAGAACATGATATACTGTTTAATAATATGGAAATTGTAATACATGTTTATACAAAGCAAAGACTGTAGTCCACGTACTCGCACAAACATCATACGCAGCCTGGAAATAGCGCTCAAGAGTATTTCTGTTTTGCCCGCGAATCTTAGGTATAGGTCAATACTGATTCCTTTCGACATTAGGTTGACAGTCTGGCGAAGCATCCATGATGCAACCGGTCGTTGAAAGGCTAAATCTTTGTTCGACAAGAATGGAATCGGCTCAATTTTAGCAGACTCAACACAGCTTTGAAGAAATTAAGTTTCCTGAAGGACAGTCTAGGGAGAAACAGCGCATTTCAGGATAGCCGGATATTGGACCTTTGTCTACTGCTGAATCCTCTGGGATCTATCCAGTGTACAATAAATATCTTCGTTAATTTGCCCAGCTATATCTCAGAAAAGCATTGCTAATTCTGACTCACGAAATTAGGAGACAAATATAGTTTACTTCATCCTCCAAGAGCGTCCAATCGAACATCCCGATGGGTGTTCGATTGGACGCTCTTCAAGGTACCTATATTGACGGATCAAGCTTTTAGGATTTCAGCTATGATTGAACCGAATGAATATCTATGATTAAAATGACTTGTTTATGATTAAACAATGTTTATCACTTGAGGCTTGGACGTTTATACAGCATCGTTCTTCAATGTTTTCATTAGCAATTGGTACATAGAATAGCTACTGAAATGGCTCAGATCCTTCTAGCTTTCATTCATCCCTGTTCTATTTTCTGCGTTCCCTCTATTGCCATTAAGCCGGCTTATTTATTTCGATCCACGCTCGTGTCGGAGCATCTTCATACGTTCCACTATCGTCCGTTTAGCCTTGCGTTACATTCGCCTTTGATCGTTTTCGAGTCTAGACAATGATGACGTGTTTGGCTCGAATGCTCCGTCCCAACTTGCATGTCTTCCACTTTCATTTGAGATAACTGTTATAGGCCCGTTATCACCCACGCGGTGTGGTACGTAGCGGTGAGCGCTCTTTTATTGATCTCCTTTTTTTGCGTTTCATTACGCGTCGTCGAGAGGTAACGGAATCGCTGGTTGATAACGGCAATCGAAACCCCAGCCAAATATGAGCGAGCCGAATCTTTATAAATGTAAACGATGGGCCACTATGAATAAACAGGCTGAAGAGACGATCTACATGCCTCTGAAGGGTGCGCCGTCTAAACAGATTGAGCTGCGGACTGATACCCGACAAACTGAATAGATTTACTCTCTGTTTGTATATGTTTGTAAGGATCGACGTAAGTAACGTGAGCAATAATATTGATGTTATCCGTGCGCTCGTCTGCGTGATCATTTGTTACGAGGTCAATGTGACGCCTTTGAAAGCGAAGAGACGCATAAAAAACGGCATCGAACGCGAGCAGCAAGTCGTGAGGTACTGTGTAATGATTTTGAAGCTGACGATAAAATTGTATCTGATATATAGACGATCGTGTGCTATCGTTATCTTATGGTGATGATCGTGTCATGATTATTTTCACTGGACTTTCAAACTGACCCATAAAACGATTTAATGCAAATGATCGTCTTACGCAATTGTCGATTACATCATCAATCGATATCGGGCCGATCCAGCCAACTCATTGTTGTAACCGTTTTGTCTCATCTGAATACGGCAAAGCAAGAACTTTTTTTTTAAAAGAAATTAGTAGCTTTCGCTAGCGGCACAACACGAACGCTATTGCTTTGAATGCACATCATCATTAGTTATTCCGACAAACACATGGGTACAGTAGACTTGTGCCAAAGCTATATCATGAGTGACAAACTAAGTGCCTTTCCTTTTTCCCATTTCCGCAACTATCTGCAGGTGCTCGCTTTCTGACGCTGTGGCACCCTTCAACCGATCGGGGATGCCCCACGGCTTCGAACCCGAAGGACTGAACCATGTGGCCCCCCTGAACGAGTCGCTTGCTCCATCATCTCATTTCGTTAAGCAGCCGTCTCACCATCAATTACTATTTCACAGCCCTAGCAACAAGCCGAGCGGCAGTTCCCCACTTGTTCCCCAACAGCCCCTTATCTTCGTGACAGGCCAGCAGCAGCTACGATCACAACTGCAGGATCACCTTTCGTACTCAACAATTTCCCCGCCAGCTCCTGCCGTTTCTGCAGTATTAGCAGAATCGGCTACCGCTGGTGCAATTGTTGGCTCACAATATCGTTCACCATCGAGACTATTCCTATCTCACTCTCAATTAGCGCCCGTTCTCCAGTCAGCAAGCGGGGCTATGTCGTTATCCACAAGTTCGTTGGGGGGCGGCCTCCCACCGAATCACCCCGGCTACAAATCGCATTCGCTTCTGCCGAACGGTCATCACCCCTCGCAGATGGGTGCCGTTGGCACGGTTACGACAATGTCGTCAATCGGCGGCCTATCCGGGGGCGGTCTCCAAGGAGTTGGACCCAGCGGACTAGGTATGGGGGGTATCGGTAGCGGAGGCGTGGTCCACCAGCATCCGTCACTACCACCCCATTCCGTGTCGCGTTTATCACACAGCTTCATGACGACGTTTCCCGCCACCCATCACCAAAATCACACCCGCCAATCTAGTCTGCTATTGAATACCGACCAGAACACAACGACGCAGAAGGACCTCTCGACGACGGCTCCAACCTCTGCGACGGGTCTGACCGGGGCCCACTCAGGTTCGCCAGGCGCGTCCGGTCATACAGGTGTCGGAGGCGCCTCACCTGGTGCTATCGCCATCAATTCATCATTGCTAACGTCTACGTATCACCACGCCTTGTCCCTGTTATGCATGCTATCTGTACTCATGTGCGTCTTGTCAGCCTCCGTGTTACGGCCATTGGAGTCAACGGACGTCACGACGGAGCGCGCACTTCGCGACGTACTCAGCGTCTGTTTGCTAGTGTTATCCATGTGCCTCGACCTTCACTGCCTATTCGTGTGCAGCCTGCAGCTGATGCTGGCGCTGAGGGAAGGTAGCAGCGCGTATTTGAAGCGTGCCTCGTGTAGTCGGAACCTCGCCGTGTGCTCATTTCTGCTGAGTGTCCCATTTTTCCTCACAGGTAAGCTGATTACGGCCACACCAGGACCAACGGGTCCGTCTGATCCTGAATTATCTCACTGACCATTGCTCCCGGATTAGTTTTTGTGTATACTAGTTGATAAACACTTAGATGTTTAAAATCACTTCAATTTTCATGCTTTCTTCTTGCACGCAAAAAGAACTTTTCATGTGACAAACATGTCTACGTACACTTGTAGGTACCGGTAACTATAACATACATAGTAATATTAGAATGTGATCAGATTCAAAGCACACAGATATACACATTAATCCAAAGACTATGCTTGAAGACAACGTCTCCTCTTCTTTGACGCAATTTCACGCTGTCCTAATATCTATCATTGTTGAAGGCCAATAGCCTGTTACTGCCAGCATATCATGCATCATTCTAAACCAAACCTTTCCTGTCAAAGATAATTGTTTTTTTGGTGCTTTATTCATTCATTCGCACGCCTGCCAGCCCGATCTTCCGTTTAGTTCTCTCTTGCTATCTCTATTGTAAACAATTTCATTGTTTGCTGCCATTGCCAACAAACACTCGTCGCCGTTGTCATTGCGAAGTACTGCCAGCCAGCGTTAACGTTCTACTATGTAGGAGGCTGACACGCGCACCCTAGCCATGCCAGCAGGGGGACAGATAGACAAGCTTGGCGAAGCGGCAGGAAACCTTCGACACCCCAGTGACCATTTCAAACCACGGAATCGCCACTGGTACCAGTGTCACTAAGTAGCGAGTATTTATCAAGATCTGGTGCCATCAGGGTCGTGGCAGTAGGCAGATGTTCGCGTGACATCGTTCGCTGTCACTACTCTGGCAATGGTTATGGTAGTCGTAGGAGTAAAGTGTGCATTAATAGTCCTTTATGAGTTAGCCGAAAAGACGGAAGGAAAGTTACAAGTAAGATATGAGCAGATCAGTGGGTGAGGCGCGGACTGGCGCCGAGCTGGAAGACAAGTGATTCGCGCTGGGGGTGATGACCCTACTCTTTCCGACGTCCAAAGTCAGCCAGCATTACCACAGCAGTCACAGCGACTTTTACTGCTGCCGCTGGCGATTTTATCCCTACTTCGTCTACAATTATCACAACTAATTCTTCACCGTTGCTTGGTATAAAGATAGATAGCAGAAGATCAATAAAAGATGCGATGTAAGTCCCTGCTGCTCATTTTAGTGGCTAGTTAGTTTGTGGTGACAAGGTCCAAGCACTACGGCCAATTCAGCCAGTGGCACATGTTGTCAGGACTCTTGCCAGTCACTTAGCTATAACCTGCTATTCGCGACAAATAGCGTGTAGCATCGACTGAATTCGACAAACGCGGCTTTGTCGTCATCGTCGTTGCCACTGTCGCTGGGCAGGCGGTTGTTGTCAGCTCGGAAAGCCCAACAAACACAAAACGGGCGGATAAGATGTATCTTCGCATCCATGACGTAGAGCCCTTCACGTCCGTCTGTTTATAGCCTTCGACCATGTTGTGCTGAGAACTTAATAGTAGCCTTATTACGCAATTACTGTTATTCGGTTTATATTTACCTCTCTTTGTAGTTAGTTTTTTTTTGCGGTGCCTTGCGATGGGAGCGCGGGCAACTTAGAGAACAAATATTGTTGAGTTTATCTGAGAAAAATGCTTTTTGTTTACAACTACAAATTACCGTACTCGTTTTGTTTGGCCATTTGTTCGTTTTGAATGAAAAGATTACGAATAAAAAGAACAATGTTGGAGCGTCGTTGTCAATACACGACGATAATGAGATTTAAGGCATTTTCAACGAGGGCAGGATGGAGGGGAAATACCATATTCGAATAGAGAACTGAAGCTGAACCCATTACGCATTTATAAAGGTGCATCCTATTTTTTTTTCAAAGCTGTTTGCTTATCTCCGCCTTGTCCTAAAAAAAAAAACTTACCATTGGTCCGTTAAACAATTTCCTGCTCGTTTTTGTCATTCCATTCCCTCTCAATTTTCCACCTTGCCAGCGTTATGTTTAATTGCTTCAACAGTGATTAATCACTAATCCGTCATGTTTTCGCTTGTTTTTGTTCCTTCTTTTGTAACTTTTGCTTCTCATTTACAGGTGTCATTCTACTTTTAGACATACCGTTGCCAGCATCACTGGCCATCATCGGTGTCGTCTTTCTTGTCTGCATTGCCTCATCCCTTCATAATGTTTACGTCTGGCACCTGGTAGTCCAAAGCGGTGAGGCCAGCAATAATGCGAAGGCCCTTAACGGCCATATCGTACAGCTGTCCACGCTGGTCTGATGAGAACCTACAGGCTACAAACAACGTACGCATTCGTCGCTCCAAAGGCAGCCTGAGCCAGCCGAACGGGCTCTATCCAAGCGTACTTCTTCGCCGTCATCATTCTGACATCGAAGTCGACAGCGGCGTGACTGTCTTCCAATGAGTGCTGCCATTTTTATCATATCACCGCACACGTACACATATACGCCAACAGATGCACACACATTCAAATTTTCAGAGCGCTCCGATGTCGAGACACATATAGATCTTACCATTTGGTTCCGTTGTGACACGCACTTCCCCGAGGCAGTTAGCGCGAAAATGCCAGTCGCTGCTGTGAAAGCTATGAAAGCAAATCACACCCAAAAAAGCGGGTCTTTCCAAACATCGGCTGCGCAGTCACGACTAGTTAGGGCAGTCGGGGGGGGATTGTGGTAGCGTACCTGTGACGACATGGCCTGCTCGTAGCCATCTGCTCTCTGTATAGCGAACATTTTGACTACAAAAAGTGTAGTAATAATAAGGGACCAAACAGATTTTCTCACCAACTACTCATTTAATGTCTATCAGGGCGACTACAGTGGCGGCTACGTAAAGACGTAGAGCGGTGGCAGCTCATTCGACTGAAGCGCAGACTATCTAAATTTGATAAGCATATACTACGGTATCATATCGCGGAGGATCAGACTGGAAATAGAGTTAGTGCTTATCGTTCTATATCAATCTACCTAAGATACGTAAGGTTTGCCTGAAGATCAATGATCTCATCGTCCGGTAGCAAAGCAACTTTCTTTAGACCTGTCAAACAATTTCGAACAAAGTTATGAAACGACGGAATTGCACCAACCTAAATCGCACAATATGGTTATCGAACCTGCAGTACCTGGAAGGGTAATTTGAGAAACGATCGTGATCTTTTTCAGCAGATAAAACGACGACTCGAGTATTTCGGCGTCATTTTTCCAGTGCGACATCGTCAGCAGACGTCTTGTCAACGGAATCCCTGCCAGTCTGATAACTTCCAGTCGCCGATTTTCGAGCTTCTTCCGTGTAGCAATGAATATGGGATGGGCACCAAAGGTCGCTGTTACCCTCGCTGGTCTGGAAGGGTTTGTCAAATCAGCGTTATAAAATTTGTAATCCACATCACTTAGAAACACGCGATTGCATCTGCTGTGTTTTGTACGTATGACGTATGCAACATGTTAAACAGTTGCCCCTCTCTGCCGAATCGTCAAGCCGGTCTGCGCAGACAACTCGGTGGCCAGTTCCAATAGATCGATAAGCGTAAAGAACAAAACAACAGGGGAAAACAACTCTACGCCACCGACAAAAGACGACACGATGCACGTAGCCCAGCAAAACGAAGCGGGATTAATGCTGTTTCTGTTCAAACTGAGAGAAAAAAACTGAGGTATACGGGTTTCGTTTTTCGAGAAGAACCCTATCCTCTCTGGTGGTACTTAGTGCTAAAAACAGGTAGAATAATAGAAGAAGCATAAGTGGGAACTCAATAGAAAGAAGCGGGATACTGATTGCTACCTAACCAGTTTGTCGAGTTTCGAAATTTCTCTATACTCTTGCTGTTTCAAATAGGAGGCAATGCAAGAACTTTTCAGTCCGTTCTTCACCCGTTAAACGCACTGCTCTCATCCCGGACGCTCTGTCTCTTACTCCTATTGGCCATCACCCACTTCCAGAAAACACTCGAACGGAAATCGGACGGTTTCCTCGAATCGACCATACCGCGAGGGTGCAGGGGACGAGGTCATTGACTCTACGAATACCTCGCTTGTGTGCGTACGCGAAGCAGCGGTCGAATCCAGAACCAACACGCGGTGGATATGGCCATCGAAATGATGTAGCATTAATCACATGCGGAACGCGGACGATATATATATATATATATATATCGGAACGAGAAATCCGAGGTGAAATGTGGACAGAGTATACATCCTTGTGTGTCAGCGTGATACAACGACAACAACTTGAGGCTGACCAGGTCACCACCGCCGTACACGTGGCATTTGTATGTTAAATAACCATATATTGATATCGATTATATATATCGATCTCAATATATAATTATTTTTTCGTCTGCTTAATCAGTCTATTCAATTTCACAAGCCGAAATTGTACATAATGCTATTTAAATAGTAACCCCGGGCAACTAAAGAGAAGACGTCTGCGTCCGTCGTGGCATACGGCAGGCAACCGTTGTAACTACTGATCATAGTTAATGTTACTACATAAACAGATGCGGGATGGAAACGAATCTATCGAAGATGTTGTACGATAGTGCGCGAGCCTGAGAAAAGGATTCTATTGGTGTTAGTATTATTGCCCATCGGTACTATATATAGGCGATTGCCAACGTGACCTACTAGGCATCTACTAATATGCTTGATAACCCACTAACTACCTACCCCACAAAGGTACACAGAGGTGACCACACGAACATATGCACCCGTATCAAAGCGAAAAGGCAAGAGAACAAGCAAACCTTGTATGCTATGACCAATTACAGATCTGCCAGCTTTCGAGTTGAGTTGTTGACAAATACGCACACATCTTTCAATCGCAAGCACATCTGCATACCACACAACTGTGCGTGAACCGGAAGGATAGGGAACCCACGTTATTAGTAGTATTGTTACTATGAGCATGAAATATTAATATAAAAAAACATTCGGTTTTTTATTTAGCTGTGTTTAACCTCTTGTGCGACAATTGACAGGCCACGAGTCGACGCTAACAAGGCTTGCCGCCGACTTACGTCACTTTTATCCTTTGAATATTTTCTAATTTTTCGTCACCAAATCTCCAAGCATGCCATAGCATAGACAAGCGTGAGTGAGTGGACAAGCTGCGAATCCCTGTAAAAACTGCGTGTGTGTCGTTGCTGAGTAAATATGGACGGATACATGAATTGGATCTGAACGCGATTCAAGATGATCGGGACCGCGAGAAAAAATGGCGATCTGAACAAAATACACATATAACAATGTATGTATATGCTGAAAAATAGGAACTACTGTTGTATCGGAAGAAATCATTGTCACGTGGGAAAAACGAGGACGGAACAATGCGAAATAGCTTTTAGCGAGATTACATGGACGTATCAGTGAGGGCACTCTAGAACCGATCTCGTCCCAGATTGTAAATTAACCCCATAATATTACTTCACGGGAACTATAAAGACAGTAGAACGGGTGACCAAGCGTGTGGCCACGAGTAAATATCGACCGCTTATCAGCCAATAGTTTTCAGACCGGGTTAACATGGGCTTGTTTTGTTCCAATGAAACTTATAACTAATGTATCACTTAGCATCGTCAGAAGGTCTGGCATGGGTCTATGACAATTGAAACAATATTATTTAATTGTAAAAAAAAAGATATTCTTTAATTACGTGGGTCTTCTATGAGCTCTGAATTGAATATTAGTCTGGAATAAAATAGTGTTGAAAAAGTGAAATATGGTTCACTTATTCCATATGTATATATATATATATATATATATATACGTTAAACTTTAGATCTCGAGCAGCCTTCAAATGTAGTCTATTCAAATGCTGGTCAGGTAAAGGTCCGCGGAAGCGAACTTAAAGTTCATATTAATCAAGGAAGCTACCGAAATGAACAACTTAGAAAAAAAATGTTTGTATTTTTTTAATTCCATGTCAAAGGCTTCTTTATGTGTTCTCACACTTGTTCTAGTTGCTACTGTTGTCGTCAACAGGGTCAGCCCATAATACCATGCTCATGTGTATGTTTCCATCTTAATTTCGTACATTTATACAGATAGGTCGGACATTCAAGTTCTCTGCAACCCCCCTATCTCGTCTCCTTCCTCAATGCCGTTTCCATCGGCATGCACGGGCAAATGCACCGTGTAAAAAAAAAAAAGTTAAAAAAAAAAGATACTGATTCGGCTGCTGCCACGAGCGCCGACATTTTTTCAGCCCGGACAGAGTGCCATAATCGAAGAACGGGTTTATACGGCAACGCACAGGTGGTAGCGGCAACATTGCCATAGAGAAATATGATAATTCTTGCGCAGACTAGTGGATGGGTAGGAGAACAACAGCAATACAAAGAACACAAACCATGCTGATAATCAGTCCGCTACACGTATTTTTGCCGGTGATGGTGCTGCTAATGCTTGTCCGTTCAGCAGTGAACTTCATTTTGGATTTCAGATGCCTTTGGGCGTGATTTTCTACGAAAATGTTCTATAAATATCCATAGAGAAGCTGTAGGGACTGGGTTGGAACCTGTTTCGACGAAACTGTCTTCTCCCGACAAAATGACAATCTAAAATTTGCGCGATATCCAATGCAAGGGGTCCAATTGTAAGAAAACACAATGTCTATAGAGCATAACAAACACGTCGGCCGAAGTCAGAGGCCCAGACCGACACGGAAAGTTAATATAAAAAATCATCATGTCACATTGTGATGATGTATTAAGATAATATCAGTGAAATTCTAAACTCATGTAGATTCAGATCGACGAAGTAGGTCAGATCGGGTGGATAATTTCCATGTATCCTGGTAACGTTCGCTCATCTGCATGTCTGGCAGTGAGATCCGCTCTTGATCCAAGTACGTCTATTTAGCGACTACTAGACGCCATCCGACGGCAGGAAATGAAACCAATGTAATAGTTATTGTAATAAAACGACACGTATCTATGACGTCGGCAGATGGTCAAATATTCTTCTTGGCCCGAATGCTGAAAATTGACATTATGCTTATAAATTTAATTTTATATAGATATATATGGTACCTAACAAAATACTAGGCGCCCATATACAGTAGGAAAAAATACACCTTAGAAGTAAGAAGGTTGCTCTAAGGAACTTAGCTGATTTCTAGATTGTGTGTGACGGCAACTGCAGCTTCCTTAGAAATCCAACAGGGTCCACACGGTGTTATTTTAATGAAAAGAGGCCTTGTTTAAAATCCGTTTCCTCCAAAGATTGAACTAGTAAACAATCATTTATACAGACCTGCCAATATTGGCCAATCGTTAGTGACAGCAAGCTCTAGCACAAACAATCTTCTAGGCGAAGCAAACAATTTAACCTATTACTTTCGCTTTACGGAGCCCCATAGCAACTATGGCTTGTTTACTTATGTCGTCTGGGCGCCGCCCTATACATGCAGATCTATTGATCAGTGAGCGAAAAACACATAATGAAAGAATACAAACCGGATCTATTTGTGATTATAGCTAATGCCGAGTGGAAGTCGCTGGAAGAAAGGTCATTGTATCCGCGGGGAGCAGAAATACTGGAAAGATCTGCATTACTGCCAGCTATACTTCGTATCTGAGACACGGGATTCGCAGGATGAGTTGATCTGTGATCGAAGAAATGAATCGTAAACAATAAGAGTAGGGCCAGAATGAGTGTGGACTGCGATCGCGCACTTGCTGTTGCCAAAGGTGTTGATAAGGAGGTCAGAAAGCGAATAGAGACATGTAAGCACGCTTGCGTTGAAGCAAGCTGATTTAGCAGAAATAACCCCGCTGCGTCTTTATACGTCCTGACCGCTGATCGGAGACCTACTTTCGTAGCCGCATGTTATTACTGCAGACGAAGCTTGTTCCGGCTAATCATCGTCGATGTAACGGCCGTAGTTGTATGGCTCTGCCTAACAATATTGTAGTTTATTTTTGACATTCAGAGCACTTTTTTTAAGAGTAATCCATTTCAAGTTATTGTCATGCCAAACTGCCTGAGCATAAGTAAATCACTCATCACGGATATGCGGAAAAATGCAGAGAAACCAGCCTGTCGTGTAAGCAATCACGACGAACAATGAAATCGATTTTTACATGTTCTGATGCAACCTTTACTTCATAGCTATGCGCACCGTTCCATATCCTCCAGTAATTTAAAATTCGATAGATCGTGTTATCAAGCCGGAACTTCAGTCATTAAATTTTTTGACAAGACATATATTTTATTTGTAGTTATTTACTACAAATGTCTACAACGTCGCCCTTATATCGACTTTGTGGCTCGTGCAGTATAAAAAAAGCCGCAGTTTTATCAATAGTTGCTATTATCCACCTGTTTTTCTCTCTATATGTACCTTCATAGGGCTCAATTCGTATGAGGTTGTACCTATCGATGTACTTGCTCACAGATTCAGCAATGGCCTAATTTGGACTCCATCCTGCTCTGATATCTCAGTGTTGGCCAAGCATCTGGGATTTTATTTCATTGTATAAAACTCACAACGCTCGATATGCTTCCTGCGGTCCATTGAAGTCTTGCGGTAAGGTATACAGTTTACATTCAGATAACTTTGTCAATGGAAAGTATATGCACACTAAAGTCGTTAAATCTAGTAAGTGTCAGTGAAGGTGGTCTACGTAATGTATGCACGTACATATTAGGGTATTTCCGAGATAGTCCAATCAATAGCTGTTTGCCTTATGCTTACGTTTTAAGTACATATATTTGCGAAATATATTCTAAATTTCGGCTTCTTTAAATAGGCCATCTACAAGCCTACCCACGAGGAGCACACAACAACATGATATAGTCACAATTCGCTATTTTAGCCAATGTATATTTTTTTCTATAATAAGTACCTAATAAAAATTATGCAAGCATTTTGAGCACTTACTCCTTTATTACATTTACCCTATTCAGTAGTATTATTACTAAAAAGACGACTTTAATCACTCTGTACATAAGATTTACTCGATATTTTGACGTTTTTCTTGTTCCATAAGTATATTATCTAAGACAATGTTTTCTCAGCAAGAATCATTGCTTTATAAGTAGGTTTTTTTCTATTAGTTCGCGCAGGACTTCGTATATATATATATATATATATATATATATATATATATATATATATATACATATATATACATATATATATATATACAATAGTAGTGAGTCTAGTCCTGCTATCTCGCTTTCTACTATCTGCTGCTCGGCCTTCGTTTACGTCTGAGTGTTCCGATAAACCTGATTATCGCTATCATCGAGATTTTTTGAGCACGGCACTTAATTTAGCAACTGAAGGCGTCCGTTTTGCTCAGTTTGCCTGCTAAGAAGCTAGGAGGACGGAGACTAATTATAGCTTGATTATTACTCGACTACACTTTTCTCTATCAAAATCCTAAAGCTGCCTTTCAGGTTCTGCTCCTCCACAGGTGTCCTTTCGCCCCGGCGCCCCCTTCTCAGTTATTTTACAGTGGTGCACCTCGTTAACGTTATCGACCAGGTACAAATATAACTTGTTCATATGCTAAATGATTTATTATTTTCGCGTTTGAAGTTCCTTTTTGGTTTTTTTCGTCACTCATTCAGTATTAGGCTCATCGTTTTCAATGACAGATGCTGATAATATGATTTCCCTGTCACGTCTGGGTTGATTAACCGTTGAACTCGTCATTCACCCAAACCTTCAATTAAGCAAAAAGATAAACTATTGTCGTTATTATACACTAAGATTGATAAGTAACTACATCTATTACTTTTCACTTATTCAGATGACTACTTATCCTCAGAATTTACGTGACATTCTGTTTAATCCTATTGAGTTGTTGTTGTAGAAAATGTTTGAATTTACCTAAAATGGTATGCTAGGATCTAGTCAAGCAGCTAGGAACAGATCTATATAGCAAGTCATCGGCCTCGTAGCTAATTATATAATTTCTTGTTTTAATACATCGTGCTCTGAAATATTATAACTTTAGAAAGGAACTAGTGCTAAGAGGCCACTAAAGTGTGCTTAACTACTTACGTAAGTATCGGCAACTTCTTATGCATTATTTTTATAATATAGAAGAAAACGCGAGAGCGCTATGTATAAAAAAGTGTGAACATTTTAGGATGAATGTTAATTAGCGTAAGGAGTTAAGGACGGCATGAAAATGATTAGGGGAGAAGCAAAGCATTATTGATACCCCATTCTTCTCTTTGAAGAGGAGCCCCTAATAACAGCTCCATGAGTTAAAAGCGGTATAAAATTGTGATTTTGTAAACTGAAAGAAAAATTAAAAACGGCGAGATAACATTTACACTGCACGTTTGTTGCTGACAATTTTACACCTTCGGAATGACAAAGGAAAAAGCCAGGTAGAGTCGTCTAAACGCATCGGGCCACAATTTGTATACTGCCTCTTACCACAGCTCTTTTCGTGCTTCCCTCTTTCAGCCTATAGATGTAATTTTAAAATGAATATTTTTTTAAGACAGGCTAAATCAATGACACCGATGATTGAGGGGCGCGTCGGTCATTAGTAGAAGGCAGTCAATTGAAAAGGAAGAACATAACGTAGAGAAAGAAGATCGATCCGTGCACTTTTCGTAGTGACTCAATCGTAAAGGACGCGTTGTCAGCGAATGAAACTAGGCTGCTGTAATGAAGACAGCGTCGGACCCCTTCATACCGAAGGCCGAAATGATGATATTGATGACGGTTATCATAAAGATGAAGATGGTGACCATATTATTGAGCACATTTGCCCGAAAGTGATTCTTCTCCTTGTTTAAGTTGACAGTTCCCACCAATACGATGAACGCGCCTACCAAAATCTGTAATGAAAGAGAGATAGCGCTGTAATTCGACGTAATGTTTTTCTAAAAAAATCATACACATATATAACAACGGTAAGCTATTCTTGTATGTTTTGAATGATGATATTTATGAGAATCATATACACCGAAGCTATTATTTATTATTAAGCAGCAAGTTAAAGGCTGATGCCAGTCTTGCGGTAGTTGTGACAGGAAGCTTCGGTGCCTCGACAGCCGAAGAATGCTTTTACTTTAGATACCAATTGTGATATAGTCAACACAAAATTTGGTTTCACAAAAAGGTTTCAAAAAAACTTAACGAATTTTTTTCATAACTGAGGAAACAATATAAGTAATTGAAAATAATACAAATTTACACATAACTTTGGAAAATGTATAGGCAATTATCGACGATAAATTACAGAATCTAACGAAATTATATAGGACTGAACACCTCCCCCGCCTCAGATTTAAGCACCCCGTTTGATGAAAGCTGAGTACAAAGCTCTGCCCGGCTTATACGTTGTTTTTTCAGTGCCTCTGTTTATTTATGGGGTGGTATTTTTGGGCAGAACCTCTGGCCCCACATATTTGTCAGCTTAACCTTATGTAAAATTATGAATTGGCTAAAGCGAACTTTGTCGTTTACTAACGGGCGGTGTCATCCGTTTGCGTCGGTCTGGACCATGGCGTAATGCCTAGAGCACCAACAAATCCAAATTTTTGCTTATCTTGCAGGCGTAAATTATTTACTTGCGCTGGTTAACTTGGTAGAAACACATCAATGTCAGGAAGTGTAAATGGTTCCCTTTAAGTTATGGAGCACAACGAGATCGAACTCTACGACTCGAAACGCCATTCATGTGTTTCGTGGGTTTAAGTAAAATTAATTTTTCTGCCCTCTGCTAGTCGGAAAATACGTCGTCTTGAACGCACTTATTTACGTAGATAAAATCAGTAGCCTATGGAGCGTACTATAGAGAGGGTATGCATAGTGACTTGACGGAACGATATACTTTGTAAGGTAGTTTCTCTCGCAGCTGGGGCATGTTGGTATTGTTTACATGAGCATTATGCATTCTGGCGGAATAACGTTCCGCTACGTAGCACTCATACATGCGATTGTCGAACTCTCTATTTAAGCGTTTTCCGTCGGCTGCAACGTTTTTGCAGCGCCGGTCTCCTTTTTGAGTGCGGGTTCGATGCCAAATGCCGAAATGAAAACGTTGCAGATCGTTGCGGCGAAAATCATCCAGACAAGCACATTATTGAGGAAATCTGCCCACCACTGCTGATGCTCCTTGTTGATGTTGAAACGATATTTCACTACGAGAACGAAGCCGATCAAGATCTAAATGTGGTATCGCCGTGGCCGCGGTGGCAGGATCGTGTCGCAAGGAGAGTGACACCAGACAGACAACGAATATTGAGGTGGCGTGTGGAAGACATCCGTTGAGAATACAGGACACGGACATAGAAAATCCAATTAGAAAAGCCAATTAACAAAGAAAAGCGATATATAGCACAAGCGTTATCCTAGATAAGGGTTAGGGTCTTCCCGAAATTGTACAAGGCCTATGACTAACTGAAAAGATATCTGTACTTGTGAAAACAACCGGAAACGCTACTGTTTGCACTTTGTGCGATGTCACTCTCCCTAGCGAGGCGTTGCCCATGTAGTACTTGGCCGCTACCTAATCAGGACCAGTCAATCAAACTGCTCTTTAAATAGTTGTGAGTGGTCAGGATTTACCAAAGGCAGCTATTGAAGCGAAGTTTTATACTGACGTCTCTGGCTAAATGAGATGGGTGACTCTTTATTTACATACTGTCAATATATGTACATTGCTTTCATGCACCTAACTAAGGTCCCTCAAGTGCGTTGCAGAAATGACATCATCTTGGAGGTACTAGCAATTAAGATAACTTCGTAGTTATGGCGATTAATAAATATACGATAACAAGACTCGTTTATTCAAGGGATTTACAAAGTGATTACAATATGATAGACGAAGGTAAGTTTTTTGTGGACCAATCTGTACATCTCTCCACCCGCCATAAAAATAAACAGTCAACGTTTTCGAGAGTAACAACTTCGGAAGCATTCACTAGTGAACGCATTACTACCCATATTGACCCTTTTAATCTGTAAGAAGCTGTTAGGAGGACCATCGTCATGTTGTTTGTAGGAAATTTGCAAGCCATTTTTATTATGGAGAGACGCAGCGCTGTGCACTTCGGCACACTCATAGAGAAAACACCACATTTGATGGTACGTGTCTTACAAAAACGGGTCCTGAACTCTTTGCGAAGTACTTTCGACATCTTTATGATGAGACGAAGACTACAAGTTGTGAGCAATACAACCATTTATAGACAACTAGGACGTTAGAAATGTTTGGGCTTCGTAAGGTAATTGTTTTTAGTATATAATAATATTACATTGTCGCGATGAAAATTCAACAATAAAAGTTTTGAACTTGAGATCGAAAGAGTCCAACACCTAAGAGTCTGTATGTTACACCTTATGATTGTCTGAATCTCTAACCGAAATGGGCGTTTCTAAAACTTGATCTTAGAAAAGTTCTACCTGAAGAATAATGGAGGTGGAGATAAGCGAAACCATAATCGTGTAGAACTCGTGCGTGTGCCCCACCTGAAAATGGCCATCACCAGAAACAAGAGCAACAAGGAAGGAGCGTTGATTGTCAGACTCACACAATCGGTTGTAGAACAACTCAACAGGCGAACGATAAATAAAAGAACAAATATCAACCGGAAGCCAAGTTAAAAATGGGTTGATGAGATTAATTTTTTTTTGCTTTTTATTTTTTGATAACTGGATCTATTTGTGCTGTACTCAAAGAGGTCGAACCTGCAGAAGGTATTTGAGTTGTGACGCGTTGGCGGTGAGCAGGGCGACATCAAGCATGCCCTGTGCAATCGATTTTTTCGTCGCGTATACGTTGGCGTCCAGGAAACCATGAATACTCCTGTTGTTGTTGCCATTCTAAAATCGATCATCAAAATGGTAATAGCTTGTTAAAAAGTATTTCAGCAGAGGGCTAGTATAGGCTTAGTTAAAAGATGCCAGCATACCCAAAGGACGGCTCTGACACATGGGGGTAAGATAAATTACTACATATAGCAGTAAAGGTCTACTGAATATATTCATAACTTAGAACTACTAAAAATGTTCCTATTGAGTGATTCGGAAGAGCAAGTAACGAAGTTGGCCCCCAAAAGAATTCTGTAAGTTGTAACATTTCAAAGTGAATACGTAAACACTATGTAAAAGAGCACATGCTTGATTTAATAGAACTTCACGATTAAGTTCGTCACTATATGAACAGTTATTTTTATTAGCTCATGTAATACGTTTTCATAATTTATGCTATCATTAGCACTCTTTGGCGTGTCGGAACGACCGATGTCCGTCTGCAAGCGATATCTTATATTACGGTTACTATTTTGAGAAGGTGTTTAACCAAGTTCTGAAACTAGCTCTTGGCGCAACGAATGATCACTTCACAACAGTTAACATATGGGTTCTTGTTTTCAGCTTGGAGCCGCGTTCTGGGTTAGGAAGCGAAGCTACACGAGAAAAATTAAGAGAGCGCCGTTCACTCAATACTCGAAAATTATCATTGCTAAAAAAAACTAGGTTGCTTTAAGAGACCAGCTTGCCTGCTATTTCAACACAGAGAATGCGAGAACGAAGATTTTAACTGATTATGAGAACAAACCGTGACGTTTTTAGTTACGTGATGAAGTATGTCGTTCCGCATCTTCACTTCAACTATGCCATTGATCATTGTGATCTCACTACGTTAACAAGGCGATATGACGTTTACGTCTGTTCCGTATAAAATAACGAAATCGTTAAGTAAAACGACTATTTTGATCATATCGTTTCACCGTAAATCAGTTGCTTCAAGGATAATTCACTAGAGAAAAGCATACGAGAATCTTGCGCATACAAACCAAAAAAACTTTTGTCATCCTATGATAGTGTGTATGCATTATAATAGAAGTATATTACAGTTGGTGCCTGGAGACATCAGCGCAAAGAAGAAAGGCACACCCAACGCAACGATACCAGTTGTCTGCATGGTCGGACAGAACTGTCCTTCAGACCTTCAAACGATCATCGACAGTGAACTAACGGCCACGACAAGTAGAGACGAGAACACGAGCAGTTATCGGCGCCAGCCGGCAGAATTTAATTGCTCAGGCAGGAAACGTTTGCTAGCTGACGAACAGATAACGAGATGGTCAGATTAACGATAGGCAACGAACATCTTACTACCACTTTTGCTGCTGTATAAAAAAAATCTCCAAACGAATCGTTAGCTATCGTAGCTACGACAAAGTTGATCCCTTCAAATGCAAGCACAGTCGATCCTCCCTGCTTCCTTTTTCTAGGACCAGCACCGACGACGACGACAACAAAGCGTATCCCGTTAAAAAACAACCGTGTATTCATTTTCCAAATGTTTTGAACGAAAACACATGAATATAAGCCACTTATTTACAGTCTGATCAACTATACTGAAGATAGTTGAATTGCTCAACGCACTGCGATCCCGTCGTTGTACATCAGTAAATCTGAAGTAGTTGTGTATTCGAATATCAGTGACTACTTGGTCGTCACATTAGACTGGGATTCTATTCCAATATTGTGACAGTTCCTCAGATACGGGCTTCGAACGAAAAGCATCACTATGAAAATGAATCAATATGCAAAACATTTGGAAACGGAAACGAGGTTTACTTGAACTGCGATCAAAACAGGGGAACTTTGCAGGTTGTATATAGCGAGCATTGCGTTTACAGGTGCGTTACAAAAACTAATATTCTAGAAAAGTTCACTCTCGTTTTTAACCTAAGGCCTTGCAAGGCCCTATTTGGCAAATCCTAAAATGAGATCTATAGTATCGTATACATTAAAGTATTTTTGTAAAAGATATCTGAAGTAACACTTTGTGCAATAGGTCAGGCCTACCCGAAATAGACCATTATTTTGCCAGATGGTTCAAGCCCAGGATCACAGTAGGGCGTTCCCTACTTATGTTTTACTTATATTTTTATTTCTCATGTTTGTTCCAATGTACTCAGTTTATAAGGAAAAAAAGGTATCCTTTAGGTAGTTGTCGGCAGTAAATATATTACTTTCGAGAGGAATGGTTATTGCAAACCTGGAATACAGGGCTGAAATTTAGGATTTTTTTTTCAAAACTGACCAGTTTAACTACCTTCCTCCCTAAATCACTTAGCTGGAGTTTATTGGCGTACATTCTCCTACAAGTAAAGGACCTGTGTCAGACAAACCCTAGCTTTAACATCTGCTTTACACATAAAATTAGTATTCTACCTTAAATCTTAACTTTTATCAAACCCAACTGACAGGTCGCTCTGGACGTCGCTCCGCTGCTTTGCAGTCTTACTCCAACACTTGTTACCATTCATTAACCTCGTTCACTAAAACAAGTAGATTGATTTGGTTGTATTTATATTCTTTGTTATCATTAATATCATACAGTCTACTGAATGCAAGCCCCAGCCAGTCTATACTAAATGATCGCTGACTGCCTTCTGCTCAGATAGCCTGATCTCCGGCCCCGTTGATGTCCATCTAGCTGTAGAAGCCAGCGTTAGTCATGAGACGCGTCGTTAGCAGCCAAAGGCCCTGTCAAACATGTCAGATCCCATTCCGCGTCCATCTGTCTAATACTAGTAACAGATACCCTATATTAATCTACTGTTGGTACGTTTTATTCCAATTGGTACACCGTTAATTATATGCTGTCTCTAGGATTCTTTAATTATTTAAAATGACGCGGGTAAGTCTAGCGCAAAACTGATTAGTCGTACCTTTCATTGCTTGAAAATCATCAACAAGTCAGTACGCACCATTCAATATAGTACGACCTATTCTGCACGTTTACGCAAAAATGTATTATGTGCCGGTGAAGTCAAAATTGACATCAGTTCAACTTCTCATAAATGTTTACCCTTTACTCGTCTCGCTGCTTGAAGAATATGCGGTTAAACATTATTCTATGATTCCCGCTATTTTTAAATAGCCTATGATAATCAATAGGTTTCAAGGTTCGTACGACGGTAGTAGAGCCTACAAAGAAGAATTGCGACCCAAATACGTTCTGTAAGAAACGTCATCCAAATGCAGAAATAGTACATGGTCTATATTAAATATACTTCAGTTTAAACTCATGTATCAATTCAAACTGCGACCCCACCTTAACGACTACTATTATCATTACCATACATAGATTTTGCAACAAATAAAGTCTATTGAAATACTTACTTTAGCAGTCCAGGCTTCTCTACAAGCCATGCCAACCGTTATATAGACACAACAGAGTACGATCTCGATATAATTAAGCAGTCCTCGGCCCACCCTGCACGTACTCTGTTTCAATTCTACATGTAAGCTACTTTTTACATCGCTCATTCGACGCTAAGGGGCTTTTAAGCTCAGCGGCATTGTTCAACAAAATGTTGGTCAGTACGACGATGCACGAATAGCCAATATTTCCACCTACCATAAAACGTCAACTGATCGTGCGCGCGTTCGCCTAAGCCCCTCGGTTCCCCCTACAACGGCAAGATCTCTACCCATCTGGCCGTCCACCATCATCTAGATCCTTGCTATTGACCAGACATACACCTACGTAGACTCGGTCTGCGCAACTGAGACAGAGACTTCGACCCGAGTGCACGCTATCAGAACTTCGAAAAGCAACGACCTCTTTTATTCTGACATGATTGGAAGGATGATGACAGCGTTAGTGGGACATGCCCTGCAAAAATATCACGTTTTCGTAACGTACTTTACGTTTTTTGGAACCTGTGAAAACCGTCCACAACGACTGCGTGGGCCGACAGCAAAGGTATGGAAATAATCCGGGAGTCATGTTATCAGATAGGCTGCACGGGAGCCCATGTTCCAAGTTATAACATCAGTCTAAAGCTCTAAGTCCCACTACTACGCTTCATACAGTACGACCACTGGGAAAAAACAGGAGAAGTTTTCATGCACCGCGCACACTATGAAGTTACTGCAAAGTTGTTGTTCGGTAACATGCTGCCGTTCGCCCACAGCTTGTGTCCCTTGGCCTCACAGATATAGAGCTAGCCGTAGTCCATACGCAGCTCGGTGGAGGATCCATTAATCGATTCGTATCCCGAACGCTTCAAAAGTCCAACCAGACGAATATATACGCCTCATGTTTCACACATTTTTACATACTACCCATTTGCCCACACTCGAATTGCCACCCGAAGAAGCTATAGACGCCTATTAGGATGTCGCAAAAATTACGATTTTGGTTACTTTCGTCGTTCTATTTCATGAACAGCTTCGAACGAACCGAGTGGCTCCGTCTCGTCCGTTTAGCCGAGCAAATTGCTTATTATCATACCCATAAACGTAAATGCAAGTGTGTATGTCCAGTAGACGCAGCGTGATATAGTGCGGATATTTCGCACGTAGTTGTTATTTCCGCTAACTATCTCAAAGCCGTTGATGTGTGATTGATTTCCATTTTGTTCCTGCTCACTGACCTCTAGCCAATAGCTGTTTGTCTTAACTAGCCGGTAGACGAATCTAACAAGCCGATACCATGCCACGGCATATATGTTTGTGTGTATGCAGATTTACCTGCTGAGGTAATTCCGTGGTCCATTTTGGATCGTGTATAAGTAGTGAATAAGTTGATGAGCGTTCGACAATGGTGCCCTGTAGCAATTACATGGCATTGTTTATCGTGCATTTGTGTTTGTATACGATATTGGGATAAAGCGATTTGACCGCCAAAACTGGCTATGTTGTATGTATGGTCGACGGTGATATGATAACTAGATATAATGTTATAGGCCCGAAAACTTTGACAAATCTATGCATCCGTCGTACATGCTCATAGAGTCACCCGCCGCGCACCACACACTAAGTTGCTTATTGTAAGTTACTTAACTACATATTATTTAAAAGACATACGTCTTTATATCCGCAAGTCTGTAGACATACTACCCATATACCCATACATAAAATAGAGCCCTACGTATCGAATCCGTTCAAATACTTTAAGTTTGCGGTTTAAGGATGCCAATAACATCATAGGGACGCCGTCCTTATTCCGGTGTCAACTCAGACGATAGCAAGACTGGTACGTAAGCAAGTTTTGCACAAATCCTGTATTAGAAAGATTTTTCTTTCTTCAAAAGGTACTTCAACAGTGATCAAAAAATGAGACAAAGCCCGAGAGTTCCAGCTTCCGTAATGGTGCCCAAAAACACTCCGGAGTCAAAAGTACTTAAAGAAAAAAGGTTCGGCCCACGAAAAGCTTGTACGTTTTAGCATATGTACGTCTCACTCTAGACCGTCCGACCTTATTTTACCACAGACTGCATAGAGTTTATCGTTACGGCATGCCAGTATAGACATCATAGGAAGAACAGATGAGAATTGCAATTGGACCCCGTTCAACGTGGAGCTAAATTTTCTTTGTGACGATTTCGGGCCCGGGTTCGCATTACTTGCCAGCTCGCTGAATCAATAATGCTTCATTGAATCCACCACACCATGGCTCTGCTGGCACCATATGAATGTTCGTCAATTTAAAAAACCAATTCTTGTTAAGCTGCAACTTGTAGCTACCCGAGAAGCGGTTGCCATGTCTTTGCCTCAACTACCTTAACAGCTACCAGTAGTAGCTATCAGTCGGCGCAGGGGCGTAGTTCCTGTTTTGGTCACCTACGCTCCCACGAATCAACAACAGCTACCCTATTCTATAGAAAACCGCACGCCCGCTCTGGTTGCGCAGCCATTTCGAACCAAACAAAGCCCGGATTTTCCGGGAACGCCAGGTAACTGTCGATTCCGGAAAATAAAGTCTATGGAGAAATAGGCAACCATCCGGCTAGTGAGATGGATCTAGGCCACTGGATGAACACCAGTTGTCACATGGAGTGAAAAGGGGCAAAGATACAGATTGATTTAAATTAACAAGGATGGGCTTCCAGGAGCCAGGATGGGGCTAAAGGGTCCTTTTGTTCACGTCTTCCGTGAGTAGACTTCCGATAGTTTGTTTGCTTTTCGCTTATAAGGGAAACATTAATGATATATA
>NW_019211455.1:17584288-17677858 GCF_002443255.2 Varroa destructor | reverse complement strand
GTGTATATCAGAGGCGGCGGTAACTACAACGCATACCCCCTACATGTAGCAAACCGGTTGAATTGTATTAGTATTCATTTGCATGCTTGATTGAAGCATGGTATTCGTGTTCGCACGCACGTCGACTGACTCTGATCGATGGTTCTGTGGTTTTGCATATATGTGGAAGGCTTTGTTTGCGTCTACTGCATCAGCTCGCTCAGTGACCCCGGATTACTTATCGTAATGCTATTCGGTAGCTATATAGTATCCGATCAGCATTGCAGATTCAGATCTGTCCTATTTGCTGGAACGTAAATTTAATAGCCGTCTAAAGGGGCCAATAAAGTCTGCTCCAATCAACAGAGCAAGTTATTTTTCAATCTTACACAATTACATACTGACAGCTTTTTACGGTGCACGACTCTAATCGAGCCTTCTGTAGCGGATTAACTGTATGAATAATGTTGGAAGTTGTATACATGGGATTGATATACGCTAGACTAGCAACAACCTATAAAATACCTGGTAAAAGCCTATATTCGATTACCTTCAGCCACTCATATACTGAATACAGACAGTATCGCATAGTCTTCTATTAGTGTTTTGATATAAGCGTTATTCAACTATCACTTGGTCGAACGATTGTGAAAGGGTAAGGATTCGGACCCGTACACAAAACGCAGACAGGATAAATATATTCGGTTCTGGTGTGTATAGACTTTCCATCGATCGTAACGAAAGCGTAAGGGACAATGGGCAGCGATTCGCTACGCACTGTCCCTTTATAATCAATAGGTGCTACTGATAAGTAGGTGAGTAGGTATAAGTTGGACATTTCGTTGAAAATTTAGAGTTTCTTCTAGCGAAGTTTGAAGACCATGTGACGAAGTGGTTAAAACGCATGCAGTAGAACGTTTCCTACACAAAGCTTATATTAAATCTAGTTACTATTAGTCAACAAAGCGTTAATTTCGCACTGACATCCTCGTAGCCCCATACTATTGAGCTTAGAGGCAAATGTTGCAGGGCAAAGCTTAAGTGAAGGAAAAATAATTTTGAATGCGATCCCATATATTGACTATTCGTAAACAACATACGATATATACTTTATCGAAAAAGTTTGACGAAAGAAAGTTTATGTGTGCAATTCATTCTCGGAGTAGACAGGGTAGCATCTAGAAAAAATTATTATTGTCGTACCGCACGTTATTGCCATGGATTTGTCAGAAAATTCCTTATCTAATGATTAGAAAGCGCAAGAATTATGGCTGCATGTGCTCCAATCTAGTTATCTCTCTGAAACACTTTCGCTGCCACCAGCAGCTGTGTATTTATCCGTCCGTTACCTTCTAAAATACGCAAAGATAGCTCGCTCAATTATTTCCGCTATCATTGAGGGAAGCGCCTTCACACGCTGCTTCAAATAAGTGGCTGTTGACCTTCAATGGTAGCTGACCAGGCGAAACAGTAAATTGGAGGAGCTTCCAAGGAGAAATTTCCAACGAGAACACGTATATCAAATACAACTTGAAAGATTTGTTTTAAGCAGTAACTGTTGATTACTTTTTTTTTATCGTTATCATTAGAGGCGGGTTGTTTTTTATTCCTGACTACAAGAACAGTTGGTAAATACTTGCCTGTCTTATCTATCATTTCTTCTTTAATTTCTAGTGTAATTAACGTATCTAGTATGTAGCACATTAGTTAGTTCAACTTTAAGGTTTCCGATAGGTCGCTGACACGACAAACAAGAGCTACTGGTCGAAAAAAAAGAACATTTTTCGCACAGATTGAGAGTCACGAAGCGTTTTGTGCTGTACAGAGATGTAAAAATATAGATTGAACATGACTAGTTCCGCAGCTGAGATGTAAGGATAGCAAAAGAAAATTCAGGTCAAGGGAACTGCGGGCGGTCGATAGGACAAAGCACTTGAACAGGGGGTAAGGGACGTGATGTACGAAGGTGCCTTCGAGATGCGGCAATCGCGTCGGCGTACCGCTGCTTCCGTGATTATGACTGGATACGATCGATTTCGGCCATTCTCTTATTTTTATTTATTCATGACGACAATGGCGTACAGTGAGCGATGAACTGCTGTTCAGCTATTATATGTTAAAATTATCCGGATTTTGATTGTTAATATTTCCACCACTTATTTGTTTACATCTAATTAACGGATGTTACGAAGTATTTGAATCGGATTAGTTGGTATAACAGATATTTTAAAGTAATAAATAACAAGAACTTGAATAAGGTCATCCATTTTTAAAATAAATATATTCATCGTAAGCGTAAACCAGTACTAAAAGATAAACGATACGTCAAAGACAAAATGGTACCTTAAAAGCTATGCAATAAAGAAGAAGAAGGAACGTTTACAAGTAAACTGTCCAAAAATCATAGAACTACTTAATGCTTTGGTGGTAGATCGAGGCGTTCGTTACAAGTTCACAGTTAGTGTTGAAGATTCGCTTCAAGCTCTCAGGACAAAACCGAAGAAGACAAGCCGCTACTATTGTAACGCTTCCACTTAGACGTAACGTATTACTTTGTCCGGTATTAATTATTCTCAGTCGCATCACAGGCCGACAGATTCCCGAGGATGCAAACGACAGTCAAGCAACACCTTGACATGAAATAGCTATCCACATTACACGTGTCTGTTTCCTCCGCTAGTTCAGCCACTATACCACTGATAGCAGCGAGGACAGCATACGAGCCCGCAATAGTAGGCTTCAGAGAAAGCGAACTACCAGTTTGTGGAATAGGTCTGAAGGATCCGGCAAAAACAGAATTTTTTTTGCAGTGCAAATAGAAATCGCTACGGTGTTTTGCTTAGCATCAACACAACAATAGCAGGACGATGGCAGCAAAGGGGTGTTGGAACCGTGGCCCGAATTCCATCGACGCCAGTTGATATTGTTGACTGCTGTCTTAGCGACTAGTGGTGAGCAAGGTATTGTACTTATTAAAGGAACAGCAAGTTGGAAGCACTGAAAGACTGAAAAACCGTACCGTCATCGTGCGGTGTGTTAGATTTACAATATACCGTTGATGAGTATTAGACACTTCTCGACAAATCGCGTCCACTGTTTCCTTTCAGCAATGACAAAATGTCGATCGAGGCAGACATTCGGCAGTAAACAACTGTGTACCAGCATCCTCTGTGTTAACCCTGTATCTCGTTGCATATATATATTAGGGCAAGGAAAAATTCCAATTCTCTACTCAGTAATTTTCTTCGGTTTTGAGCCTCTTAAGCTTAATCTGTAACGCATTGCAGATGGTGCCCGTCTGGCGCTACTGCTCGTCATGATGTCAGCCTTATGCTAACACACGTATTGCACGTACATGTACGTAAAACGAATCTAAGCTATAATATAAAATCTTTTTAACTCTAAGCGTAAAAGCTGATCATGTACAGTAGCACAAAACAATTTGCTTTTAGTAAAATATGGAGAAGGAACTATCTAAGATAAATTCTTATATATAACTAAATTATTAGAGCGAGTACGCTATTATGTGTTGATAAATTAGCTGTTGCTAGTACATTGATTTACACGTTTCATAATCTCTCAGTTCCTATAATAATAAATAAAAATTCCTTCAGGACTACTTAATAACGAAGTATCAAAAGTCGTACAATTTTTTGATTAAATGAATTGATAGATCTGATACCAACCAGCTGTCAAACGGGCTTAACCTAACAGCATTCAACAACGACTCTTCAAAATTGCCGCATCAACAAAACGTTCGGAGGCGATCCTCAAGCAACAGAGGGCTTCATCATGTGGCTCCTCGTCGAAACACTTACCCATCGCTAAACAAATTAACTAATGGACATTTCTTTCTAGGACTCGTTTACAATTTTCTACTTTAACTAACTAAAATGATATATTCTTGTTCACTTCCGACTGTATCCTCTGTCTTTATTGCACATTGATAACTATCACTGTCATTCGGGTCATCGCTCTTTTTTAAAACTCTTCACGTCATATCCAATTCTAGCGCTGAGATTTCTTTAAATAGAGGGACTCGCGAAACAAGACGGTATCGGAGAATGAGCGGAAACGTGAAATAAGTACGATGAATCTAATTAAGACTAATTAGCAGGAGCAGCCCTGCTGCGCTGGAGAAACTACCTCGTCATCGAGCTGACCGCGAGCAGAGACAACATTGAATGTCGAGTAGACTGGCAGAGAAAGTGTCATCGTCTACCCAAGTAATGACTCTGAACAATCTCTCTGTCACAAGAAAAACTTTGACAATTTGAAACGCAACCCGCCAAAAAAATCATGAACATAATAGTCGTACGCGTTAAAAGACACTGCTCAACGCAAGCGAGCCAACTAGTCATCTAGGAACCACAACAAATTTTCCGAAAATGTCTGAACTGTTGTTGATTTTGTTGTATAACAAGCTCGAACCGTAGTTAATGCTCTTATGTTTAAACGATAGTCGGATAGACACAAAAAGTTCCGCTTTCCCAGCGTTTCGTTGGCTTTATAGCTTCTAGCAGGAAGTTTACTTCTGCCTATTCCGTTGGAAAAGTGCAAAATTATTTTCTACTTCAACTTGTTCCAGTGCCCATAAGGCTTCAAAATAAGAAAAGAAAAAAAGCTATGATAGATTTGAATAATAAAAATGTGTTTTAGCTATAACAGTTAGCTGCAGTTTATATTGACTTTTCATAGTTGAGCAGTAGCATTCGTTACATATTGCAGAATGTTAGCTAGCTCCAAGGCCGCAAACGTATCGCGTAAATCGTAATGTAGATCGGTAAAGTTTCTTCCACCACCGTAATTGATAAGGCCAGCTTCTGAACTACAGCATAAAAGCATCTAAGCGCAGGAAGCCTATGCAGCCGTCGAAATGATCAGATGCCGTTTTCAATCGGCCATCAGCAATCATGGGTATGAGTAGAAAAAAAACTTACTTCTACGGGGCTTACGGTCGCCATCATGCAGTGCTTCCTTCGAAGGCCTACTTCACTGTTCCTCTTCGACTATACAATGTTGTATTGCTTCTCAGTTCTTAAATTGCTCCCTTTTTTGGGAGCACATTCACAGAAAAGTTGATGCCAACTTGCATTATCAGCAACTTAGTATCACCACTCACCACGACTGGCGAGTAACTCACGGGCACATACTAATTCTGTTGTTCGCCGAGTTACTCCGTTTACACACGGCAAACGATATAGCGTAACGTGGTAAAAACAGGCCAACCTCATGCGCATTTGCCTGCCTATATGTTACGGACTAGTCGCCCGCGAATCGCCCTTGGCTGACTGAGCGACACTTGTCTTCACAGAAGAAAGATAAATTACACTATCAAGAGAGCGTCTTGATTGCCACCGACGGGATCCCACCAGCGTTGGTGCCGACTTTATCGACTGTAACTCGGTATCGGGGCGTACAGAGCTGTTGTGCTGCTGCACGCTGTGACAAAAACAGCAGTTGGTCGTATAAACGTCGTCTGCGTAGAAGCAGTTTCAACGGAACGGTACAGATGAGAACGCATGCCGCCGACGTATGCTGATTGAAGAAGTGCTTACAAGCAATTAAACGTTCTCAGCACACCTGTCCCGCCTTGAGGTGCGCCGGCGTGCACAAGCCAATTTTCGTTGTCTATCCTGTCGAATTATTCTATCCAAATCTTGATTTTCCTGTGCTGTACGCTGATCTGTCTGCGTACGGCGTTGCCTAGCAGTGTTATAAAATCCTGTGAATATGAATCGGTTGCTTTGCCCGAACGCAGCTTCAGGGTCGGCGCGCTAGCAAGCAATGATGCCAGACCGAACTGTGGCTAGATGCTGGCGTGCATTAGGAGAGGATCAATCTGTCTGCCCTCGCTGGGGTCCCGCCAGCAGCCGTAGCTATTCGGTCCCCGAACGGTCGCTATCCTGACGAGTCACGACAGTCGAAGCAGCAACAGCAGCGACATTAGGAAACTACAGTAGTGTCTAAACAAAACCTCATATATTGAAATAACACGTTCAGGGATGCCGGAGAGCGCACTTTCGCTAGAAGTGTTTCTCGCATGGGCTGAGCAACGTTTAGGAGAGGAAAAATTTCGGACTGTATTGTCACGGCTTTCCACTTTCGTTCGCAGAACCACAGCTGTCTTGAATTGTAGAATAATTTGATAAGATAAATAGAAATCGCCGGCAGATATATTTTGTGGGCATATTATGAATAGAACAAGCATTATGTTTTAGACTCATACAGGTACGATGAAGTACGCCAGTGCATCGAGTTTAGTCGTGTTCAACAGATCAACGCTGTCCATACAAAACAAACAGAAGATTAGTTTGACGCCGAACGGATCATCAATAAGAGGTTCTACGTTAATCTTTTACAAAAAATAAAAGTTACTATTATTATTAATTATTTACAATAGTAAGTCAATCTTATTATGATTTTACGCAGTCTAACCGTAGCTCCACTTTTCCCAAGCGTCCTTGGGTAGAAGTGAATAAACCTCGAGAACTCTCTCTCAGCAGTTTAACTCAGAGGCCAACGCTTTCGAAGTTAGAAATGCACAGACGAACAAACGTACAGGATGGGCGACCATTGTAACCTTAGCAGCGTAACTTCGAATTCGCTCGATAGAGAAAAAGCCATAAATATTCACCGATCTGGCTCAAAGCATTGCTATAGTTTATTGTGCCGCTTTGCCCTTTCATAGTTTTAAAGAACACTTTTGACAGAACCCCAAACGGTTGGCAGGGGCCAGTAAATCTGACGTCGTATCAGAACCCCGCTTACTGTATCATAGGGGCAATGAGTATGAGTCTCTCAAATAGGTGCCACATCAGACCAAACCAAGAGCTGGCATTGTGTATTCCACTGATATGGTTTATAATTTTAGGTAGTATAATAAACGAATTGAATGAGACGCGTCACGCAAAAGCTATGCAGCCCCACCTGTATAATATGGCTAGCTAATACAATTCAACGTAGGCAAACTTCACTAGTATCATAAATATGAAGGACTTTTTATCTTTGACACAGGTTTACAATATCTAGTAAAAGCATCATATTATCAACAGCATCGAACTCTTCCGGGTGGTGACACATATATCGTTTTAGGCACCTTAATCAAACTGAGAGTATGACAACGCAATTTGCAAACCCGCTATTTGACATCAGTCAACGCGGATACACTGATGATGAGTCACCCACAACGTAATGGTGTGGCATCATAGCGAAAGGGGTACGGAGTCGCTGGCAGGGTCGTGTTACGAACACTTCGCCATGGAGACTGTATTGTAGTACAATCGTTATGCGAATGGACTTCATTTCACATTACAGAGTGGGGAAAAATGCAGACACCCATTGTGCATACCCCGGAGTCCTGTAGAATTGAAGGACTTGGTTGAGCGGGCGCGTGGAAGACCGCTTTTCCTAAGGCGTTGTTACTAGAGGGTAATCTATAGAAAGTGCGAGGAACGAGATCATAGACCCAGAAATAGGCCTAAAGATAGGCTATATTCAAATCTATACTGGAGTAGAACCTTGTGAGAGGGCCACACATAGTTGTCGTGCGATAAAAATCTCTACATTAATGGATAATACGAACCGATATCACAAAGGCGACCTCCAGAAAATGTAGCAAAGCGCATAACACTTAATCGGGCAATGCAGCGAGTGTACACAAATAATTTGGCTGCAGTTCCTGTAAATATAAACGTACGCTAATCGCTTATGGCTGAATAGACCTGAGAAGAATGGATTGAGCATCGACATGTCAAAAATGTGAGACTATGCTTGTACATAATAGTCAACAAGTAAAACATTAAATTATTAAGCAAATTTCCTTAAATAAGTAACTTTCTCTATTTACGAAGTTTGAAAAGCAAATCTTTACGAGTTTCTGCACTGATTATTAGGAGAACATGTAGAATTGAAATAACAGCCAAATTAATTATGTAAATCACATTGAATAACTTTATCACAAGAGAAAGTGATATCAATATTGGGTAAATATTGCTTCGTACCCAATGGGTGTGGGTAGTACTTTTGCGATAACTCAAAACTTACCTCAAACCGAGCTGCAGAGGTTCGGCCGAGTCAGTTGCGTGTACGGGGCTGTGGGAGATTGGATGATGTGGGTGGGGGACTGATGACTCACATCATAAGGGTGAAACATGATAAAGCTAGTAAAAAATCGTGCTGTGGACCGAAGAAGTCCCAATAAAAAATTAATTGATACAGTCAGTTTTGAGTGATTTTTATTGACTGTTGGCATTTAGTATTAATCGTTTGCCACCTATGTCAGTTGCCCCGCCACTGCACTGTTAACTAAACCGTTCTGCAGAACAGTTTTTTCAAATTATGTTATAAATAAACGAAATTTTGGGTCTAATTGAGCTGCATACTTATAACCCTGACGATACATGCACTATCGTTTCTTCACCACATCAACATTAAGTTTTTACATAAGATGCATAATTTACTTTTATATTACAAGTATTTTACAAATCCAATCACGTTATTACGAACCTCTCTCACTATGTTTTACAGGCACTTTATAAGGGGCTGTGTAATAGCCAGACTCATTTAATTTAGGGAATTTAATATGATTGGTTAAGAGAAGCCATAAATTTGTTATGTTGGTTTACGCTTATATATGAACTCGCTGATAAGAGAAATGACAAGCTTTAGAAAGAAAATGAGAATTCTAAACAATGATAACCGTTTTAATGTTCTTTAATGGGTTCTTTTGGCTCATTTTATTAGTTAGCTACATATAGGTTGGAAATAAGTCTATGTAAATAATAGTCGCGTCCTCGTGGGTTATCCATTTACGAATCCACTGATTTTTTATGAAACGACAACTCATGTGCATATTAAATACAACCAGATACGTTTTGCGGATGCATAGAACACGACTTTTTAATGTCCTATTCGACTTCATGCTAGAGATTCTCCTTGCCAGCACTTCCAGAGAGCATATTTTAGCAGTATCCAAGTCGTTAGACAAGTGTTAGGCTACAGGTTCTTGTCTATAATAGTATACAAAGATAATCATAATAATTATTATTATGGTTTAACTTCATTGACAAGATTACAGAACCTTTTATGCAAACGTGATATTGCAGAATATGTGTTTATACCATCTCAATGCTCATGAAGAACCACCCATATTTGGCGCTCGTAGACGATACCGAAATACACGTCATTCACACATGAGACTAAGGTACATTTATCGTTTTCAAAGACACCGTAAATAATAATTAATTTAAATTAAAGCTGCGTTAAGGGCAATAGGACATTAGCTTACGCGTTGGTGGAGAGAAATTTCAACTCTGCACAAAAATCAAACTAGCCCGCCAAATATAATTTTCACCAGTTTTTGCCGGCTTCTAAAGTAGCTCCTGTTAGCTTTTTGTCTTGCCAAAGCATACGTTACGACTTGAATATGTGTAGAATAAGGAGGAAAAAGATGTCAAACTGTGCCACCTGCCAAACCCTACGTATATTCCCAGTATAATAATTCCGAACATAAAATGGGTACCTATCGACGAAAACTAAGCCAGGATGCAATAGATGGTACTAAACCAGGCAACACATACAACGTACTAGCAACGATAAACATTTTGCACAGGTGAATTTCTCCATGCCACTAATATGGTTAATTAATAAGGTTTTAAGCCGTTGTTAGCAAATTTACGGTTGTCTTTGAATTCACTCATAATAATCGTTAAATTGCTTACTGATTCGCTGTTTCCTGTGTGGCTGTTTTGGCGATCTGAAATAAAAAATTCCCTCTCAACTAAGCAGACGAATTCTCTGTCATATTTGTTTGGTGGTAACATGTGCATGCACGGTGAGTGCGGTTCCTCGCAGACGAATTGGGCGAGGGCCGTTAGACACAGCTGCGGCTCTATAGCACTGCAGCGACATTAGATGATCGAACACGTCAGTCGCAATTCAGTTGATACAGGCATCATCATCACGAAGGGGTGACCCCAATACAGGGGTGTTGCAGGGAATGAAAATAGAATCATAATTCGAAGACAAACAGACGTCAATACTTTTCAAGTGAATCAGGCGGTAATTGTACTACAGGTGATTTGGTGCAGTGCAAAATAGGCGAACAATAACGAGTTGAGCTAAGAGGCGGTATGGAGGCATGCGAGGAGCTGGAAGAGGCCGAGCGCCTTTTAAGAGAATTGGCCGTGAGAGAAGTGAGTGAATGATTTCTCGACAGCTGGATGGCAAGATGCGCCAGCCATCAGTATCTGTATAGCAGTGTTTTGATCGAACTCACAATAGGCAATTATGTGGTACGCGCACCTCATATAATGTCATGTAAGATTTTGAATAAATGAACGCAATGATATATATTAGCATAAAAGATAGACTGACAAATCGAGTTATGTTGTGTTAACTTAATCTATAGCTAAAATACGGTGCATGTTCAGAGAGGATTCAAACTAGGGTCCTCGCGGTAATTGAGTTTCACATTTTCTGCAAGGAAATGATGATACGATTTCGAATAGATTATTTTTTTTAAATGTTTATTAACCATCTTTATACCAATTTGTAATCAAAGTAATAAGCGAGCTAAATATTTCCCTTCTTCGGTAGATGGATGCTCTTTTCAGATATCGTTATACATTTCTTATACATAGATTTTATGTGATTCGCAAGTACGGGCGAAAATCAAAGAATCGGTCGTGATTCGATGAATTTTTCTTCGTTCATTACTCCACGTTATTAAATGTTTATTAACACTCCACTGGTGACCTCTTTTTGTGAGCTTAAGGGCACTTGCTAGCAATTGAAAACGTGTCAAGTTACTGATATCCTAAATATGAAGGAAACTTGTTTAGCAGGCTAACATTTCTGATCGGCCAATAATTATCTTAATTAATTATATTATGATTTGAGAATGAACTTGTTTTGCTACTTACGTCATCTGCCTTCGCGGCTGTGTTGCTTGCAGCATAAATTGTGCACGTCTATGCAATACTAAAAAAGTAATGGTTTTGTGTTGCGTTATGACAATATTTCAGGAAGAAACCAGTAAGCGGTTGGAGGAACTGGTTCTCAGCCATGCCAACATTGGTGAAAAAATCCTTAAGTTACATAAAGTTGTGTGAGTTCTATTTTTCACTACCGTTAATGTGTAAAAATCAAAGTTGTCCTCGCGTCGGCCAATCAGTATTAGCTCAGCGGGCAAGTTTTGCTTGGTCCGTTGGCAGAAAATCATCTAAAAATTAAATATGATAATATACAATATTTTTGAGTTGCTTTATTTTCTATATACTGCTGTTGTCTGAGTTTGTCACATATTTTTTTCTATCCTAAGAACAGAGTCTAATTCGCTCAATTTTACTGTAGACCAGCATTTCAGTTCCTTCATAGTGATACGGAAGAGCTGACAAAGATTGTAACGTACACATCCTGTTTAGCCGAAAATATCTCTCGAAAAGTGAAACAACTTGACCTAGCTAAGGTAAACTGTTTTTGTCTTAAAATGCTGATATCAAATTATATGTTAATTATAGCTACCAAATTAAAAATTTCATATATTTGTCGATAAAGTCAGCTATATAGATTTGCGACATTTACAGCAAATTCTAATATGTTTGTTCAACAACCCATGTTTTTCAATGTAATTTATGTAGTGATTAATTTTTTTCTTTGACTGTTGTTTTGCAGAGTCTAGTAGCTGGTAGTTTACGCCGTGTAGAGGACATTATGGATCTCCGTGCGTGTACTGAAGGCGTAAAAACAGCTCTCCATGATGAAGACTTTGAACAGGCAGCCGCTCACGTGCATCGATTTCTCGGTAAGCAATAAACGACTAATGATAAAAGAAATCGCTTTACATCATGGATCCATTATGTCAACATGTAGAACCAAGAGTTCTTCAACGTTAGTGACAAATGGTCAAGAAATCTTCTCAGTTTTTTTGGTCTGAGTCGTCTCAATGGTAGTAGCTGTCAAACTTTCTGGTTTTCACTTTGAGCTTGATTTATCGTCTGTGGGTAAATCTAAACTTGTTTCAGCAATCGACACCATTTGTTATTTGGGAAGACTTTTCCCTTGATTCTCGGCTGTTTACGTTTGTACATCGGTAGCTGTCGATCTTGTTTTTTGTTATTTGCAGGGCTGGATCAACGGGGGCTGAGGTCGTGTGTTGGTGACGAAATGGTTGAAGGAACAAGTCTAGAAGAAGCCTTCAGCGCCCTCACAGCTGCGCAAGGCACGCTTATCGACATAGTTACCCAGCGATTTAATGAAGCGCTCTCCCGATCGGATCAGGTAGGAAGAACCGTTTCGGTCGCTTATTAACCACTGATGTAAACAAAAATGTAATTCTGCTTAGATAAACTATTCTGCTTTTTTGCTGATTTCTGTGTTAATCTGCAGGCATCAATCGAGCGTTTCTTTAAGATTTTCCCACTTCTTAACCAACAGCACGAGGGCTTAACGAAATACTCCAACTACCTTTGCCGACAAGTAAGAAATTTTCTATCTAGTTTTTTTACATTAAATGGTGTTTTTCTATTCTTTTTGCGTACATCCTATCTTCTAGTTAAAACGATAGTCGATTCATTCACGACAAGTATCTGTTTGCATCTGCCGAGCTAAAGTTAAGTAATTTAATTCAATTATCCAGCTATAAACAGCTTAGATTGTTTTTTCAAAGCATTTAATTCGGTTTCGCGGAGTGATAAGCGAACAAGTTTCTGATGCCTCATGTTGAGGGTGCGATGTTCCTAATGGCTACCCTAGATTACGTAAATTTTCATTTGTTAAATTTTCACCAAATAGATTTATCTATATACATAATAGGTACCACTATTATGCTAATCTATGAAGTTTACAAATATCGACTTTATTTAACTTCTATTAGGTGACGGATAATGCATGCCGATCCCTTCGAATTGCACAAAGTATGTCGAAGTCGGACAAAAGATATGCCGTAGCGCTTGCCGATTCATTTAGTGAGCTCTTTGAAGACGCCGCTCGACTGATCGAAATCCACCAGCCACTCGTGGAGAGATATTACGGTATTAATAAGTAGACGGTTCTTTCTGTCTTATACATACATTTGGGCTTCAGAACCGAAAATGTTTTTAATTTCAAGTTTGAATCATAAGTTAAAAAGTTTTACGTACTGTTCATGTTGACGACTAAGTATGCAGTTATGATTGTTCGACAACAAACTAGGTATATAATAAAATGCATTGTTTCATTATAAGACTGAAGTGATATAAGCCCACATTTCTTTCAGACTGGTTGTTGTTATAAGACCTTTAAGTTTAGATTTGACATTTTTTGATAGACGTATTCTCGTTGTCTTCTTTTGAATTCTTTTTAAGGTCACGGTGAGTTGTACGTTCTTGTAGAGATCCTCCATCGGGAAGTTTGTGTTCAACAACGACGTATCTTCCAGGAACTGCTTTCAAGTCGTGTGCTTGCTCGGCGCTGTAAAAAGGCTCAGGTAAAGGGTTATTCGCAAAAGTGTTTATTTGTATCGTAAGCATGATTCATTGTATATCTTCGAAGTCGGATGACAAAATAACGTAGGATTCATAAAGATATTTTATATTGGTTGTAGTATTTTCTGAAAGTAAAGTAGGAGTTGAAGTCTATAAATTCTTTCTATACTGTGACGAAAGTTACTAAGAGATCTGAATCTCTACCTTTGATCTAAGTCATCTTATCGTCATGCCGATACTGGAAATGTTTTTTATATTTATTTGGATTATTTTCATGCCAAGGAATCTTTGTCATAGTTAGTGCAAGCACTGGAGACATACGTCAACGAATTCCTGTTCTTTTTTATTTTTTCTACAGGACACGTTGATCAAGGGCAGTCTAACAGATCGATCGTCAACCGGGCTCCGGGGTAATTCAAGTTCTGGCAACCTCTACGCGACGCAGGATCCGCTTATTGAGACTAAGGAAGTGAGCATCTAAATTAAAGGCTTTTTATATCTTTAATTTTGTTTAGAATTTTGGTGGCTAGTTCAAGTCTATACCAGTTGTAAAGCTAGAAGATCCTGATACTTTCTCAGAGGTTAGTGACATTTTTTGAAATGGCATTCACTTTTGAAAATATGCATCTTGCCTGGCCAAGATAGCTATTTGGTGTACCTTTATTCTCTTTCGAACCCAGTAAATCATGACCTGTTCTGTAAAACGTTTTTCAGGTAGACGCGATTTTGGAGGAGCTAGCACTAATTCATAAACACGCAGAACTCTATTTTCGATTTATCAAGCGTCGCGTCAATGTAAGTTTTTTTTTATTTGAGATCAAAAAATTACACTAGCAAATATAAGTTGACTATCATTACTTATATCGTCTTGTGTATATCATAGCGATTGTGAACAAATGCACTGTTTTATGAAATAATGGCTACAATATTAACCATCAAGCATAGGGCATTTAAAATTCAATTCATACCGATTGATCTTTGCAAAGCAGGACGATCTGGAACAGTCGAAGCTATCGCCGGAGGTGAAGGCATCTCGGATAACCGAACTTAATCAAAAAGTGGCTGTGTGCGAACTAAATAAAGATATGCAAGAACTAATGAGCTATTACATCTGCCTTGAGGAGTTTTTCATGGTTGAATCTGTTAAAAAGGTGATTATTGTTCCAGATATATATATATATATATATATATATATATATATATATGTATGGATGCGATAATAATAATATAAATTCGTTATTATCGAATCCATATATATATATATATATGGACTTCACATTGGTATTATCTACGTGACATAATGCGTGTGTCGAGGTTAAACAAGTGGTTTCTAAATTCACTTGTACAGAACGCGCTGTCTGGCTACCAAATAAATTCCGCGTTGTTATAGACGATTGCATACGCTTATGATGTTTCGTTAAACTAATTATCTTTCCAGGCTGTTGAATTGGAGTCATTCGAGGAATCTTCTCCAACGTCTTCCCTACTAGACGATGTATTTTTCCTTTTGAAAAAATGTCTTCGACGAGCCTTTTCGACGGCATCAGCTGATGGTGCCTGTGCCATGCTTAACCATTCGGGCTCTTTAATAGAGGGTGAATTCGCGCGCGCTAGCCAAGAGCGTCTTCAAAGGGGCTTTCCTACTGGTGCGATGATGGACCATGCCATTAATATTATGCAGGTTTGTAAGTTCTTTTGATTGATAACAATACTATCTTAGTGAGGTTTGTACCGTTTTTAACCGTTTTTAACCTGTAGTTCTAAATGGTGGAACGATCTTAAAAAGTGAAGATGCGATATAAGATGTGTTAAAAACACAGAAATTGAAGGGAATATTATACAAGTTTAACTTGACTTTCTGAGTTTTCATCTACTAACCGAGCCCACAAGAAATAAAAATACTAAAAAAAACCTGTTCTTAATTTGCAAGATAGCGTCTTTAAACAGCTTACTACTTAGCAAAGGACATATATTGTTCATTTGTCTGACCATTTGTCTGACCGTGACATATCTCTTGCTTGATTCTTCAAGGGTAAATTGCAAAGCCAGGCAGAGCAAGAGCGTGATCGGGAGCAGTTTGTGGTGACGCTGAACAACCTCGACACGGCTTGCGATTACGTTGACACGCTTGTTACTGCACTCACTGTAAGAGAGTTTTTCTACTTATTATATACTATAATCCATTTTCTCAAAGCAGTGGTTTCCTGCTTTTCAAAAGTTCTACATGAGCCCTTGTAAAAATGTAAAGAAAAATATGAGTGAAAGCTTAAATAATAAATTATGTTTATTGCATAACAATGGCTTCGATGAACACATTAACCGTGTGTATTCGTTCATACGTGCGTTCTTTCAGGCCGAATGTCCAAAGCGTTTCCCGGGATGTTCAGCACAGGAACGCGGGAAATTAGAGGCTTGTCTTGCAAATGTGGGTGCAGCAGGTGCCCGCCTGAGGTCGCTGTCATCGGCTGGAATTGGTCAGTTGTGCGCCTCTGCAGTACGGCCGCACATTAAAGCGGCCTGCGATGCCTTTCATACAGCCAACCATCAGTTGTCGGAGGTAGGGAGAAGTTGCTAGAAGGTTCTGTTTTTTTTTATTAATAGTAACAGGAGTTAGTAAGATGACAGGGTGGCCATTGTCATATCTTAGGCAACTAGCAAACCGAGACCGTATATAGGTGTGCACTTGAAATAGTCGCTCAGCTTTTCTCTTAACTAACACATTAAGAAAATGCTACGCATACTTTGAATCGTATTTCGATACTGATCTACATACTGTCCTGTTTGGGAACAGTTGTTTCTGACGCTCGTTTGCATGCGTTTAACCAGTACTCTGTGTGATACTGTTACATGTTGCCTCGAAAGGCCGAATTCGCTCAATTGGAAGCAGATGATGGACTCCGTCCATTTATACAGCAGCTTGTTATGAATCTGGATTCATTACTGAATTCCTTTCGAGAAGTGCTCACGGCCAAAAACCACGAACAGCTCGTCGCGCTTGTGGCATCTGAGATCACGCAGCTTTTGGAAAAAGCGGCCCTCAAGACCATCTATAATCGGGTATGCTTCGAAAAAATTTGGCACTTCTAGAGCATGGCTTCCCCCATTCAGCTACACCGACAGTTTTTGACGGTAATAGCTGTTGGTATGAATGTAAACTTGACAACACCAGCTTTAATATTGGATTCAAGTGATTTTAATGTTTTGCAAGTAACCAAATCTGCAATAACTGTTGTACAATTTTTCCAAAGGCATAGGTTTTTAGGTATGTTGATAAAAACATGCTCATCAATTGAGCCCCCATAGAAGTTAAGTTCTCTCTAATCTAATTAAGTTCCACCCTGTTTCACGTTCTGTTTAATTAACTTGTGATTGCAGCTAGGTGGCATGCAACTGGATAAGGAGCTGCGGTATTTAATTGGCTATCTAACTAAGGTTGCTAGTTGGAGTATTCGAGATCGATTTTCCAAGCTCACCCAGATCTCCCTGCTGCTTAATATTGATAGTGTAAGTATAACTTAATAGTTAGTTACTGCTAAAATGTTTTAGTCATTCTTATTCATCCTTATGTCAATGTTGTACTTTACATTGTTCACATGGTGGTGCTTTCGGCTTTAGATAATCTAAATTGTAATAGTTAAGCTTTTATCTTACCGGCTTTACAGATATCGGAAGTAGAGGAGATATGTTCGGCGAATCAGAGTTCTTTAACGTGGCGTTTGACGCCAGCCGAAGTCCGCCAAGCACTCGGATTGAGAACCGAGTTCAAGTCAGACGAAATCAAAAAACTCCACCTGTAAATAGCTTTAACATAAGTGCACTAACTTAAAACATCAAAGAGTCATCGATTGACTAACAAGTTGCAAAATAAATTTAAGCTGTTATATTTTCGGAAGCAATTTGTGTTTGTTTTTTTGTTCCATTGTAACCGTCTCTAGCCACATAGTTGTTACTAAATTATTTCTTCTAAGGTAACAACTAAGTTCAGAATCAATGTTAATTCATGAAATGTGGTTTATTGCTTATCTTATGCTTTACTACGTTGATCTAAGCGATGCAAATTACACGCAGAAACTATTGGTTCTATTTTCATAAAATTTTTCTATAATTAAATCGATTACAATGAAATAAGTTAGTATGCCGGATGCAGGTTTTAAGCAGAATGTATTTCTAGTTGCCACGAAAATGGTCTCCAGCAAAATGATCAGTACTGGTCAAGGAACGTTTTTTGAATGTTTTCTATGATCTTCCTAAAAATTTGCGAATAAAGGTTGAGATTTAAGTATACATATGGGATAGCACTACTTAGTCTGCCAGCCAGGCTTGCCTAAAATCCAGGTAAAGATATGGCCGTCCATACACGGTCACTGGCTATGCAAATGCTTGGAACCTGCACAAAAACTGTAAATTCTGTTTCTGCGATCGATTGTTATAACCCTCGAATCGCAACAAATATGGCTTTAGATCAGCTAAAACTACTGAGACCGTAAGCGTTTCAGCTGCTTCAGTTCGATGGTAGACCTCTTATGTATGTTAGGCAATTTTCTATACTAGCCATTTAAATGTACTAAAATTCAATTTTAAAGAAATCTTCGATAAACGAAATACAAAGAAGGTTACTTACTAGGAAAGCATATGTAAATAATTATTTTTAGAGACATTGATATAGAAATATTGAAATTTTGTGGACTTTAAATTAAGATGGACTGGTAGTACTTTTTGATTGTAACTTGAAATTGAATTTTACGTCACGAGCTGCCCTTATGCATTGCTTGTTTGAATTGTTTGTTTGGTTTTCCCTAACCAGTGTAATCGTTGAGTAATATCTATGACGTACACATATGACGCGTGTAAAATTAAACAGTATAGTTAGGCTTATTAGCTAGCGAACATTGAAATCATATTGGCTATATGAAATTGGTAATATAAAACAATTCAGCTAACAATTCGGCCGTTGTCCGCGTTCAGTTGATCAACACATTAACTGTCTATGGCTAACTTCCTGTTAAACCTTTTCAAAACGCGAGTTTACGCTGGGCGCGTCGTCGTGATTGGCTTAGTGACAGCAGTGCCATCAGAAACAGTTAACTAATTCAGATGTTTGAATTAATCAAGCAAGTTGGGCTTAGTTAAAAGGGGGCTATAATGGACTGTGGTGATAAACGGGCTATTATTTCATATTAAAAAAAGGGCCATCCTATATAAATATTGGATTTCTTTACGCTCTGTGACTTTTTTTTTTTAACAGAAAAAGAATTTGCTACGGTTTGAGTGAGGCTAATATATCTATTATATCTCTCGAATATATGTATTCTCGAAAAATCACCAATGCCAACAATATTATCAGGATGATAAGCTGTCCCTGCGGCTATATCGTTCTCTTTGATGACTAAGTCTACTTTTTCTGACTTGATGCAGTCACCTTGTACTGCTCCACAGATGAACTGTTCATCCAAAACTATACAATTCAGTACGGTAGTGAATATGGTACATCGATAAAACCCTAATATGCCTCGATTTGCGTCAGTTAGCCCCGTTTTTAGCAAAAGCGAAGATCGATTTCTTCAATTGTACCCTTGGATTTACTTGAAGCAAATATGTTTTTCTCTTTAGTTGATTAGCAAATTAACGACAGTGATTTAAAATTCCGAAGTGATCAATATCAACCTTGATGGCCTGAATTTCTACTCGGATCGCGTATTTCCAATGGTTACGATCTATCGAGAGCTTGTGCGACTGTTTGCCCAGAAATAATCAAACTGCCATTTCACCACTTTTAGACAACGTTGCATTGGCAATAGTATCGGTCATAGTATTGGTTCGCCAAACGATATCGTCTGTGACCAACGATCGAATAGGTTAACCACAAGTCTTAATAAGTGCGGTAACCATTGTCCCATAGAAACTACAGCCTAGATATAGTCACTTTACAGCGTCGCATTTAGCCATATATTAAACATATTCAAACAGTTCTTTGCTCAAACAAAATTGAATACAGGATATTATTATAAAACTCTGTGTACGCGAGTCGTTTTATTCCATTTGGAGCATAAGCAAACAGAAGTTCTCGGTTACTGAAAACTGCTAAACGTAAGCAGTTTGTGGTGACGAAAGTGAGGCTTGGTGAAGATAGTACCAGTTGACCTGATGTTTTAAGAAACTGACGTTTGAATTCGTACGTGTATAAATAAGCCTCTTCACATGGTATCAGTCTAAGCAAAGCAACAATTATTCGGAGCACGTATAGGAGGTATCTATAAGGGCTTAATAAATACTTACATAATTTTTCCCTACGGCTGCATAGTAAGTGATACATATTCAGTGTATGTACATAGCAAACGCAAAAAAAAACAATCAAACAGAAGCCGACAATGAAGAAGTAACCGCCGACACTCAGATTCGCGTGCCTCAGGACTTTCGTCCTTGGGAACTCTTGGACACTACAATAAAAGTATACGGATACTCTATATCCTTAAATAAAAAAAACAGCTATAAATAAAGTGCACCAACCAACTCAAAAATGGTTCAAGCGATTTTGTGTCTTTTTGCATGTGGGTGTCACTTGACCAAAAAACGACCTATTTAAGCTAAAATAACGTTTTATTGAAATGTATAACGTTTTTCATCTCGAGTCCAACTAAGTAAACTGGGAAAATGGTTGTCTCTTTTTTTTAAAATTTATACAATAGGCACAAAGTGTAGCTTTTTGCGGTTTAATATGCATAGAGAATTTTATAAATTAATAGAAATTCAATTTTGAAATAACGGCATCATCTCGAACGGGCAACAAGTGAATAGGCTACAATAGTGCAGTGTTCAGAGTAACCGAATATTCGTAGCGAAGTAAGTGGATTATTGAAGCAAAGTGATCGAATTGACAAAGCTATGACGGTGTAACAGGGAAAGGTAACGGAATGACCCGGAAGGCGTAAAGGATTCACTGAAATCCAGTGATGAGAGAGCCTCAAAAAGAAAACAACAATAGTCGAAAGAAGGAAACGGGTGCAAGGAAATGATAATAGAAACCCAACAGGTCGAGGAAGCAGTTTAGGTCAAGCAAATTTAAACCTATTTTACGTTTAATTGGGAAAAGTGACGAACGTTTGGTTTGTAAGCTTAAAGAAGATTATTTCTTCAAACACCAGGACTGAGTTTATAAGCCCAGGTGTTTGATTATAGAATAGTCGGGTGTCGTACGTGTGTGATGCTACTTGTTACAGAACGAATCAAACGGCGACGGCTGCTTAGTTCCAAGATTCAATAATAATTTTTAGAGCACTACATGCTTATAAATACGCATAGGTGAAAAAACAAAGAAACGCAGACGAGTCTGCAATGCTGTCGCTATTGTAGCAAGACGTCAAACGTGCGTATCAATAGGCGAAGGTTCGGTATTGACATCGTTGTTAGTAGATTTCGATACGCACGCCGTCCACTCATTCGCTCACGAATGTGGCATGTAGCGTGTGGTCGAATTTATAAACAAAAACTCTATGTCAGTCAGTGGCGGCCTCGTACCTTAAGTCAGAGACAAGTTAGCGCGAATGCACAAAGTTGGATTTCCGCTGGTTTAACGTAGCGCAGGCATTAAAACAAATAGATCGTAGCTTGGCATGTATTATGTCTTCACATAGATATAGCTGGTTGAACTACGTTTCTAAGCTGTGTTCATAAGATCTGATGTTATCGATAGTTGCCTCAATGCAGATAATAATGGATAGGGTATTGTTAACTTGTTCCCCCGATAATCCAATGATCGATGATCTGTTTCCTAATTTCCGTTATGTTTTCTACTGCCAAAAAGGTAGAGTCTTGCTTTAGCTCTAGCGAAATTGCACTTGATGTTTATTTGCGAAACACTGTATGACAATAACCTATGCCATTAAATTGTGCGACCCGTGTTCAACGAAAATCACGAGTTCGACCGCACGAAATAGGTACCATTAGCCTGCGTCAGCCTTCGTCCGCCTTGAATCAGTCAATAGATGCGATTTTTTAATGATTTTGCATATGCGAACTTACCATAAAAGACGCAATCAAGCTCTGTTGATTTCATCGCAGTCAAATTGTGTAACCCCTTTGGATGCCTATTTTTTTTTGGCGGGTTTTTGGTTGCAAGTCTTGGGTCAGGGAAGTTCTATAAAACAGTGTTTCCTCGATGGACTAATGGTCACCTGTTTAACTATTGCACATGGAAGGTATCAATCGGCACAGCATACAAGCCACACCTTTGTGCTCCTCGCTGTCCGTTGCTACTATGCTATGACTGTGAACTGAACGCTGTGCTAAATTTTATGGATGCCCCACAGTCGAACATCCGCGTTCACATTTACCCATTTAAAGCCGGTCAGCTAGCGGACCGGACAAGCAGGCAAACGGACCCCTGTATCAATCAGTTGCCTCGCTCCATGTATCTACAGCTGCCGTTGTGACTATCCGTAGTCAGCTGATCACAACGACACGTTCGATATAGCGGTACTGCATAGCGGTATGCGCCGTCTCCCCGGAGCGCGTTTCGGCTTCGCCACTGCTACCTATACCGAAATGTCTACGCCGATGCCATCACGTCCAGTCGCATCACTCCGTGCTGGCGCTGCGAGCACTGTCAACACGGTCCTGTGGTACAATGTCTCCAGTGATCGTCTAAAGCGGCCTTTTTCTGTTGATATCAGCACCGTTTAAAAGCAACCAGCCAAGGTAACAGAAGCGATAGCTCCAATTGCTGCAGATGGCAACGACTGAACTGACCACCACACTGCAATCCCGTTGACGGTTTAGGTTGCCGTTGCCACAGTTCTGAAAGACGAAAGAACGCGAAGAGAACTCCGACTGAGCGGTCCGGTTGATATCGGCTGCCTTCGTTCGGACCGCTAGCGCCGTCGACCGTGCCGCGCCTGCTGTCACTACCAGCAAAAGCGAACGGTCGTCGCCGAGCGTCCGCCGCTGCTTGATCCCCTTACCGCAGGAAGAGCGCAAATCGCTGACGCTCCTGTGGCTGTTACAGCTGCAGTCAATTTCACAGAGACACGCGGTGCGACTCACTGCCGCCGCTCTAGTCCACTGCACTGAACCCAGCCAGCCCCGATAGAGCCATAACAACAGAACGTCTCCGACTGTGGTCGCTTGCGCCCGCACGAACAGCCACAGCGCGTCTGTCAGTGAAGCGGTTACGTTTATCCGCGACATTATCGTCCAGCTATCACAACAGATAACTTGTTTTAGTTAAATCGGATCGGAGGAAAGTTCGGCTGCATGGATTGGACGCAACGCGCATTGACTGTTGTGCTTGGATCTTTCAGAACCAATGTGTTTAGTAGTGTTTTTGCGTCTATCCGATTATTGTCGTCGTTAATGTGATTGTTGAGGGGAAGTGTCAAGTCTTGCCATATTTCTCCCATTTCCTCAGTTGGAGGAAATACGTGCTTCCTATCCGACTCTGTCTATCACAGTGATTGACCATTGTAAGTTGTGGCGCGCATTGTCTTAACGCTATTGGGATTGTGTGTGTTGTATTGCTTATGTGTAAGTGTTCGATCATCTCCAACGAGTGGCGGAGCGAGGTGGAAGCCATTTCTACGTCTCTGCCTTCACTACCCTTGGATTAACAATTAGTCGTCCACGACCAAATTTACCATTAGCGTCGTTACTTTCACTCCAGGCTAAGTGTTAAAGAATATTAGGTAGTTACAAGTCACGTTGAGGAGCAAACTGTTCATGTCCAAATCAAACGACCTCATTGATTCACGATACGTAATTAATTTGCTCGTTCTTTGCGTGTGCGTTTTTCGTCTCGAACGGGGTTTAACGTGAGAACAGGTCGAATCGTCAAAAGTTTGATTATCCTAGTAATTCACCGTTGTTACCTTTGAAGACGAAAAACGCCTACAAGGAAAAACGTAATTACTAACAGCGAAGCTCCTGAAATAATGAATATGTCTAAAGACAAAAAAAAAAGAGACGAATGAAATACGCAACGAAGCAGGTGTTTCCTGCGTAAGCTAACGGACAACATTTTCCTCGCCTAGCCATATTAATTTCAGAACCATAGGCGATTTTTAATGGTTGCTACAACAAATAATACTACACTGACTCACGTTCTGGATTAAGGAATCTTTATCAAAGCTTTTAAAACGACCCGAGAATTAAATGAATGCGTGATCAACAGTCACGTCTCCCTATGTGAACATATGAGCTACGAGCTACTTGGTAAATAGGCAACGCAACTATCCAATGATACCTCCAACTACGTGACGTCAGACCTCGCCATTTTGCAGATAGTCTCCACCAGCTCTCTGATATGTTTATCTGGAATCGGTATTATTATTCCATTATTTATCCAATCGCTGATTGTTCAAATTTGACAGAGTAGACACGTTCGCATCTATATCTAATAATATCCCGCATGTTGAAAAGGAGAACACAGGACCTTGGCAATTTTTTTTTCTGATTAAACAGAATACATTACGAACTCTGGATTGGTTTGAATAGAGGATGTAAGCGAACATTCGAGCGAATACATTTAAGCGAATACAGCACCTCACTGCTTACAAACAACACAAATTCTACGCGACCCGTGTCAGTTATACTTCATTACACAGGAGCAAGTTGATCTGAAGGGCATATCGGGGTATACTTATTAGAGCTGAAGCATGGGCGCAAAAATAGCTACGTCCTCTAGGAACTGAATGGCGCATTTGTATTCGGTGAGATTTCAGCCACCCTCCACAAGTTATCAGTCCATTCAGCCGAACATATATGAACCATGTAGGATATTAATTATCCTAAGGTTGAGTTTAGTGATAAAGTTAATTAATAACTTTATTGCAATAAAGTTAATTAATTAACTTTATCATTTATTGATAAACTCATATTCAGCTCATAAGATTATCGAGCTGTTTCTGTTCATCGCACACAAGAAGAAAGCTGATCGCGATTTCACTACTCAGCCATCAGATAGTCTACTACTGCTGCCGTCCAATTCTACTAACGACAGTTGTTAAACCAATGTCTCGCATTCGTATATTCTCGCTTATACACTGACTGTACACAAGGAGCTACGGTTTGAGACATTATGGCACCCGTCCCTCGGACAATCCTACAAATAATAGTGTTAAAAACTTCCAATTGTCTCATCCTAATGACAGTACGTTACTTACTATACATCACTGATTCAATGTTCTACAACTTCTCGTAGTATTACTATTGTCGTTACATAACTCTACGATGGCTAGTTTTGACGACACCGCTGGAGTCGGGGAAGTCGACCTGTGAAAGATGTCAAAACAAACGATTAAAGTGCCACTAGCGATTCTGGCCGTGCGATCGAAACATGTCTCCTTCGGCAAGATCTTAGTGCCGACTGGTTGATGCTCGCGCGTCCGTGGACGCTATGTCTTCCTACGGCTAACATGTGAGCCTAGCCTATCACTTCAAGAAATCTAAATCTATAGAACGAGCATAAGATCATCGAAACGAAGCTGAGTCAATCGCGCGTCTGCACATGTGGAGACGAATGAAAGAAGATCTATATCAATAAACAGAATACAGCACATATACACTCAGAAATATACTATTCGTCACAATTTACCGATCACCATGATTACGACAGTGATAGAAATCATGCAGACGATGATGGCGTAGCCACTATAGCACTTCTCCAGCCTGGGGACTGACTGACTGACTGACGAAACAGGTTGACGCGATTCGTTCGCATTGCCGTTCAACCAGATGTAACCAAGCTACCACTGCTTTTACCTAGCTTCTGCTTCTGCCAGCGATGCCGTTCAAGCCACGTTTAATTCAAGTGAATTCACCCTTTAATGTGACCATGGACGCTTTTCTATTCGCTACCCCAGCGTATGTCTATGACCTCTTGTCTCGTTCCATTTAAAACGGCAATGATTAATAACATCGTATATACGACTATTAATAACATCTACGATATAAAATGAAACGAACTCAGCTGGCAGAGCGCCCGTGAGCGCTCTGGTCTTATCCCGTGCGTCGTTGTCACCTGTTGGAAATGCCGCGTCTGTCGGGGTTACCTGCGCGCCGATCCGCCCGCTAATTTCTACTCGTTGCAATCTCGTTTCAATGTTGCAAGTCCTTCAGCAGTTCTATCCCGGTGAGCGTTTTCAGCTTACTAGCCAGCAAGCAAGCCAGCCAGCCAGCCAGTGAAATGGCCTACTTGCCCGATAACTCGTCCTGTCACCTTATACCTGTGCCTATCCCAAACGCCTCTCGTTCCAAATAGTCACTCTCTCCCTCCCTCTCTGGCTCAGTTCTTTTTAAATGAATGGACGGATATAGTAGTATAAGTACAGGCGATGGCAGCAGTAGTGGCGGAATCGGCGGCAGGGACGGCAAAGACGGTAGTGTCATGTCGCGGTGAGTAGCTGGCGTGCGCAACTCGACAACAGTGTGACCTCTTTAATGGAAAAAGAAATGTCTGAATGCCGGGCGAGTAAGTGAACGAGCGACCAGCAGTTCCCCGAGACAGTATTACTAGCGCCTCAGCTGTATAGGCCGTCGATGCTGCCACGAGCACCGGTTCCGATAGTTGTCGTTGCTTAGCAACGTAGACGACCGGCAATAGGTAACTACAGGCGGCAGCCCGCAGCAGCGTCCCCATCAACGAATAGTGACTGATGCTGATTGTTGCAAAGACGTTAACTGTTCGATGACTTTGGCGTTCACACTGTCCGTGCTGATGTTATTGCCGACGCTGTCACTGCTACAGTGACAACGATGTCATACTGCCAATACTAAGACATGCAGGCATATAAACTAGAAGTTCTATCGTCGATAGTCCTAATACGAGTAGTTGTTGACGCTGCTGCCGCTAATGCATGCGAATCCTTCCCTTCCTGCGAAACAGTATTGCAACGCCTATATACTGCACCCCGTGCTAATCGCACTACGAACTAAAGTGAGTAAAAGGAATTAGACATGCAGCCCGATCTCTTCATCATCAACGCGTCGACAGTCGCCGAGGCAGCGGCACTACGTAACGGCTGTCAGCTAAACTAAAGTGGCTGTACGGAACGAAGAAGATGATTTCGTATTTTCTTCTAGCTCAAGCTCGCATCACCTCGCAGTTTGATGATACTGCTAACAGCGATCCGACAACAAACGATTACAGCCTGCTTCGTGGCTTGTTATACTACTCGTAACCAGCGCAGCCATCATCCACAGCAACGAAAGCATTCCGCACAATAGAACACAGTGAGTACTATGGCTGATATAGCTATTATTGCAAAAGTAATCATGCCGACAACATTGGCATCAACAGAACCAAACGCCGCCTTGTATGCCTTTCGTTCTAATTCGATAACGCGCTGTGTCTTTCATTGGCATCAGCGCCGTCGCGGCCGCCATTTTCCCCGATTCGGCAGCAATCCTGTTGATTCATTAGCAATGGATGGATGGTAACGTGCATACACTTGTCTGCACGTATGCATGTATGTGTATGTGTCTGTGTCTCGTGAAGCGTAAGTAAAAGATGGCGTGTTTTCTCGACCAGCCGCATCCAACAACATCGGCACGGCAATGCAGGTCACCGCCTTCTGTTGTATCCGAACATCGCCACCAGCGAGTCACGCTCAAAGGCACTGTACACACACAAATATATAAATATTGCAGTCGAAGAAAGGTAACAACTGCAACAATAACAGCCACGAGAGCCCAATGAGCGCTTTTCATAGTTCACACCACCCGCAGCTGCTGCTGCTGCTGCTGCTGCTGTTGTTATTGTTGCTATGGCTATTGTTGGTCTGTCGTTTCCGGTTGTCGTATGAATATACGGCAAGCAACAATAATGAATGGCCTTAGAAGCAGTGCATGCAGATACAGTTTAGCATCGCCTTACAGTGTCGTGGAAACGATGAGTAAAAAGCGCGCGAATTTCCTACCAACCTATGGTCGAACATAACGATCGACGGTGTCGTTATCGCTGCAGCTTCGCTTGCCGTTTGTGTTCGACTGGGCGCGAGCGACAGGGGACACGGTTCTTATGACGAGCCGCTGTACTAACCGCCAGGTGCTGACTCTGGGCTTTTTGTGCCATTGTTTTTGACCTAGCAGGCAGCAAATCTAAGACTCGCATGTACGAAACGGTAGAACACAGAATTCGTTTTCTTTCGTATAGTATATATTTTCATTTTACTTGACAAAGCTGTCGCATGCAGATCGTATAAAATATTGTGCTGACCAGGAGAAGGTTCACTCAGGATGGAGATTTTTTGCTGACTAACACCACAATGTGCCTCGATGGGGTTCATGTCTACATCTGCTCTGTACCTAAGAATACCTGTATGTGAATAAAGTAGATATGCTGTAGTATCTAGAAGTCATTCTTGGGTGCTATACCCGCTTTTCAGTTAGACTTTGAGCAAAAAAGCTCAAATAAATGAGCTCGGGGTTTTGAATTTGTACGGTGAGCCGCGTTCTAGTGTTTACCCACTTAATCAGCAGAAATCTTTGTTGCTTTGCAGGCCGATTACTTGGGTCTCTAGGCATGTCACGTCTAAATTCGAACAGTTATTTAGGATTGGCAAGCACAATTCTAAATATGCTTCATTTTCCTCTAAACTACGGATAAGGCGCAGTTCAGCGAGGTAATAAGGGCCCTTGTTACTGACACGCTGTCTCAGAAGTTATTCTAGAAACTTAGTCTTCACTCAAAAAACTCAGTCGTGCACCAATCGTAGCACGCCTACAACTCTGCTTGCGCATCTTCCTAGTAGTTAGTAGCGGGTATGCAAGCTTATATATATGAAGCGTTCTTACGAGAACACTGTGTGCCTTAAACTTAAGCATTCACGCTTTCCAGCTAGCGTGAACAACTTAAGCACAAGTCCCCAAAGCACACCACATGACAGCCATCCGTGTAGTGCGTGCTTAGCCTAGTGTGACCATTCAAAGCGATACGTCTACGTACGCTCAGATTCAAGTGTACAACGTACAATACGTGCGGCAACCAGATGCCAGCTAGCTCAGCATTCGCTATGATGATTCTCAACATAGCAGTGATAATGATGCCAGCATTAAGAGCAACATAGTGGCAGTCGTAAGTTCTAGAAAAGTCTGTTCTCCTTCCCTACAGAAGTCCCCTCCCGAATGACATAAGTAGGCTAAGGCGGCGTTTCTGGGTCAAGCCTTGGCCAGCTCTAGCGAAGCAGTGAATGGTTCAAGATGCCAAACGGGTTCGACTAACGACAGCGCACTGCTGGTTGCTTAGCCGCAGTCCCAGGTGGCTGACGATATGCGGTGCTGCTGCAGACCACTGCCGAAATCCAACATCACGCAGTTGTTCCGCGGCTGGAGCGTTAAATGCCAGCTCAAACATTGCGTGACAACGGGGATCGACAAACAGCCGCAGTTATATATACTTCTCTGGATATGCGTGTATACATGCCGGCATATCCATATGCAGCCAAATTTGTGTGTTTAATGCGTTGCGTTTAGAGATATTGATTGTGTGAGCTCAAAGTGTCTGCTGTCCTGGGTAAGGCAGGTGCCGACCGATCCGTGTGCGCTAAGTATGGGAACTTTTAGCTCTTCAGCTAACGAAGGGAACGATAAGCGTCAGAATGACGGCAACAACTAAAATGGCTGCAATTAAGTGCTGACAAGCGCTGTGGCTTGTCGCAAAGCAAGAGAAAGCCCTTCTCGGTTACCGTAGTTCATTTCCGGTAGCAGCGGCATCAGCAGGGGGGCAGAATTCGGCAAAACTTATAGCCTTGTCGACGTCGTTTCTATCTCGCTGTATACTGTCGGCGCTCTTTTTCTTCATGTTTCGGGTGCTTGTGGCAAGGTTGTTAACGAAGCTACTGTTATGGCAAGCGCTGCTGACTGACTGTTACTGGGTAGAGCAGTAGCAATAGTCGAAACTACATGTTACCGCTGCGTATGTACACGTATGTCACATATGACATTCTCATGCGCCTACAAATGTATGTTTCCTGCGAATGGATTGTTTTGCGTCCTGCGTGTCGGGCCCTGAAGCGCGGGTAACGATCATTCCTGCTGCCGATAGCGACGGTCTGGTGCCAATCTTCAATGGTTAGTGATTGTTTTGGCAGTCGGTCGGTCGGTCGGTCGGTCGGTCTCGTCAGCGAACCAACTTCGGACATATTCCCTGCTTCGTTGACCACCAACGACGTGAGCAGGTGGTCTGGTCATATCTAAAACGGTATTAGCGATAGGGAACGGCCGCGGCAAAGGACTAGGAGTACATTCCTGCTGCCTCCTCCGTGGTTTCCGTTGCTGGTATTAGGTAAACGTGAAACGACGTCAACAGTGAGCACCTGTCTGCGCCTGACTGCTCAGCCACTTAACAGCTGGTAACGCTACCATCGCACAGCTCACCAGATGGTGCTACCATCATTAACACCTTCTCCCTCAGCAACAGCATCGGCTACCACAAGGGTTCTTCACATCGTCCGCTATATCCATCCAGTCGGTCAGCGGATCCCTCTCCTGCTCCTTCAGACGCTGCTCTGAAATAAAATGCTGACGCAGGATGTTCCGAAGCACGAATGGTTCAATCATTCCACCGTGCGTGCACGCCGATCGCAACAACTATAATAATAATAACAACAAAAATGGCGACGACGACGACAAAACGAACCATTTCACCTTGTCATGGTTATCAACACGACTTTTAGCCGATATATACACACATATACATCGTTCGTTTTCGCTAGCGGAGCTCCGTCTTCGTTTCATCGACATATAACGTTGAGGGCTTAGCGGCGCAAAGACTCAGCAAAGATGAAGTTAGTGGATGGGCATATGGTTGCATCTGTCTATTTCTGCTTCGTAACGCGCAAAAGCCGCAGAGGCGGGAGCTTTTACAGATATTTACAAATGAGCAGCTACGTTGAGTCGTTGCTCTATCGCAGCACGAGGCAGCAGCTTTGTTGTCGCGATTACTGGTTGAGAAATACGTTAACAGCACAATTTGTTAGTGGGCGGCAATGCTTGCTCCCTACAGATCCTATTCGACGTTGACGTCTTGTTAGAGACCGAAGATTTTAATGGCAGGCTCCGAACACCGACTCGAAAAAAAAAACTTTCTTACCGTCACATACGCAGATGAGGTTGTTGTTGCTCTTGATGTCCGTAATGTTAGCGGACAGAAATCGGCACTTGGCAGTTGTTGTCTGTGGTCGGCGTGAACGAGCGTTGAACGACTGCGGCCGAAGCAGTGCGAGCGCTACTTACGCCGCTATTATTACGACCATATTTGTTAAAAACTCGGCAACAAAGTAAAGCTACTAGTTTTCGGCTTTACCGTCTGAGCAAGCCAAGATTGGCCGCACCCTAAAGAACAGGACGAAGATGGAAACCATGAACAACGCATAGTTAATCGTAAACTAATATATGGTGAAAGAGAGCCAGCTCATGCTTTGCAGGTATAAAAACTTTTTTTTACACTACTTCATTCAGTGTCGTGTATATGTTTGTACTATAGGTATTATTTTAATTGTAAATTATTGGTATTCGATCAGTACTACAAAATGGCATTCCTGCAGAGTCATACGTTAAAACGTGTAAAAACTAAGCGGTGGTACTGCAAGACGTCCGTGCCATCGATTGGAAAATGTATCACAGATGATCAAATGGCATGTCTGATCTGGTAGAACCTTTGCGCTCGGTAGGTCCGGATTCGTGCCTAGATCATAACGTGCTTCTAACATTAGCCTTGCGTGTTTGTCTGATAATCTTAGGAACACGTTATGATCTTCTGGCTTCGAACCCGGACATTCGGTTCGTTTCGTACTGGAATCCAGCTATTTGATGGAATGGATACCGGACGTGAATCTTACAGCTTCAGTTAAGACAGCAGAATTGAGGACGTTGCTTCTATGACAGCCACGTCGAGCTCACTCGATGCACGTCTTACTTGTTCATTAAATGATAAAAGATTAGTATTAGCGGAAATTTGTTGACACATGCGTGTATTAAGAGTATTGCATTTTCAGTATAGGCTGGAAGATGAAGTTTTGCAAAATTTAGTGAGGTTTTAGCCTCATATCTTTCAAAGCAGAAAAAAAAAACGTAATTCTTATTGGTCATATATTTCTTTGCAAGATACAACAAACAGGTTTCCGTAATATACCTGCATTGAATAGCTTGTCGGTCGTCTTGCGATGAATGGTCATCTTTGAGAGGCACATATGGGTGTGTAGAAGAAAGTAGATACGGCCTTATAGGTTTTCAATAGGGTACGCTTCATCGAATTGTTGACAAGTAACCGGACATGATCGCCAGCAATTAACAGGTTTGAACATTGATGATGGCTGGTCATCTGAGGAAATATCTATCGATGCAACATTTTTTGTCAGAACACATGGTTTCGTGACGAATCGTAGTTATAACTAGGCGTCATTGATTTCAGCCTGCCATTGATTGATATTCGTTTGCTTCACCATCATCGTACAATTCTCTTTGATTCTATGTGCCGTTACAAATCAAGCGCTTCCCTTCCGATGATGCAGGTACTCGGCGCGACGCTTCGTATTTTAAAGGCAAAAATATCCAAAAAGCTCACCATGTCCTACCTGGTGTAGTTGTCCGATTGTTTCCGTCAACCAGCGAATACATTCGACCAAATTCCGCATCAAATAGGTATATGACCCTTGACGAATGGATAGAAGGCCAATTATTTTCTTTTCTTGTCGGCCAAAAACGAAAAATAGAACTGACGAGAGGAGGAAAGAGAACAAGAACCACAAAAAGAAAAAAATGAGAAATACAGAAAAAAAGCGAAGATGGACCCACAACGAAAAGCCGAACGGCAACAACAACAATAATAATATTAAGCAGCGACTCGTTTGCCCCCTCCTGTCCCAACCTCTCTTTCCGCCCCCCGTGAACCGCTGTCCGATGACATCCGAAGACTAGCTGCCGCGATAAGAGGTTTTGATTGTCTTTTTACTCACAGGTTCCTTTGCACCTCGACGGTTGTGAGTGACCCCATTCGTCATTCATGGCCGCTTTCAAATGAAAACGTATGAACATGGACGCTTCTAAAGCAGTACTCACGCTGCTGCTTCGTTTGTGCTAGTCACCATGTCTCAACTAGCTTGGAGTGTCCGGGCTTTGGTTAAATGGGCTAGTTTTTCTATTCTAATCTTTGTAGATTGATGAATGCTCATGAAACAAAAAGTTTTCGGCTTCATCGGTTTAAAAGTTTAAATTATTACGACTCCAATAATCGCTTTTGCCGTTACCATTTGTTACATTAGCCCTATCACCGTTATCGGCTTCGAGTAGTTCTGCAAGTTATTGAGCTTCGTTAGCGTTGTTGTTAAACTTTCCATCAGTTCCTTTTGCTGATGTTGCGCGTTACTATCCCATTGCCAGAGAGCGGAAGTTCTTCAAGAGATTTCGTCATTTTTGCCCTTCTTTAGCATGTCTACGTATTGTTATATAGTGCTTTGTCGAATATCTGTAATTACAAATAGCTGAATAAGATGAAGTTCTCGTCGATGATGATCTGTGACTACCTGTTATCGCCATTATCACCACCAGCGCAGAGACAGTTGTTTTCGTTTCTCTTCACTGCAGCCATCAGCGACCGGCATGGTATAGCGTACAAGCATACAATATCATATTGGTCGGAACTATTTACTGGTTAGTAATCTCTTCTGCTGTTTATACCTAATGATGAATCTGCAGCAAATCAACCAGCGGCTAGCTGCCTCGTTAGTCGTTCTCCTCTTTATCTCCGACTACTCACTCGTGCAACATACGCTACCATGCCCTATATTGCTTCATATTACACTGCAGAAATTATAACAAACGGACTAGGCCTATCGTTGCTGGTAGCATTACTACACAGGGCCACTGGAATCCAGATATGCTCCCCGAATTTTTTCCTGTTCACCAATCTTTCCATCCGCATCAAATACGCCAGTCTATCTTTTTTTTTCCCTGTCACAGTCGCTTCTGAATCGATAGCCATTGTAGGCAACAAGGGCTACTTTAATCATGTTGACAACGGACAGAGGCGACAGAGCTCGGCTGTCTTCTTTGTTGCCCCTTCACTGAGACGACAGTCAGCCTGCGAGCAGTTCTGGCAGCTGGCGCCAGCTGCCTCGGTGTCAGCTGCCAGAACTGCCTGCGACGAATATGATGACAACAGTGTTTGTTAACTGTCTCGAAGCCTAATGACGGCATATCCACGAAAAAGAGCTGATATTGAAGATGGTTAGGGTAAATCTGGGAAGGAAAATGTCATCGTCGTCGGCAGCTGAGGCGAACACGAAGAACGTCATCGTCCTGGTGCCGGTACTGTGGTTGTTGTTCCTTTTCATCTCCTTTTGACGTCAGATCGGTCGCATCGGGGCGACTTCCATTTTTCTGCTGGCCGCGACGCCAAGAAGCATCAGCAGCTTCGAAGGAAGCAGCTACAACAGCGACAGCAAAACGGCAACGACAAAGGACACGACAACGAGTTAAAGTACCTTGCGTGCGAGCAGTAACAAGCTTGGCTCGTTGCACCTTTCTACAACGGGCTGAAATTGTCATAACGTTATAGTCCAACTAGCTAACATTATGCGGGCAGTACGGAACCTTCAGCTTCATAGGCCGCTCAACAGGCACCACTATATCAAGTATATTGTGATGGTTGATAGCTCGTTTTAGGTAGGCCATTCAGGTAGTTGCAGTCGCACAACAATGGTGGCAACCCACCGAACAATAGTTTCCTTTCTACCGAACTACAGCTGGCCGCAGGACCAGGGCCAGCTGATGATGGATGAGCGCACGAGCTGAACTAGTGGAAGTTTCAGCGGCGCAACCAGCGATAGTAATGGCGGCTAGCGATTATAAGCGTAAAGTTATCGCTTCAATTGGTATCCCCAGCAGAACCACCACGTCTCATCGAATTCGCTAATAAATGATGCCTAAATAAAGAGGTTAGTAATGTGATGGCGAAGAGACGAATAAGCACTAGTAAGAGTGCTAGCTAGACTTCAATAGACAAAGGCTTGTGTGCAAAATCGAACCTGATATCAAATGGTTAATTGAACTGGGTATAGTGATTCCTATACGCGCTACAGCAAAAATCATAGTAGTATAATAGATTTGATCGAGAGACCGCAGACGGATATCAAAACTGGGCTAACAACACGTTGCGCTATTATAGCGATCATCAGTTTAGGCAGGTGTAAATTTATTAGACCAGTGCGAATTGAGTAATTAGGTCTTCTAAGGACAAATAAACGGTTACGAAAGTGATGAGCCAGCATTTATTTAGGTTTAATTGACCTATCCGCTATAAAAGTACAGAGGACACCTATCGTGGAAACTAGTCGTTCATTTGGCTAGTTCAGCATTGCACTTCGGCACCTCACATTTAATTTTCCATGAATTTTTCATTACGTTACTATTTTCTCGACAGTTGGCGAAGAATATTGAACACGCCTTACCCTGATTTTTCTACGAGCAAAATAACACGATGCCTGGGTCAAGAGAGTATGAGAGGATCGACAGACACCCAACCGCAACCTATGCGCGTCGATTTTTCACAGACGCAGATCGGCTTCTCCAGGATGCCATTTTGCTTAAGGCTATTTAACTCTCCGTCTCTTGGTCCGAATTTGGCTTTACCTATTTTCTCCATCCTAAGCAAGCGTAAGAGATGAGAGGAACGCTAGCTATCGGTATAGGGTTGGCAATACAAACGAGTCTACTAGAATGATCTTACTTGACCTCAGCTTCAACAATATGGCAACACTTTCTGGCATGACATTGTTCACTATTAAATATTTACAAATGACCTACAGGCAACCACAAACCATAAAATGTATCGGATCCTATTCAACTTCCTCCTCGTTCTACGGCCTAAACAATTACAATTTTAGGCCAACAAGCTAAAATGGTAGAGATAATGAGCTCTAATACATGAACAGCCGTTGTGATTGTTCATAAGGGACCTGAGCCTATAGTCATATCATGACAACTGATCACCGACCTAAGATAGCTGGATTCACACTCTGTAGGGAAGGGTAGAAAAGAAAATCCATGCGAAGAAGCGTTACAGACATATTAATAATACCACCTATTATCAGCAACTGATGGGGACGTAAATTTTTGTGGTTGGCGTAATTACCGCAAAGATACCATACTTTTGTTGGTTTTTTTTTTTCTTTATGAAACTGGTAGTCCAATCAAAACGACGCTAATTTTCACTGCTACCAGGCCTAACCGTGGTCACCATCAGCCCAGATCATTGCTTCATAACGCTGTTTCAGTTATTTCCAACTGAAAAAGCGTTATGCATTGCAGAGCTAACAGCCAAAACACGTTATTGTAGACAATTTTCGAACCTTCCGTTAGCATAGTTGTGTAAGAAATTACGTCCTGAAATCCTGTCCTGAAAAATTTGGAAATGGAAGACTATTCGTCTTCCACATTAACAATATGGTGTAATAGGCAGAACGAAATTGGCGATTCATAACGAAGGCGCTTACAGTAAACCTTGTTGCTAGTTATTAACGAGTTGCCTAGAAGACAAATAACTACCATAGGATCCTAAGCACGTGTGCATAAATGCTATATATCAGGTCATTGGCAGTAAATATTGGTGGCACAATGTTAACCTCCGATTTTTCCTCAGGACGCGCGCACAGATCCCTGCCGAATAGACAGATATATTTGATACATGTGTGTAGGCATATGGCAGCGTTCTGCATACACGACCTTATATCACCCACGGAATACATTAAGTCGTCATTAATATACCAACCGATACCAACTTGTTAGATAGAATATATGAAGACAATTTAACTGAAGACTGCTACACAAGCCAGTGTATGTGTATCACATACTCAAGTTTAGTAGTTTATGCCGACACGATACAGAATGAATCAACTGATTGTGTATAACCCACAGTCGTCGAGCGACGATCCCCAGTCTTCGCAAAGAATCGTTTTATAGCATCAAGTATCAGCCCAACGAGAACTTACTACACGACACTAACATGTTCTATATATGTTACGCAGGACCACATCGGATGATATTCACGGGAACAACAATCGTTGGCCTGCATCACGTCCTGCCCACCTAATTCAGACAAGTGCTTTACAGGCTATCAGCGATTACTTCCCGCATTACACGATTGGATATTTAATTTTGGCGCCATTTTTACACGTGACGCTTTGCTCTTCCAGCACCTTTGATAACTGATCATATAATTATCCTAACAAATGGAAAAAAAAAGCTGAAAGAAAAGTCGTCGTGGAATCAAATATAGGTGTGCGTCTATATAATCCTATATTGGCAAAAAAATCCTTTTTTGCCGCTGATTCTACACGTATAGCATAAGTACCTGCAAACATGGACGTAATACAGAGGGCCGTCATACAGCTGACATAGAATCCGTAGCTGCGGATCGGCCCGATGACTGATTTACTCATGAGGAGTAAATTGATATACATAAAATACACATTAAAAAAAAAGTATTGCTAGTCTGACGGCATTGCAGGTCGCGTCGACAACCAACCCGCCTCTTCGCCTGTTGTTATCTGATTCTCAACAAATCCCTTTCTAATCAATGTCTGCGCATTACATACACGCATTACTATAAATTCGGGCAGCAGCGGTGTACAATGATACTACAGTCGCAGTGGTTAAGGTCTGCCGTATTTTATGATGCAGCATCGTCAAGGCTTTCATTCGTATACTTGCTTCAGATACAGTATCCCTCCCACCCCTGGGGTGGTGACATTATCATGGGGGGGGCGACGAGTATGAGCCAAACCTCAGCCTTACATCGTCACGGCTTCTGCTGCGCAGGAAACGACAAACTTTATCATTTGGAAAGAAATAAACAAAAAAGAAAACGATTATCTTCGAATGACATCTTCCGAAGATTAGACGCGATAATCAAAGCTGAAGATGACTTCCTTACGTAACCGCCATCTTTGAGGACATCCAGCAGTGTTCAGGACGCTGTTAAAATATAAACATTCAGCAAAAATAATCTAATGGTATTTATTTTTTTGTGCTAATTTATGTTTATGCATTTGATAACTACCGTGTATCGACTTTTTTTAACGCTTCACCACAGTTGCCCTAGAAGCTGTTTGAGTCGAGCAGGCGTTTCGTATTGATTGATCTATACCTTTATCATTTCATGCTTCCTTAATCCTTTATATATATATCGAGTAATGTTGTTGTAATAAAAATATTTTCTATGTATCATTGGGCCATTTTCCTAAGCTAACCAAATACGCTTCTATGAAGTATTGGCCTGCATGTTGTCCTTGTGTGGATTATCATGGCCCATCGGCAGGAAGCAGTAACAGCTGACAACAGACAGATCACAATAGCTGTGATTGCAATGGTCTGCAACTCAGCGTCGTATCATGTTGAAAAAAGAAAGCGAATTTTTCCTATTGGTATTCATATTATATAAACAAATGAATACGACAAACTGAAAAGTAACGTTATTTCATATGCAGATTACCTTCTAGCATTCGTAGACGATCCTTTCTCCGTTAGCGTCGAACTCGCGTACAGCTACCGCCATCCTGAAAGCAAATGATCAGGCCTTGCTGTCGTCTGTCTATCGCCCTGTTTATTGTATCTTCTACGTAAGATTCTTTAAGTGACTTAACGCAGACTTGGATGGAATTGTCAATGGATGGACAGTCCGATGTGTTCGAGATGACATGACTTCGCTTCTTCGGAGAGGACGCTCTGAAGCGGGCCGGGAAGGAGCGAAGTGACCGGTCAAGAATAGCTCGTACGATAGCCACGCTATCAATGTCTTCTCGGCCTTAGCTAAGTCTTTGTTCTCCAGTCTTGATTCCCGAATAAGCGATTAGTCAACAAGTGTTAGCTACCGATCTTTAGCTGCCAGGTCCATCATTTAGACTACAAGTAGATCACGTAATAGCTGAAAATTGTGGTCGCGCCTCAACGATGGGTGTAATACGTGACCAACACAAGTATCTCCAAGTAACCTATTCTATTTATAGAAAATTTGTAGTATCTACGTCACGTTGGCGATATATATCTATATAATGTGCAAGCAAGTAAACTGGCTGATTGCGTAGCGTTGTCAAAGTGATGAGCGGCAACTATGTGCCGTTATAGTGCGTCCGATGATATTGCGGGCTGTCTTAGACTTGATGGAGACTCAGGCCAGACGCTACACGTCCTGAGTCAACAACTGATAAAGACGATTATGTGTGAGATGAATACAGTCTGCTGCTGTTGCTGTTGTTGTTGTCCACGGTGTCTTACCGTTTGTTTTTCATCAGCCGATAACCCTTAACATCCGCGGGTCAATGGAGTCCGATACTGGCCTTTGGCAAAAGTAAATTGGCTCTGCTATCCCATCATTTGCTACAATCAACTTCATCAGTTGTTCTTTGATAAATACAATAAACGGCATTCTTCTTCATTAATCGAGTTAATCATAATGACAAAGGTTTGTGACTTCAATTTTGGAAGTGCCAGTTACAACCGTGGCGGTCAGACGCAGACACGATAGCACTAGTGGCAACGGCTCAAAGCTGGTACAGTATCCAGGAAAAACTGGGGGGGTTAGTGCGGCCAGAGCGTATCATTCAGTTTGGTTGTTCTAGAACGGGCTGTAGTTGTACTGTATTAGTGAGTTAAGTTTGACAGTGATTCTTGTTGGCAGCTGGTTTCGTTCGTCTTTATTGTTATCGTTGATGGTGATCATGCCGCTCATAGCTACGCCGCAAATTACAGTCTGATGGTAAACAACCGTAGCAGTTAGGTCTTCGGCAGTTGGCAGGCGTCGACGTTAGCAAGATCATAACATCATGTTAACGGTCCGGTTTATGTTAGCAGACGACAACTACGAGACACCAACGGCGACGATGACAACAACAGCGGACGCCAAAGAGAAGCATCACTTGGCCAGGCTTCCTTAAGGGTGACGAAGTGGAACCCGCACTGCATCGAATCAGCGAATCAATCGAGAACAGATGGATGAACGTATAAGAAAGTGGGAGTGTCATGTTGGCCAAATGTGAGTGGACTTTCTGACCAGTAGGTGATTATGGTACGAAATAAAGAAGGAACTCCTAACACAAGTATGAGAAAAAGGCCATGATAACATATCTTACGCTCTCTTCAGTGGCCTATCTGTCAGATCACGAACCGTAATCATGATTGCCAGGTACATGATTCTGCAATAGAAACCAGTTGGTTGGTTGCAATTGCATTGAAATTCATCGTATCTCATATTCGAATTGAGGATTCCTTATCGTTTTTAGGGTAACGTTCGAGGACTCTGATAGTTTCGAAGGCAGACATCCAAAAACGAATCTAGCGCTATTGAAAAGTTGCTTTCAAATCTATAAATACTGGTCGGTGTAAAACCGTATATACTGTTTAGCGTACTATAGAGAAGAAAACATTGTTATCTATTACGTCAAATGAACACTGTCGACTGGTTATATCTAGCACATAATTACCAGAAGCAATTTTGAACGAACGCCCCGATGAATTCTGCCACGAGGAGTGCTAACAATTTGACAAAAGTATCTTTCCTCATCATGAGATCGTAAGCTACCACAATCAGTTCGCTTTCAGCAGACCGCTGTCGCCGTAAACTTACTCGTATGGCCATTATTAACTTCACCATTTGCTACTTATTTAGTCGGCTCGCGTGTCGTTTTATAAGGCGAAAGAAGATTATCACAGTCAACTTCTATCACAAGTTGACTATCTTTCCCTGCCATCGCTGCCTTCTCCTTACAGTCTTCCGAAATATACGCAAATATCTATCACTTTGACCACATACTGCCACCTGTGGACGCAGACCTAAGAAGCTAGACAGGTTATTTACTTACCTGCCTGCGCATCTTTGCCACTGCAGTACACGATAGCAAAATCATTCGATCGATAAAGTGTAAAGTTCGTCTGATATAGTAAAAAGAGTGAGGCTTTGAACGAGCAGCATTCGAACGGTAGGCAGCACCCTCGGCCCAAGCCACCGCTCCAGCTCGACGCTATCCTTTACAAATAACCGAGCGCCAAAGGTACTGGTGCCACTCGGCGGTGATTACGAGACTCCACTCGACGCTTTTCGGAGCTGACGAGCAGTTGACGCCCACCGTACGGATGCCAAGTAGCATTCTGTGCATGCTAGGCGTTACTTACAGATGGGAAGTATTTAGATGTATGGCGATCGGTAAACAGTAATCCATATGCACTGTTACTGCTACTATGATCAGTATTAGTATGATCTTCGGTGCCGCTACAAGTATAGCTATTTAGAACGCTTGTGGATTGTAGAATATCGTAGTTCTATGTCATCGTCGAACTCCTCGTCGGTGGCGTCGATGCACTGCGACTAGGGCTGATTAAATGCCGAAGACTATTGGGATTTGGATGTCGTTTTACTGGAGACAGCGGCTTAACGAATAGCAGTAGCGGTAGCAGGTAATTTCTTGCTAACTCGTCATTATGATGAATCATAAGCATGACCAAGGTGGTTTGGCCTTTGAATACTCTGGGGTAAGCCAAATCAGCCGACGATTAAGCTTTTTTCGATTCGTCCGCTTCATTCGTACATCCACGGGTGCTAGCCCCGATGGCAGTGTTGAATATTCAATGCATTTGATGATTTTTCTTGATATCTGTTCAATCGAGGTTTAGGTAATATCCTTGCTCCTTCGGTCAGACTCATATCCTACCAAGGTCCTGTCTAGTTACAGCCTTTGTTACGACTAATCGTTAGAGTTTCGCTGACTTTAAATAGTAGTAATTAAAAAAGAACGAGAAGAAAGAAGTCTGTTATTGGATGAAAAACATTTTTTTGGGTCAATTCTCGTTTTGCAGTGCTTCATAATTGCTAATAAATAAGTGCTAATTGTTGGAACTCTATGCCTACAAGCTCTAGTAGTCGACTATGCGCTTCCAAAGTGAAATACTTCCAATTGCAATTCTAGTTCCAAAAGGGGTCGTCGTTGTCCTTCAACCTTGATGCCTTCCCACTATATCAGACAGAACAGGAATGGGCATTCCAAATCTTTACACATCGTATTGGAAAAAAGTGTTACGCATCATTCGGAGACCTATTCGGTAACCTGTCAACACGAAGAGTTTACCGAAAATCTTCCGAAGTAAGAGAGCAATTAAATATGTTTTGCTTCAACAGGATGAGTCTAACTACGAAATGAAACGACTTCTGCAAACGACCGTACCTTGATACAGCTGGCAAAACACTTATATCATTCAGTACAATCCACCGTTAACCAGACCCCGTCTCTAGCAAATTCATCGTGGTGTGGCATGAAAGTCATATCCAGTAATATTCGGCATTTGTAATGGATCAAAATATTCGTTTATAAATTATTAGGCACAGGTTACGTAACTCAGTTCCACCTCTACTTGCTTACGAACGGCCTTACTTAAAAATGACATCGCAGCCCTGACCTGATGAGGGATGCGTTGGAAGATAAAAATTACCGTTTACACACAATCCATAAAAAGTTGAATAGATAGTGATATTAGTCCTATTCAATGAAATATTCGTATCCTGTAATAATATAAGAAAAGAATAGCAATATTTGTAAATCGTCCTGTCTCCCGTTTGCTTTTCTCCATATTTTTTTTTCGCTTACAGTCCGCTAATTTTCAATCTGCCGCTGATTTAGTTGGATGGTAAACGACTTCTCTGAGGAGCGCTAGTGACTGTTGAGCGCTGTTCTGTTGCTGGCTCCATTGTTTACATAATTGTCATATACCATGAGTAATAGCGAGGTAGCGATCAGCCTCTATTCGCTTTGGGAACAGCGGCTCTAGTAGAGAGCTTCATTTGTCATGGCTGTCATTTGCTATTATTGTTAAGTTGTCGTTTTTTGTTGTTGATTTCACTGCTGACTTACCTAACGTCAAGTTACCCCTTGTCGGCAACAGCGGTTGAACTGGAGGCGCTTAGAGATATGACGCCACGATGGCGATGGCACAGGATTCGAGCGTTCAAATTTATGGATCGCTGCGGCGCTGATGACACTCACTGACCATTCAACGCAAGATACTCTACCGACAAGGAAATAGCCACCTGCTGACCTTCGATGAGCAAATTCACGACGCGCATGTAATTTATCCACTTTAGATTTTTATGTAAAACCACGCATGCTTGGTTCTCGCATGTAACGGCACCGAACTGGGGAGCGTTACATCGACACCGACGACTACGTTGCTACGGCGAAGCTGTAGTATCAAGCACAGTGGCCTAAACGAAGAGTCGGCCTGCAAGCCAATATGTTCGATTTCTGACATAGCACCGAGTTGTTATGTATACATAGATCTTAAGTAGTGGGTAAACTTACATGTTTATGGAATTATATGCCGAAGTAACTGCAATCGTGAGCACTGCTGGCGCTTGCCCTGGCACTGACCCTTGCTGATTTCTGCGATCGGCCATACTCGACTGTCTCGGTAGTCAGGTCTTTCTCGGGATATCCTGAGCAAGCATCTGACCTCGCTTTACGTCATTTCGTTATTATCAGTCAGTGGAAAATTTTTACAGGTGTAGATAGATCGAACTATTTCATCATTTATGCTGCTGCTCGGCGCTGCATAGGTACGTAATTACATGTCTGCAATTTTATGCTTATTGACGAGATGAATTGCAGACGAAAAGATGGGTGAAGACGATACGTTTTGACGTCACCATGAGTCCCGTTAAGCGAAAAAAGATTAAACCACAATAGCAACAATTTATGTCCCTAAACCGGGCAAAATTAATCTTTTGAAATTATTTTCCGTTTGTGCCTTTGTATGGTGTAATATCGCGTTGGTGTAGCTCGCATTGTTGTAATACATATATAAAATAATTGCAGTCTTGGAAATGCATGTCATAGGCAGCGCTCGCAGAATCGATTGTACCGTTAAAGTAGTTTGAATAGGACACGGACCTTTTACAAAAATATATATATATAAAGGTCAAAGGAGCTTCAGTCGACAGCCGCTGGGTTAATAGCGATTTTATACTGCAAACAAAAACTCTGTCCTTATTGAACCGACGAGCCAGACAAATTCAGTAAGAATGATATTATATATTTGCGTACTAAACCCTTCATCTCGGGTATAGCGCATTTCACAATGTTTATGCTCCTCAGCTGGTCCCACCAAAGGCAATTAAAGCTGCTTAACCATCTACCGTCTAGCACAGCGACGCAAAGTTTGAAATGCTCGAACCTCATTCATTTTTATGATGAATTGACGGTTCTGTAGACGTATCTGTTCGTTGCTTAACCCTGTAACATGGTCTTGTATCTATTGCGACCGATCATCTTCCCTTTTCCAGAGGAAGTCAACCTTAACATTATAGAGTGACAGCCTAACTGGAAAAAATCGGGCCTATGTTACAGCATGTTTAGATATATCCAGGCGTATCGAATGGCTGCCTCACTCGACCCCAAGTATATGTAAAGGGCGACGTTATGAGAGGCGACAAGATTTTTCAATTTCTATTCACTGTCGCTTTGATCTTGGCCTACCTTCTCTGCAAGGTTACCTCTCCAGCAAAGGAAAAAAACTGGAAGCTTAAAGGTCTACGTACAAAAGTGGCAAGCCCTTGTCGGCAGTGTTTAGTCCGGACTCGTTCAATTCATTGATCTATAGTGATCCGTATCCGTACGTCCCTTCTCGTTGATTTAAGCAGCGACATAATCAGACTACTCGAAATATTGTCAACTCGCTCCTTGAGAACAAAAACAAAAGCTGACCATATAAACACATAGCGTAGATAGCATTTATGAAATGTTGGTCAGAACGCTGGATATCCGTTTGTTGGCTTCGTTCCAGTTCACGCACGTTATCATCAACAACAACAACAACAACAACCGTAGCTAAAGAACTACGCAATTACCTATCTCCTTTTATTTCCGTAACTAGAATGCGTGCTTCCACTATAATGGGTTATTCCGTTACGTTGTGTGTTCACATCAAATTCTCCTCGCCACTCATTTACTAGTTGCCACTTGCATTAATCTGTACTTCAATATATCCTTTCTTCAAGGATCGTTCCAAAGGAGTGGTAGTTTTTCTTCTATCTGCCGTTATCGTGTTTTTGTTCGACTCCCACCTGCAGCTGCAACGGAAAAGCGTGTATTTGGATTCGATATGGTATAACCGATTACGTGAAAGTGCGTTATCAACTTCCGTTGTTTACTTGCAGATGCGAAGATAAATACAAAAATTATGGAAGAAGAGTCTGAAGTGGCGTTGGCATTGGAGCGCGCCGACGCAATGTAAGCATCACATATTTCTGTTTTTTGAAGAAACGTCTAACAAACACACTGCGTCCAGCTGCAGATGCTTATGCGATATTGTTCTGGCAATAGTCGTTCACGGAAGGGATGCGTCTGCGCACATTTAGCATCAACAACAGACGTCTATATATATATCTATATATATGAGTCCGAGCATAAGGAGAAGACTTTTTTGCAGCAAAAACGATTTAGCCTATTAGTTAGTAACTGCTACCCTCAAATTAACGCGGTAACTAGTGCAAACATTTACCAGATATACAGTTAAGTGATTTTTCGCTACGTGAAATGGAAATCACTTAACAATTTTCTGTTGTTAAACTCCAACAGAATTTTCGGAAGCATTGAGTGGTCTCTAGTCCATTACTGGTTCGAGCTTAAAAAAATTCCAATATTTTGATTATCTCCATTTTAGTAACCTTCACACCAATATATTTGTCATCCTTACAGATCTTTACAGATCTTTATCCATTATTATTATTTTATCCATATGTGACTTCTGTAGAGAAAGGAAGACGGCGTTAATATAGTTTTCGATGACTATTGGATTCGACGAAAATTGAAGAGCGTGTTCGATGAATATAATACGAAAAAAATAATTCTAAATTGTCTGTGAAACACAGAATCCATCGCTGTCCTGGTATTAGTGCAGGACCTTTTAAGCTTCGATCTATTTGCGGTGCTAATCCTGGGCTTGTCCTAAGCGTATGATTTCTACGCTACCCCTCCCCTACAATGACGACTATAAGTTCGGCTCTCTGGTTCCACTAACGCTTTTCTAGCAGTGCCAACGTTATTATCTTACCGTTACAAAGATATCTGGGAATTTTTCAATTTCAGATCTTGCTTCCCTTGATCATTATCTCCATATTTTTTTCTACGTAATAGATAACTTTTTAACTTGCTACATAGTAGTAATAATAATAGCGATAGGAAGTAAGCCGAACAAACAAAAATGGCGATATACATAGGCCAGGTGCGATTATACCGTTGACCACATTCACTTTACCAATGTTCAGTCCCCGGGCACGCATCGTTTCCACATAGCGACGCTGAGGCGTCGCGGTGACGGACGTAATGATGGTGGGCTAAATGTTTGCTTTAATAAGAGCAGCAAAAAAACAAAAAGTTTGGACGGAGCATTAGCATGGATCACCTTTGATTGCCAAGGCGATGGCCTCCCACTCAACGTCACTGGGTTCGTCGATCTGTAATGATTCTGATGACGACAACAAGAAGATATCGCATTTTATTCTAACTTTGTTGATACAAATAGTGGTTCCGCGTTTAGCGGTATTGAACCCTCTCTATTTCTATCGTCCTCTTTTAATGACCGTTTCGTATTTGGCCTGTGACCGTAACAAACGATGTTAAAAATGTTACGTGTGTTGTCGATTGTAGATATTGCTAATACCTGCAATCACATTATAATTAACGGTTAAACGGCGCTTCTTTTGCCATTATATATATATATATATATATATATATATATATATATATATATATATATATATACACATAACAATAACGGCTTTGCTATAAAAGAACAATAATACTTAGGCAATAGATCTGTGGACGATGAAGCTGGAACAGCAATCACTGCAGGCCAACGGTGATGTTCTAAGTAGCTGGTTGTACCTTTGACACTAATTGATTTCTGCTATTGTAAGTTCGCTATATATTATTATTACAATCTAAACACTAAGTTTCATGCTCAGTCAGCCTAATCGGACGTTGCACACCTGAAAGCAGGCCAGGGGCCTGCGTGGCTGCAGCTCAATTTACTGACGAACTCGAATTTCTCTTACGCGATTCTCCTAAAATAGTTCTATGATTAACCGAAATGAGTCCACAATTTCAACAAAATGTTAGTACGCGCAAATGATACTGACTACGCCTAGAGAGTGATTGGATTAGGTTTGGTCGTTTGCAGACAATGTGATGATCAGCCAAAGCGGAATGGAAGACATCGGAGAAGATTATTCTAATGTTGGCCTCTGCTGCTGCCATAACTGAATGCCGAAGAAGTAATAACGCGTTTGATATGTTTTACATAGAGAAAAGAATGACAAGCAACCAATTGGAGAACATCTATTATGTCTTCTTGAGCATTGACTGCATCTGTCAGTCTGTTACTTTTGGCTACGTCCCATCAACTGGAGTCGATGTCATATCAAACATCGATGCGAAAGTACTGCAAAATCATCTTTTTATAGTTTATAGTTGATATATCGTAAAGCGGACGAGGTCTGTTTGTATCTACAACAGTTGTTTGTCTAATATAAACAGGCTAGCTCAAACATAAAAAAGATAAATATCATTATTTCATTACTTTTATTTCGTTCATTTATGTTCATTTTTATAATGATGCGGAACTTTGTACATTGCTAGATTTCAGCTGTTACCTAGAGAACATCAAGGCTGAAAAATCCCGGGTCGAACAGAGCGGGTAGATAGACCTGATAAATCATTGATAAACATTTGGTTTCTTGATGCGTGGCAATAGTATTGCAAAACAAGTAATGATAGATTCCGCTAAATCAACTATTCCGGACTGGATGTGCGACAAAGTTCTGTGGCAGTATGCCTGCCTAAAAACTTGAAGGACTCACTAACTTAACGCTGTATCTGCTTCGCCGTTAACTAATGTCATTATTTTACGCTCAACCTAACATAAACTATAGTTTACACCTACATTTGTCCCGTTGCAATTGCCCTAACCCACTTAACTCGCGACCGTTTTGTAGTTCTTTTATCAAACGGTTTGAACATAAACAAATTTGATAATTCGATTGTGGATTTCTATGATTACCCCATTGCCATTCCCTCGTCTTTCCCGATAGAGATCGACCGAGTTTGTACCTGCAAAGTCGACCTCCGACCGTGTACTAAGCCTTGTTTACGGTTATTCCCTGTCTGCGATTGTTATATTGTCCCAATTTCGATACTCTCTTTTATATGTTCGATTAAGGTGAATTTTAACCGTGCAAAAAGCACTCAGTCAAGGAATATGTCGAGCTGGTCCAGATTTTATCAATTATTCGACGAATTAAACTAATTACACTGGCCCATGGGACAAAGGAACTGCCCGTCCCCAAAGGTATTCGCTCACTTGGAAACAATGAAGCGATCTTGTTTTTCCTCACCAGCTGTGGGAAAAAGTCATCACTCTAGCTACCATGTCGCAAAGGAACGAAAAATTGAAAGTTACCCCCCAAATCCACCGTTAAACTTATTACTGTATAGAGCTTTAGAGCACGCGTTTCTTGTGATGCACATTTACACGCTTGATAACATATCCGCATAGGCGGTGCTGGTCGCCGCTTGAATATTTCTAAATTGTAACCCGAATATTTATAAACATGAAAAATAAGAAAGAGTGCTGGCCTTTGTTTACAACCATTACTCTCTGTGGGGAACAACAGACTTTGTCTTTAGGGGGCTAAACAATATGCCCAATCGGCTAACTTTTCCGGCCAGACCGTAGGAGGAAACCCTGGCGGCTTATAGAAGATCGGCCCAATCCGCGACGCCTAAGGGGTCACTTTGAGTCGGATAAACTCGTGAACCTTAACGTTTAGTAGTTTACATGAATAAACAAATATCGTGTTGATTAGGGGAAGTGTAGGCGGGTGACGTGGCTTATGTAGCTACGAAATATAGCGCTTGGGCAGAGTTTCCGTGAAGACCACTGACAGCGTCTCAACGCGCTATCTTCAATTTGGTCCCACAATCGTGCTAATTGTCTATGCTGAGACACGATGAGAACTCTCGATGTTATGATATACCTATTTGTAAGACGACGTTCGGATGGGTTCCGGATGGTCAACTTTCTGAGCAAGAAACTGGAACAAAAACCTAATGCTCGTTCGATCATCTTTCGGCTGCCAAACTCCTGCTGCGTTTAACAATTATATCGTTGCCATAAACGAATGGCTTATTTATAGTCAGTGGAAAACTGGGCCAGCGAGTAGAAAAGATTGACAACTGAAAGTGACTGTGACTGAAACACTTTGCGCTCGTTTGAAATATATCTGACAGCATTTAAAATGGATACGTTCCTTTGAACACAGAAAACTCGAGGGTAACTACTAGTAATAATGGTACCATCTGCTTTTTAACGAATTATTAAGCAAAACTGTCGAAACGATGAACACATGTATCGGCCCTATATCCGTACAGGAAACAAACGCGGTTTAAATACATCACGACTAGCATAGAGCTGTGGGCAGAAACGAACACGACAATGATCAAGATTAATAAAACAAGATTAGTTCGGTAATGTTGCTTTATCAATTTACTGCACGATAATAACACTAACAACAACAAAAATATTACACATTAATAGAACTAAGGAAAAGAATCGAAAAGTAGAGCTTCTTTATTCTCTTAATTACCGACAGAACACTATTTTCACGACAAACAATCTGCAGCTCATTGCTCCTTGAATAACGTCTGTTCGATACGTCGCTTCAGCTCGTACAAACGCTGAGCCGTTCAAATCGAAGTGGGGGTAGCATGTATGTCAGCCTAAACTCTGTTAAGATAACGCCCCCATAGGAAAAAATCGTCTCATCTCGATGAATGTTCGTAGAATGTGACTATACGTCGTTTTCTGCCCAACCACGACGCTCGTTGCGCCTTCGTATCGAGGCCATAAGCCAATGTCGGTTTATCTTTATGAATATATAGTAACTCATATAGAAGACAGTTTTTGCTGCCGACGAACGAGACGAACTGTGAAATACTTCCTACGGAAACTAATCTGGCTTAAGGTTAATTATATATATGCTGCTATTTTGAGTTGTAAAGAAACTTAGCAAACGATTTTTATAGGGTATTATCAGCATAGAAAGAATGCATTATTATAGGCGGCTATTGGTGTTATTATTACACCATGGTGATTCTCGTGTGAAAGCGGACGCTGTATATGTTAACGTTATAATAAATAGGTAATGTTTACTGATTATATCTATAATAATAGGCGCTATGGAATTGGGGACAGGGCTTCTTCCTCATAGCTCCTGCAATGTATTTGCTCTGCACAGGCCATAGCTCTGTTCTGCTGGTGTTAAATATTTGCGATACGGCACGGAACGTGGCTGCCGACACCAGATTGATGGTGTCGATGGAATTGGCCTGTTTTACGTTAGCCACAAAGTGTGCCTGAACATAACAGGACCTGGCGAAAAATCAAGTGAAAGCTATTCTTTAAAAATCTAGTTTACTAGAGTAACAGAATTACCTGTTTAGCTATAAATTTACATATTGGACTATTGTTATCGCTGTATCCCTTCTTTCGAGGGCTCAAGATTATTTTTTTTTTCATTCAATTTGCACATATGCTCACTAGATGTCTACGGACTTATCATAGAGGCGCACCGCATTATGAGAACGCAGTAACTATATATATATATATATATATTATAATGAAGTTTCGGTTTTCTGGTTGATAAGGGCAGATGGAACTGCCTGTGTCCGCCAGCCGATAAACCATCTTATCAGACTGAGAGATTCTCAGGAGAGGTCACTTGCATACGCAACGAATTACTGCGATAAGACAAATACACTATTTATAATTGAAAGACCTTAACACAACTTATTATAACGCTACTGGCGAGTTGTCTGTGTATCGCCTTATTTTATCGCGGCTGTCATATTTATTACCGTTCTGCTTTGTTGGTACGGTTCTGCCATGCTGCGGGCGTCCCCAGCTGCGTTCCGCAACAAACAAAATCTCGTCACGATAAATTCGCTTAGTATGAACTTTTTCAAAGTCTACCATCGTTAAATTAATGTCACATGGTATTTTCCTACTCTTCAACTATTTACGGTCGAACAAGAGGACGGAATCGATGACAGGGCAATCAAATGATAAGTAAGTTGCCACATCTGCTACCACAGTGTTAGCATTTGCTATAACAGGCACAACAGAATGCCTAGGCACAAATAACCCCCCGACCAGTTGGTATGTCTGTCTCATCATTTCTGACCACCATTATTATATAATCTAATTATTGTACCTATAATTGTATATTGTGTAGTATTCCCCTGTCGGTTGCCGCTCGTCCCCCCGGCAGCTTTGCAGCTCGATTGTCCTTAGCAGTCCTCATAGCCTGAAGTAAAAGTGAATTGATCGCATGCATTATTCGAGAGTACACCGTTCTATTAGATGGTGTCTGTCTCTCTCTCACGTCTGTATACGGGCGTTGGGACAGCCGCGCGCCTTTCTCTCGCATCGTTCTCTGCAGCATCCCCACTGCATCACAATAATCATAATTATTAAGATCAGTATAGTGTTGTCTTCATTCACTCATTGGGGTAATAATAGTATGGTAGTCATTGCATCATTATGAACGCTGCCCATACGGCCAAGCGGTATTAGGTAGGCTCGTCGTAGCCGTTATTAGTGTAGCAGCGATGCGCATCTTCCGGATGGCCATTTCACTTCACATTTGAGATCTGACCGACCGGTGGTGGGTGAATGATCCGATGATCCGACCATACAATGATCTTACCGAGGAGAAGCCATCGGACACTTAAATCCACTGTTGACTGGCTTCCTGATTGCTAACGTTGGCCCAGCTGACCGCTAAAGCTGTGGCGACAGCATCGTTGTGTTGAATTAAGCTGAAGTTATTTTAGTGACGCGACGACCGACGATGCTATACGACTCGGACCTCGATGCCGGCGAAAGCGGGTCCGACGATACAATAGCACCGGCAGCGACACGACACGTTATACGAAATTGTTATAGAGTTGTTTCAGTGGTTGTAATTATGTATGCTTTGAGCATCCATTCGACTATAGTCCTAACGCGCCCTCCGCTTTCGGGGCTGGTAAAGCGATGCCCCCAGTTGCTGGAGTTATCTAACTTGGGAGCTTTTGTTCTTGTTATCGCTGCTTGTTGGCTCGTAATCCTGATCCCGCTGATTCGTCGGCCGTCGGTGTCGAGCGATCTTACTCTCAGAGGCAATAGTCATTAGCGGACAGACTAACGCAGATAGACGCGTCTAATGGAACGATACTACGTTGATTCATTGAGCTAATATTCGAATTGGTCGTAGTACATACCGCACTAGTGACTGTGCTCAAATAAAAACAACCTAAGTACATTACGAGATCGCAATAGATACTCGTTAACCGTAACCGCTTATTTAATCGCCGTTGGTAATTTTCGTTCGATGAAGAACTTCGAACTAGAATGACCACAAAATCTAACCCCGAACTATAACGTTTCTGTAAAAAGTGAATTAGTTTACTGCGGATCATTGCACGGTGTTGCCGTTGCGATGAAATTATTCACAGTAAAACAAAAATTAGCGATTCCTAGATATGAAACGTTGCGATAACTGGATCACGTGTGATGTCCCGTTTGCCCCTAGCTCATGGTTTACTTGTTTGTCATCTGTCTGACCGAACGCCTATTCACCCGCTTCATGTCCTATAGTTTCTACAGCTACTGAATAACGTGGCGACAGTTTACAATTTGTCAATGACGAAGCTTTATTTAATTTAAGCAGATTTAATTGCGTGGCATAACGAAAAACAAATCTCGGAGTCCTATCTGTCCAGTTGTTGTCCTCAGTGTCGTCACATAGTTTTAGGTTCAACTCCATAACGACCTTCATGTAACAATCTGCTCACAGAATCGATACCAGTGCATTGATAGTGGAGCACAGAAACGATCATGAAGTTGTTCGATGGGGACCCTATATTAGAACGCAGCAGTAGTTCGCGTACGTCTATGAACGCTCACCTACGTAATACTGGATACGTGAATCGGCAAAGATTGCCCGCGGTGACTCATCCCAAAAAACCATAGCAGATATACGTGGATGCTTAGAGAACATTTCGTAACACACACAGATCGTAACATGGAAGAAATTGTGTTACTGCTACTCTGCGTATCAGAAGCCTCTAGTTACTAAAAGCTCGTACACCCTCGTTTTAGACTAGAAATTTCCTCAGCCAGAAAGTCAGAAAGATGTCAGCCGGGTGGATGTTTGAAGCCCTGGGAGTGAGATAACCAATTAGGACGCACAGCTTAATTAATATAAAATATTCAGTCCTAATGATTTTGCTACCAATGCTGTTAGAAAGCTAATCGTTCGTACCAGTGCCAACTAGGGGATCCGCTTCGCTGATGAGGAGGCGGGAACGTTTAATCCTATAGAATGAACAAATTGTGCATTACTAGAAAACTAACAATAATAGTTTACATACATATAAGCTGAAATTGCAGTCAAATTAAACATTTTCAAGCCGTTTAACATTTTTCGGCTCGATATTCTAGGGGTCCATTGACAAGCCGTTTTCGTGGTCCACTATAATTGCTCGAGGTTGAATTTATATATATATATATATGCATATGAGACGGTTAAAGGCAGGTAGTTTTTTTTTTGGTGTACTTAAATTTAGCTAATGTCAGTAGTAATTATTTATGAAATTTCTTTGCTACTTTTAAATTTCCAAGTGAAACTACATGGTTCCTTTGAGTGGTTTGATTTAGCAACATTTTTAGGTCATACCCATAGTCCCCTGCATAAAATGGTGGCAAGTGATTCTACTTATAGTTGTAATGACTAATAACTCGGTGTCAGTATCGTACTTTAATTTTACAGGAATTCAACAATATTTTCTCTTGATGGAAAAATAATATGTTGTTTAGTTTAACCTCCACTGTATCAATGCGGTCGTACAGGAACACGTGTAGCATCTGTTGTTGTCAATATTAGCATAAAACATCCCCTTAACGCTATCTGGCGAAAAGGACGCTGACGTGGCAACTACCCTACACAATCGACATTCATCGATGTCATAGGAACTTTCCTTTGAAGCTCTGTCCTGGTGGGCTTAGTTCTCAACGACCGACCGGTTCAGCCTGTCTCGCCGTTTCATCCAACGATGGCATACCAAATCATTGCTTCCCAAAAGCTTACCTGTGTAAAAGAGGTGTCAGCAAAGAAACTGTTACTAGTCGTGTCGTCACCGACGCCACCCGGGATCTGTCAGCTGACGCACGCCAAAATGGACACTGCACGAAGCGGCTAATTTTAGCGATGCTTGCATCCAGCTGCATGTTTAATGTTTACTAGATTTCTTCCTCGTACGACCCGTTCGTCTGTTTAGCGGGAAAGAACACCGATTTGGCGGTGCGGACAGAGCCAATCGATGTTGCTAACGATGACATCGACCACTAGAGAGAATTCCAACAAGACGAGCAATAGCAACAAATAAGCTCGCGGTCGTCTGTTCTTCGGCAAAAAAAAGTGGTAGCACTGAAAGCAAGCATACGGACTGCTTTGCGATAAAGTAAGGTTAATGATATGCTGATTTTTCCTTAAATGACCGAAATCGAGTCCGTATTTAGCATCAGTCGTCACTCTTTTAGTAAATCGTTTTGTTGCTAAATAGGTTCAGTAATGCTAGATATTGCATTCTCCGCGAGAGGTCGCTGTGTATAGGACGTAGGCTAAATTTCGAAAATGATTCGTACCGCGCTATAGTCAAATTCAATAGAAACACTGCTGCTGGGAAGCGTCAACTCTTTGTAAAGACAATAGATAAAAGCTTGCCCCGTTTCTATTTTTGTTTGCGTACTTATTAATTCATTGCATTTTTCACTCCCACAATTACCGTACGAATAAGAGGACAGTAGATGTACGTGAATATCGTACAGCGTTAACTAGCTGTCAATATCTGTCGCCATAAATTTTCAAACCAGCAATACAATCGACCGGCAACTAAACTGCTTCTCCGATAGCGATAACGCTCTAATGGTTGTTAGTGGAGTTACAAGACCACAAGATGCGATACGAAATATTCACACATATCACCATATCATTCCTGGCGCACTCGCGCGCCCATAACTAGAACGTCACGTTCATCGTACACACGATATCATACCACATAATTATATTACTGTAGAACATCATAAAGCCTGGGATATGGACATCCCGTTCAGCCGCCCCTCCCTGCACGTACGCATACAAGAAGGACAAACCCGTAACATAATCGAAAACAATAGCATTGAACTTATGGTAATTGTATATGGTATATTGTATATGGTAATTGTATCTTCGGTGATTTGTTTGATTTTCGAGCAAAAAAGATTTCGCGCATACGCAGCAAAAATTATCATTATTGTATATGGCCACCGGCGTGATGGGTATGCGTGTTGACGATGGTAGAGGCGGCGATTCCTCAACTGCATCTCGTGTGCTTGATGCCGCATGTGTCTGGCCGTGCGTTCGTGCGTGTGTGTGTGTGTGTGAGTGAACAACAGGATTATAGAAGCACGAAGAATTATAGCAACGCGATCCGGAAGGATGACAAGCATGCTTATTGGCCTGATGGCTGATGGAAAGATGTTCGTGAAGGAACGGGCAAAGGTGCGGAAGATTTCCTCTTGGAAGCGGATCCTGGATGACATTGTTGCGATTAGATTGGAAATACTTGCGAATAGATTAGCTGGTACTAGCACGAGGGGTTAAATGTACAGCTGATATCGCAGAAGCAGTAAAGCAAGTAATGATTAATAATAGACAACTCCTAGTGCGTTTGTGGTCATGTAAATTGGGCCTGTTCTGTGTATTTTGGACGTCCGTACGACGTACGGCATGCGAATTGAGTATATATATATATATAGTACTAGTGGTGATCCTCTAGTGGCTGCCAGAGGATCAAACTATTTAGTGATCCATTATAAATATGTAGAGACGAAACGAATATAATAAACTAAAAAAAAAGGCGTCGTTACTCACTCTTTAGTTTTCCTTATTTCTATGATGTGTCAAAACTCCATGTGTTAAAATTGGCTATGCCCACAAGGGACGTCCATCGACTGCAATAGAATATCATTTACCCTACCCTTCCATTAATGTTTCGATAATTCTGAATAAGATAACGGGCATAAGTGTCTCGGTATGTTATCAATTGTAAACAATCATTGAATTCATTAAGCAATAACTACGTGAAAGTAATATCAGGTTACGTCCTGTAGGTTATTATAAGCTCTATTGTTTGTATATTTAAAGGTAAAGGGTGGCCTTTACTGTGTCCAAATGAAGCTACGTCAAATGCATGGAAAGTAATGGATAAGCAGACACACAGTCAATAATAATGGATTACGCAAGAGTTCTTGTGACGACTGCCGTTCTGAGAATTTCTACTCATCATATCCTTTGTCTGGGTAACGAGTAGAGACATCTTGATAATGATCGTAACATTTATTCATAATGACTATGATGCATACTCTTTTTACGGCTTCATAACAGTTTTTTACTCTTCACGAAACTCGGACAATAGTCTTAGCTATACGTGCGTTCGTATGACTCTGTGAGTAGCCGCGCCATACTTTTCCCTATCTGAAAATTGAATGTAACGTGCGTAGATAGTCACCCACTGGTTCAACCGAAGGTTTTCCTCTGAGGAGTTAAATGTCCCGTAATTTTACAGTCCGTATATGGTGGCGTACCGATATGAAATAATTATACGTTACACTCCCATGGCACAGTGCTGTATACCAATGCCAACCATTGAAAGGCCCTACGGTCGTAATGGCTTTTAAGCTAGGTTAGTACCAATCAAAATAAACGTAAACAATGATAAACATGTAATATAGTGTTTCTTTCTCGAGTTCGAAGAAAAAACGGGAACATACGCGAAGTAAGGGGGACGTATTTACAAAAAGAGGAGACCTTTAATTTTTTCATTATCATCAAGGCGAACGTGTGTTTTTTGTCGATCTATGAGAACGTTCCGAAGGTCTTCCTTCTCCACGGACGCTGTCTATAGAAAAGGGTTTTTCTTCAGACATCTAACCCAGTCGCAACGTGAGATAGCACAAACTGCGCCGTTAATACCTTCAAGCTAACAGCGTCAGTCTCACACCTTCGCTTCTTTAGGCAAAAATCCATCTAAGGAAAACATAGAACTGTTACTTCTGAGCGGATTTTTTCGGTCCTCACTTGCCTTGAACGATTCAATGGTGACCTAACCTAATTGACGGTCATTGCTGACTGCGCGCTAAACAGGTTATCGATTGCAACCTTTATTCTATTTTAAATTGTGTGCCGGCATTGTAGAGATTTAGTTTCGTGGATAGATATTTGCTTGTATACTCTATTCATTTATACAATAACATAGGCAAACCCCTGTTGAACAACTATAAAGTTCATGAGTTATTGCACTCAAAATGTCCACTTACTTACATAGGTGCAGTTGGCGTAAATGAAGGCTGTCACAGCAGGGGTGTGACAGTAGAAACAACGAGGCAACAGCAGCAAAAGTCGAAATAGAACGAAACGATCATCTCCGAACCGTGTTGACAATGCTCTATTGAAAAAAAACCCGTAGGGTGCGCGCAGGCTTTGCTCTCAACGATAGCAGGCCGTTTACTATATTGCCCAGCACACAGCTGTTGCCACTGCCACGTTGAGGAATAATAACACAATATGGTACGGGTAAAGAAAATGAACTGAGTCATTAAATAGCGCTTTAAGGTGAAAACAAGCCAGTCGAGAATGAAGATGGCTGCATTGAAGACGGTGCGCTTCATCTTAATGGTACGATCATATGGCTCTGATCATGCGAAAACGCCAACTTGTTGGAATAAGTTTCCAATTTGCATGAATATTTTTTCGTAGAAAGATATTGGTAACGCTAGTTAAACGATCGGCAATTTCAGCGACTACTGATATGATTATAATAATACTGTGACAGATACATACGTATATAGAAACTATGGGATGCAAAGTTACTTTGGCTTGTGTTGAATTCACCTTCGATCAGCATCGGACTAGTCAAGCTCGACTCACATTATAGACGTGCCACGTGGAACGAGACTAGAAGTGGCCGAACTTTTTCTTTGGGACAGTCCTTTTACTCAAAGCGCCGTGTAGCTCCATATGGCGGAAACCACAGCTGGAACTGTTGAAAATCTTTCAAGTTTGACACAGGCGACGCTCTGTGTCGATGAGTAATGGAACAGTTGCAACATGTTGAGAACAAAAGAATCGCAGCGGTTAAATGTGGCTGTCAATGTTTCCGCTTTCAACATTCAAAGCTCACCTTTGGCCTATCGCCTAATTCAATTGTAGGATGATTGAAATAATGTTCACAAAATATACAGAGCTACTAGCCATTTAACCTTAAATAGAATGAATGGTTTTCATTTACATTCGGGCACCATACGACCTGTCGAGTGCTTCGTCTTGACGAATGCCTTAACTTCTCGCCGAAATGTCTGCCTCGAAAGCACAAGCTACCATAGAGAACTACCTGTATTAATTAAATTAGTAACAACACATTAAACAATGGCATTGTTTGATCGACAGTTGTCTGATATCTGCAGCACAGTGCCCATTATACTGATTACCCAGAAGAAACACATATTGATACGAACAGATTCCGTTGCTGGCAGTAAGGACTGGGAGCGCTGCGACGAATCGTAAAGCGAAACAGCCACAAAACAAAAAAGAAACTCCATATTTGTATCACTACTGCCATTACTAATAGTCGTTGCCAATTGCTACCGCAGCGCTTCGATAGAACAATGTATAACGCGAAGCAACGTACCGACCCCGATGACAAACAAAGCGTACAGAGAAAGTCATCAAAATAGCTATCAAATAATGGGATATTTGTCCGATACACAGTCTTGTCTATTTTCAGATGATTTTTTTGCATTCCCTCGATGTGTTTCAATGTTATTCAGAGCTATTTACCACTCACCGCTTGCCCCGCTGGCTCGGCAACAACGTAAAGTCTCACGCGTTCTATATTGATGGCAGGTCCCGCCGATTCCCAACGAATATCCGTCAGAAAACGGCAAGGTTAGAATTCCGTAGTAGGCATACGTGTCTATCCTACACTACGCCATGTTATGGAAGAATTCACTTTGGAATAAATTTTACGCAGCTGCATCTACAGAAATAACAATAGTAATAGTAGAAATTATCGTGTTGAATCTTCTGGTCATTTATAACCTTTGATTACCTAACCTGCCCTTATGCGACTGATATTTTCGCGCATTAGCCCCTGTAGAGAAATGTCGCAGAAGAGACGTAGAGTTTTGGTGGTCAGTCATAGACTTGTTGGCGTAAATTCACTGCCTGTCGTACGATTTGTTAAATGACTGACAACATGTAAAAATTGTTGATAGGCGTTATGATTCATATACGGTACATTTATATACGATACTGTATACGAACATTAGTGCTCTATGAGGGCTTTCTTCCCAACTTTAAAAGACCCTGGTGTGTCGGTCAACCATCGGGAGTCACTAGCCAGCTGTTTATGGGGAAGAAACTTAAGATTAACGACGAACCTATCGAGCGATGATGATTCGGCAGCTCACATCGAAACCCGGCTGGACTCCCTCGTGTCGAGCGCCCATGCTTAGCGCAATAAAGCTCAACAAGATAAGTTAGTGCCCTCTGAAGGCGCTGTGTAGAGCAGGCGACCATACAATCAGCACCAGAAATTCCGGCTGGACGTGCACGTATTACGTACGTACAGTTAATTTTCAGAATCTGAGCGTGTCTTTCGTCACGCTTTCCAGCGAACAAGGGTCTAGGTTAGGACGACATGCCTATGTAAACAAGACTAAACGAGGCTAAATAGCACACAATGGCCTATATTAAGTTAACAACTCATACGCATGTAAATATCGAGTGATCATTTCCATAGGATAACTAGTTTTGAATAATAATTGTCCTATATAATTGTATGTATATATAATATATAGATATAATTATACTTCACAGATTTTTTTGTTGGATAAGTAGGTGGGTAGTAGTAAGGTTGGACAGCATTTCGTACTCAACAGCGCGAAGAAGAAGATATCCTAAGGTCATTTTTGATCGAGTGTCATTGAAGGCTAGATGAATTCATGGTTAGTTTTCTGAGAAAATATATGAAAACTTAGTTAGTTCTTTCTCATGCAGAGAACTGAAGTTATTCGAATGGCCCAAAGTCAAAGGATTGCCTCATTCGGCAGCATCTAGCATAGACATCATGCGCAGACACTTTTGATAGCTTTTGATTGATTTCGAGAAATTAGTGAGAAATTGTTATAAAATCCATAGAAGTGCCAGTTCTAGCGGACGTGCACCGTGGCAATCAAATTCTGATTAGATACCTCATCAACTACTCGACATTAGTCACCCAACGACCATTGCGTTACGTCTCATGCAATGCCCCATTGCACCAGTCACGTTGTGGCCTGCCAAATTGTAGGACAGCACCCGTTTCCATGTGAACTTTTTCCGAGACTGTTTCATGCAGTTGGCCGAGCTCGGAGGAGAAGGAGGCCGGTATTCATTCAAGTTCATTCAGTAGTAGTAGTAGCAATAATAATACCTTTATGATCTCATAAATGCCGAATACGTTTTATCCCACGGATAGGTCAGCAAATTTCGAATCGGCGTGATTGATCCGTTATGAAAAATATTCAAGTAATTGGCTTTCATTCTGTTTTGATTAGACGGTGTTCGCGCGGACCATTACTGCCAACAGTCCCCCCAGCAAGAAGAGCTGAGTAACGGAAGGTAAGTAACCTGTGGATAGCTAATTTCATGTTTGCTAAAGTACATACTCGCATAGTGAAAATGAAACACAGACGTATGATTATTATTGTACGAGATCCAGGTCCTGTTTAGGCTGCACTTCGGACGAACCTTTAGGTGTTTGTGTATGAGGGTCTACGTTTGCGTTTCTACCGTCGGTTACAGCAGAATTCATAATACTGTGACTACCAGCAAAAAGGTAGATGTAATCTGTAACGCAGCTAACACTGAACGCCCCATTGGTATTGCTGAAATTCTAAGCGTTGCAACAAAGCGAAATAATACGGGTAACCTATGTATTACTGTCCAATTTCATTTCGCGGCCAAAATGGCCTGTTTATTTTATAGGAAAAGTATTTATCCATAAGACACGAAGCGTAGGATAAGCTATCAATTGAGTGTCTGTCACTCACTATATGCTATGAGTACTATTCTTCTCATATTAAAAAAAAAAAAAAAAAAAAGATTATATCGTTCTTTAACATTAACGATTGATTTTTTTCACAAGAAAATACGAAATAATTGCACTAATACCTTTGTAAAGTCACTTTAATTGAAGTGGAGGAACGAATGAGCTTTCAGTCACAGGCTGACCTTGACGCACGTGGGCCTGATTTCACCAGCGCTGCCTGGGAACCTCAGGTATAGAGAATAAACAGTTCGAACCTGCCAAAAGGGTTAGCAAAATGGATCTTGCCCTGCGTCTATCAATGCAGGGAATCTAAACGAGGCGAAGTCAGGCATCGGCAAATCGCTTCTGGCTAACTGAACAAAAGCGCATAGCATCCTTAAGGCACTGACAAATGCACATGGTACTTCTTACGAGGATCCGCCTCGATGGTCGTAGACATGCGAATATAACAGAGAAGAATCTGGCGGGAGAGTAATCATTTTTCTCACTGGCCTTTGAGGAGTTTCTTTTTTATCTGAGCCGATTTCGTATATCAGCTTTCCCACAGTATATAGGGGCACTTCAATGGATATTATGATTCAACATACGCCCTACATGGGATTGAAGAAACCGAATGCGGCGGACAGCTTGATGCCTTTTTGACGGAAGAGAGACAAGTCCTGCTGTAGAATGTCCCCAAAAAAAACGCGCTTCCAATCACTGCACGAATTTTGCCCAACTACTTCGCGTTATTGCTATTATTGTAAGATGACCGCAAGCAGAGATCAGTAGGATATTATATTGAAAAAAAAAAAAAGAAAATGGCAATGAACATCAGTCCGATTAGCTAGAAAACGTTTTTATGCCATGTATATTTTTATCCAACGTTTCGTTGGTGCATAGCTTCTAACAAAAAACTTGTCGACCACCTTTCCATCTATTGATTCTGACGAGGCGGACCTCAGTAGAGGTTCAGTAAATGGGATCTTCGTATTTTTTCCGTGCTGCGTAATCATTCTCGGATTAAACAGCAATGTATTTTCGTTGCATCTCCTTAGTGATATATTAGCCCTTCTCCCAAGAAATCCTTAGAGGAAGCTAACTCAAACCAAGTGCACCGTTTATACTACCGTACTACTATGGATTTGCCTAGACAGAGCATGACCTATAGACTAATATAGAAAAATATACAAGGTGATCTAGGTGATTAAGAACGGGATATGCCTAATGTACTGATCCACATTTATCCAGTCTGACAAATTTCCTGAATCAACTGAAGGGGCAAATTCATCTAAGTTTTATTCGATTATTTTTTTGTACGTAATATCATACCGTCACATGTACACCCTTCAATGGAAAGCATATGGATAACAGTCTAATGTCCTAGTTTCATCGGTAATGGTAGTTCCAACGAAAAATTACTAATCATTACATAACTATAGGCTATTACACTATAGCGTGAGGTTTTCTTTTTTACTAAAGCGACGTTTATCTCAGCCGGTCCACGGGGGCTCATAATAGCACTCTCAAGTTTTGCAATGCAAATAATGAGAAACCCAAAGAAACTACTACCAGTATATATATACGTACATATATATATATGGTCAGTTCGCTAGAAAAGTGGTCTCATATGATTGGTTACGGTGGCCAAGCGTAAGATACGATTGTTGCGAAACAGCCAGCCCGTGCGCGGGGAACAAATCTTCCTACGATTACTACGATCGAATTGCACTAAATAGGAGCAACGATCAGCCGAAACCTGCCAGGCGACCCCGTTGCTTCTAATAGAATTACTGATACGTGAATCGATGCGTGTGGCATAAATCTGTTCCGATATGAGGTGCTCCGAGGACTTTTAGTCACTCACATTTTTTGGGCAACACTTCGACTCTGCGATATTTGTTATAGCAATTACCAGCAAAAAAAAAAAGCCTATTTTCTTTTTGGTGCCTCTAGCACTAGTGAGTTCCAAACGAGTTTGTCAATGCTCCATTGTTTAATAGCTTCTGTTAAGTGTATGTAGGTGATGATGTCTATTATATGTGTCATAGTAGTATATGGTCAATGCTTTAATGGACTGCGTTTTTCCTCTTTATTACACACGAGTAGAAACAAAGGTGGTCGTTAACAAGGCTTAAGCGACATCTGAATAGAATCTGTATTTTCGTTAATGTTTAGTGATCGACGATCTGGACCTGTTGACGTTGTTCTATATGATTTATTAGAGAAAGAAGATGTTTATAGAATTATTAAACGATTCTAAGACTCCAGTACTGCGAAAAGACACTTGTTTTATGATAAAGAGATTTGCTGATGCAAACCAATCTCCCGACGCGCAGTGAACTTCAAGGCCTTTAGTCGTTGTAAGTTCGTCCGGCCGTTCGCAAGAGAGTGCTATTGCGGCCATCGATATGACTCGTCGTTATGACGTCCCTCTTGACACAGGTACACAGCCATTGCATCAGCACACGCGATTCGACCACATGTTAAAGGTCGCTAAGTAATAAGGGTTCCGCTTATACCTAATGTGTACGTTTTCCTTTTGAATGGGCCCTGAAGTTTTCGGACAACTAACAAACAGCTCATTCAATTAATTGAGCCGACAGCTATTTTCCTAAAGTATTCCAGTTATCATTTCGATGTCGTACCATGACGTCCTGTGAGAGACGCAACCGTTCGGCTATTATCGTAGTATGTCTCAAAGAAGACTATGCCACATGGTATCTACTGCAAGGCAGACAATTTATTCGAGCATTGCCCTGCCCCCGTCGGCGGAGATGCTATTAAGTAGCAACCACTGTTGTTCGCCTGGGTCGTGGCCTTCGGCCTGTTCGTAGCGCTAGGTCTCGTGGACGTAATACGGTCGACCGGCGCTAATATTTGGCGATAGGCTTCTCGAGTTAAGGCCGAGGTGATGACAGCGTTCACTGTGCCGTAGCTCACCTGGCGAGAATGTCACTGGAATCAGCAAAGCGTGGCGAATCTAACAAAACGAATATTCTAGGCCCAGCTGATATCAGGATAGCACCAGCGTCAGCAGCAGAGTGACAGGTAGAGAAGCACGGCGTCGGTTTCCATTGTACAATTTCAACTCGAACGGCAATAAAAAAAAAACAGGCCAATTCGAATAAATTGGCTGGTTAGGCAATTTAGTTGGCATCGTTTGTATGTACTATTTATTAATGCCATCTGGAGGTGGCGATAGACGATAGCCGAAAACGCAAGATTTTGTATACTATGCATGTTTTTCTATCAAAAATATTGATTTATTCATTCATTCACGTAGACATACAACTTTGTGGTATGAACAGTGTCCGCGTTATAAAGCGAGGCTAAAAAGCATATGATACGGACATAAGGATGAAGTAACTTGCAGGCATCCGCTAAATACGCATAAGCAGCAAAAACGCTGACGATTCGTGTAGAAAAAACTGGGACATTGCTGTTAACTTGTGTGGAAGCGTAAAACTTCGTGTGGAAGTGAAGAAAATACTTATGCATCCCTGAGTACGTTTACAACTTATTGGACTATTGCGATATTGTTGTCACTCATTGAAAAAGATAGGCTCTGACACAACAGTCTGTATCTTGCCATTAGTTTATTTGACTATGCAAAACACCGTTTTCCTTACCAGAGATGTGTATATGAGAGAAATATATCAATCCATTAAAGATACTTTGAAGATAATTGTTTATATTATGTGTATGTGAAGATCTCCTATATGCTTATCTAATTGTTTCGATCTTCATTGTCTCCTAGTAACCATTAGATTAATTAGCATTTAATCGATTAATACGTCTCTGAGCCCGCCTTCGATTTCGAGCATTTTCAACGCATTAATTTTACATCAAAAACAAATCATCGTTTACAATTAATGTTCGACACGAAAAAACAACATGTCGAAGCCCATTGGACTTGTGCAATATTTCATACTATGTGGATACGCAAAATAACATACTATCATCAATCATAATGATGCATCGTAAGTATCACTCTTATAACTATTATCATGGACATTTTTTCAAAAGAAAAAAAGAACGCGACGAAAGGAACTTCGACAAACCCCTAATCCAAAACATACGTATAGCCCGCTGGCGCCGGCGGCCCAACCGCCGGCCAGCGTTCCTCTCACAATAAACACGCCCATGTGTTTTTTTTTATTTAGCTAGAACACGGTCGTCGGCTTTTCGTTTATTACTAGTATCCGCGACGTTTCCATTAACGCTTTCAAAAGCCCGCGCCGCGCCGCGCCGCGTCAGTAAGAAGGCTACGAAATTTCAAAATGAAAACGCTTATTTGCCCGCAATATGCGACAAACTGGATTCCAATTGCCGTTGTTTCGCTAGAGCATCGTCTTTTCATAAATTTTATTCAACGGCGGCGTCACTTCCTCCGTGGTCCGTTCGTGGCCAGTCAGACAGAGCATCCGAAGTGATATTTCTAGTTATATTTATTGAATAATAGATCTGGCGTAAAAGGCAAGGGCAGAAGACCGTTCCTCTTCTCTGCCGCAGCCGTTGTTGCGGTCGCGACTTCGAAATGACTACTACTACTACTGTTCGACTATACCCTCTGAGCTATGCCAATTAGCGGAAAGTATAAGAGAGCGTAACGAAAGTGACGCCGAATCCGAACTCGAGCAGCGGAATTCTGCTGGTAGGCGACCGACAAACTATCCAAGCTGCTGAATTCAGCCCCGTCCATTTATCGTTTTTGACAAATCGAGCATGGGAAGGAAAAATTAAATTCCTTGTCCTCGTGTCCGACTCGTAAATATACTATGCACGCGGCGTAAGGGGCGTGTGTTTGTCGGTGAAAAAAAAGAATAGTCTGAGCAAGTAAATGAACAGACAAACGGCGAACGAGTAGCCAATGAAAGAGATACCTTTTTACTCCGCCTAAGAACGACCCGATCGGTGAGAAATGGCCATCCTGGAGGCATATCTATTATAAAGACCGGCCTTCTTCTTTCTTCAGTTTCCACCGGAAAACATTCTGCATTGTGACTGTTTTTTTGCTTAACTTATTCAATAATCGAAAATGTTTGCGTCTGATGCACCTCCTATTCTATTATCTCTCGGACTGCCTGCCGCACATATATACACATATATATATATATATATATATGTGGTAGACACGAAAACGATGTATCTAGCACCTAATATCTGCTATATATCATTGCAATCATAGAATTTTCGTATGTGGGACGCATATGTTATACATCTCAAATAGCAGATTAGAGCACATACATACTTTTATTTGGCTTCTATGTAATGTGAGAAATATATTTAGATATTTCTATACGTATGATCCGTGGTATTGCACTGGAATCTACCACCCTCCGTGCAGACGTTATATCGAAACTCTCAGCAGCCGCATCTATTACCAAGTATTAAGGCTAAAAGCTGTATAGTTTATTTTATCTAAAACAAGCCAACGATAATAGTCCCTCATTAACGGAGAACCGCCAGGTGCATGGCGCTATGTTTTGCCAGACAAATGATCCAACTTCCCCTGCACCAAGCGACAAAATTTTGCCTGCTTTACGGCAGTCTTATTTCCTTCCATTTTTTGCTTGTTAATAACGTTATGAGATGTTAGTAGATCTGATAATAGGATATAGATCTAGAAATAGATGTAGTTCAGTGTCGCCACTAGAGGTATACGTTTTTATGATTGGAAACAAAATTTTTTATGATTGGAACAAGTGTGACCCTTGTGAGAACTACTAGAAAACAATCGTGCGTGTAGGAAAGGCGGCGAGTGACAAAAATAGGTTTACATTCAAAGCTGGATAGGGGACGCCGGTGCAAAGAGTTAATAAAGGACTGATGCCTAAATTAAGCTTAAAGTACGAGTGAAGTCTATCGAAACAAGATACTAAATGATTACAACCCGAGAGACATATTGGCAGTGCATTGATCCATGTTTGCGTTTTCTTTTACTCTCTTCTGTAGAAACGTAGGCTCTTATTATTTGCTCAGATAGCTCATTTTACCTAATGTTATCACCTAGATAGAGTCAACAAAGGATCGTTTTCCTGTTAAACATACGTGTATGCATATTTAGATATATACCATATACATCCAATAATAGTATCCGAAATCAGTAAACGTTTCGCCAAACAAATCTCGTATGTGGTGTTTCCTATAATTCAGTCCTCCGTTTACCTTCACTAGAATACGTACGAGTACACCCAGAAGGACGTAAAGCGACAGCTAAACAACGACAGAATGGAAAACACTTTCGCGGCTCGATGCCAGCAGATTTTATCTCCAACTGCTAAATTCAACAATAAACGTAGCGACCATATATTTAGTATAACCTTAGGTTAATTAGCCTGCCGCTACTGTCACATCCAAACGTATAGTTTCTTCTCGGAATGGCACAGGAAAGTTTTTCTGCTACCGTTTCCTGCTTAAAGTCACAAAAACAAGTGTGGCAAATAATGCATATGACCAATAACAAGGAAATGACGCCGATCCGCTGCTAGCGGTTCTTATTGCTGCGGCCATTTGGCGCCCAGCACTAAGAGCGTCCCTTGAAACAATTCCCGAGGAGTTTTACGTATTTTGGCATCCGCAAACGGCAATATCGCCGCGCTTGCCATTGCTATTACATATACGAAGTCGATGAGGAACGTAGGAGTTCGAAAAACAAAAGATGAGACTTTTCAAAAGAAGAAAGGCTTTTGCGTGTCAGCGCACTTCGCATGGCGCTGGAAGGTGGACAGGACCAGCGAACAAATCAACCTTCCTTAGTATCATACTATTACATAAGTTTTTTTTTCTTTCGGTGGCTACAGCTCCGTCAGAGAGATAGAGAAAGAAAAAGCTAACGCTTTTCTTAGCGCCTATTAACTTCCATGTTATCGTCAGTTTCAAAAAATGAAAGCGAAAAGGAAGTGGCCGAGAAGTATAGACAAAACCACAGTCAAAGGTGTTTTATATATCTATATATAGATGTATTTATTGTGTATAGTATCTGTGAAGCTCAGATGCGGTCGCATGTGCATTTTGCTGCTGCTGCTTAGTTTGAACATTGTTGTCTTACATTGTTGCGGATAGACATTTACGGTGCTTGACAAAGAGAAGATAACGGGCAAAAACGAGGGAGGAGTAGGCTGAGGTGGTAACGGTAACAGCAGCAGCTGGACTCTCCAAGATGATACCTGCAAACTATTCTATCTATTGCGTTATTATCTGATCGTCGCTACTGCCGCTGCTTTCATCGGCATATGCTGCAGTTCGTAGTAAAGCAGTGTGTGAGGCACGTCTTACCGGTCAGACCAGCTGGCCTGCGCGCCCACTGCCGAACATGGCACAGCTGCGAGACTACCCATAGAAGTTAACGCGATGCGAAGAAGATGTTGGTTCGCTCGGTCAACCTTTTGTGACTGGCGTTAATAATACTGACGGTCGACTTAATGTTAGTTGATCCTGATTTAAGACCCTTGGTCACAGCAGTTAGCGAACGTTTTTTCGTCCGACTTATAGCTCATTCCGGTCCGCATTTGCCACAATTGCATCATTCGGGATCGTTAGCAAAACGGTGGGCCAAGGTTACAAAAAGACTTAACAAACAGTTATTTCTTCTCAGCACCAAATCAGCGACGCCTAATCAACGCATGACGTGACGCCTGCGAAATAAGTGTGGATACAAAGAAACGCCATGAGGGAAATCAAGATGCAACATTTCGCATGTATTTGTCTCGTTTCATAATTAGATGCGCGAAAAACTTGATTAACGAGTAATAGGTAAGTTTAGTTAAACACGGTAGAGCGTATAGCACTTGCTGGAACTTATCGTTGTATAACAATTATGTCACCGACAAGGAAGTTAGATGCCAAAATGTCACACCCAGGGATATTACTTGATAAAGGTATGCACAGAGCATGTACCTACTAAATAGCTAGGGTGAAAACATTTGTACGAAGAATACAAACGTTTGCTTTCTGACCTTTCGCTATTTAACGGAAAACACAGTACTGTTTATACATATCCTGGTCGCATTGTTTGAACCGGGTTTAAACTACCCAAACTATGGCACAAATTTAACGTTGATCTGCTACTGGTAGCCCACGACTGTCAAAGAGTACTTCGCAGTACGAAGCAAGTGAAACGAGTAGTGTTTATATGGAATGTATCTATATTTACTAGTTTCGCTAGGATAGTCATTTTCGCTAGGAGCGATGTAAAGGACCGAGGAAACCCGACATCTTTTCAAATTGTCATCTTTTCCAAGATCTTAAGAAAACCGCTATGGATATCATCCATTTTCCAAGTATATGGTCTCTGTCTGGGGCTGTTTGAAAATGCCAAGGCGGATTTCATTGGGGGTGAAGGAGGGTTCCGACTGCTCCCGTCTCGTTGACTCCATTCATAATCACGTCATCTGATAGAACACTCTATTAAGTTTCCTTGTGAGACCTGCAATTGCCAGTGGATTGCTGGTCGTTACCGTTATCCGACAGCATAAAAGGATTCCTTCTAATGGAAAATATCATTTCAATTACTAACACCTTTTGGGGCGGCTGCTTCTGCTATTGCAGCGTTGCCTGCTACTATTCCTTGCCTCGTAACAACTATATGATATGTGTCTAATTGTTCTTAGAAAACGAGTCTTGTCTTCTTGGCGATGTCGTTCTGAAAGCTCCCCCTTGCCGGACCAATTAAACGGGCCGGGCATAGTTCTTCAAAAACGCGCACGTCGTTGTGATTTCACACAGATACTATATAGTGCTATAGGTACTCGCCTACATTGTCATTGTCGTAAGTACAGGCTCTCATCATAGCCATCTGGCGTTCGGACCGGACGTCCAAACCAGACAAACATTTGAAGCTATTCCTATGCTTCACTAGACTATAACGGTTGTTTGCTCATTCGTGGTTGTTGCTGGTAGGATGATTACCGGCGATTATGATATTAAGCTCCCTTTTGTGGCTAGACATTAACTTTCGGTTATTTTTTTTTTGGCCGAAACAGTGGGTGGAATTTACTTTTCGTTGTTAAAAATTGAGATGCTGGCCCATGAAGGTGTCTCACATTCGAGTTGGACTCACGATAGAAAAGAGCTATAAGGAAACAGTCCGCTAAGTGTGTACCGGTCGGAGAATTTTTCCAGCGGAAACCCACTCCGCAAATAAAGAAGTCCAAACCAATCTACATTGGGCGTTGAGTTGAACAAAAGGTGAGAACTTTGTTCTCGGTTCTATTCAATACCTACATAAGAGAAACAGTGAAGTCACCTGTAACTGACTCGAGACCGCGTCGATAGTGCACGTGGTTTTACAACGAATTGTAAGCTGGTTCTTGCTGCTGTACTACGTGAGACAAAGGAATTGATCAAACATTGCCGTAAAGCCACTCTAAAACTTTCCAAAACACTGGTATCAGTCAATACCTGACTGGGTTTGTAAGCGGTACTTTGTGCTGTTAAAATACGAGCTGGAGATACACGCAGGAAGGGTGCCACACAAACGGTTGTGTAAAAAAAAATTACTATCATATTTTATTAGCTTCACGGTGGCGAGTACCATCCCGCAGGCTGCGCCGTCGTTTACTGGTCTAAGGGATGAAGGAAGTTAATGATGCGCTGAACGCCGAGGTCCTAGTTCTTCAAGTTTGAGGTACGTTTACATTCCTTGGAGCAGCTCCAGTTAAGTCAAGAAGGTATTAGAATTGGATCTAATCCGCAATAAACACTTCATTTATTCAAGTGTGGTTGGTAGCTTGTCCTGCCCTATGTCTGTTGTTCAGCGTTGGCTTCCAGCATGGAGAGCAGCCAATGAATGATGCTTTCGTGAACGTCATTGTCAAGGAAAAAGGCAATCCGCAACCCACCTTTATAGAGAGCGATCATAGCGAGAAGCTACTGTTACAAGCTTCTTACCTACCTCATCGCAGAACATCTGATGAAGTTCTTGGAAACTTGTTCACGTGTCCCGACGGATCCCGCGCAGAAGCATTTCATCCTTTTAGTGGGCGACATATTACTTCAAAAAGTGCGTAGTGTCCGTTGTCGATTAAAGAGAACGCCCCGTGGTTGCAGATTTTTTAATAGCGTTTGATATGACGTCCCGAGACAAGACAAACTCGCACAATACGAAATCTTTCAGACACTCTGCATCTGGTCAGGATGATTCTGCAAGAGACCTCAGAAACGTAGATGTCAGTGTGGGTGATAAACTTCTAGCTTTCCTTTTTACTGCTGGATGATCTGCCCTTCGATGTTCAAAATCTAAGATAATGCGTACAAACTCTGCTCAATACCTATGGCCTTGTCGTATTTGGAGCAGATCGGGGTCATATCCAACAAGCTTTCAGAAGGCGCTCATTATATGTGGTAAACTGAACTAAAGATCATTGTGAACAAGACAAAAGACACGAGGCTGCGCTGCGAAGACCGCCTTGCTGCTGCCGGTATGCTCTGTTTATTTCGAACGGCCCCGAAGTAGGTAACCAGCCTAAAAAGGCTAAGTATGATCTTACTTACAAGCGCCCCAGCCTTAACGGAGCAAATGACGGCCAGAGTACAACGCGTGACGGTGACGAGTGCGTATATAGAAACACTTTTTAGACATTAATTATGAACGGTGTTGCTCTGGTTCGAAGTGGATGGCCCTGACATCTTTCTACGGAAATTAGCTCATGTGTTTCTAGACAGTCTGAAACGCAGATTCAAACTTTCCACTAACCCTGCTTATTTAAGGTTCATTAATAAGGTTCATAAATAAATGAAAAAAGAAACGAACACAACTAATCGAAGAACATAATTTGCCCACTTTTTATGCGGTAGAACACCAACTTGCTTTTCATTTGCCGGATGTTACGTGCATCTGTTCAAAATATGGAGTATGCATGCCTCGGGTAGCACGCGGCGTCACGGGTTCTAGTACCTTCGCTGAATAGCCTTTCTAACCGGACACATCAATTTTAAAACCTTATATATTATTTTTGATGCCTCCATGCAACACAATTCTTCATATTCTTGTATACATGTATGAAGACTGACGTTTCATTGATTGGAACCATGTCGACTGGTACTTCATCGAATTCTAGGCTGGGTGAGTTTCGTGGAAACGGACTCATCTCGAAAGGACCTGCTCCTGCAATATTCATGATGAAGCTGTGGTCGAGCGAAGAATGTCTCTGAAAGGCCTAATGACGTTGGTGATTGTTTTAGTACACTACTTGGATACTATGAAAACAGTCATTGCCGTATTTGACAAATCTGAGGTTTCACTGATTGACGATCGATATCCCGATTCAGTAAATGAGCGTCATTATATACTATAGCTATTATTATAGTTAAAAGTTGTTTCTGGCGTGTTCCCTTTCAAGTAGTCAATTAGCTAGCACGGTCACTGATTTTGTCGCTTGTTGTATTACGCCGTTGTAGCGTCATAGCTGGTAAGCACGTTAACGCCCATCGTATATTTTAGCATGCATCCAAATGTTAGAACGATAATAGGGTCGTTTTTAGCAATAGGCAATTAAGATATATAGATATATTGGACCATTTATCACAAAGTATACAGTGATCCCAATAAACATGATCAAAGGTATAGTTTCGTGAAAGGTGGAAACTCCTAGTAGAAAAAAATGTGCAGTTTACGTAACAGCAATCAGCAGATGTGTAAAGTATCTGTGTATTGCACTTATCAATCTTTACATGCATAAATCCATCTGCGTGCCGATCTTCCGCGGGCCAACATAAACCGCCACCCGGCCCATCACTTTGCGTCGCCGCCTTTCGCGTTTTTGTTACTGACGGGTCAATTTTGTGCACTGACCAGTCAGTCCTGTGGTTAACCACATGTTGGTGCAATTTTATTGTCTGGAGATATTGTGTTTATGTTTATTCGAATAAAGCATGACTGTCGCTATTATGACGACGACGAATTTACTATCAACGAAACGTGTTATTTGTTCACTGACTGTCTCACAGGCTGTATTAGGGCAGCGAACTGTATATGCCTAGGCTTTGTTGACGGACTTCCTGAATGTGCGATCTGTTCCCATTTTATCGCTCCGGTTCTCGTGAACGAAGACGATGTAACTGGGACTAGTGATAAGTAGAAAGTCTGCCAGATATCGAAAATAAAAAAAATCGCACAAGCATCCCAATGGTATAGGAACAAACCTTGAAATAACGCTATTAAACGTCACTCAGCTATTGCTGTTAGCCAATTGCTACTATGACTATTGAAGCTTTTTACGAAATCTTGTTTATTATTATTATTATTTATTTTTCATCAACAGACTTCTAAATTAGATGTCGCGATACCATGTGGCAGGAAAATAAGACGTCTCGTTAAGCCAAGTGAAACAATTGCATTCGCTGAATTAGGCTAATGATAAAAATGACAAAATGCCGAACTGGGAAATGACAGGTCGAAGGTCGGCGTTCCCTAGGCTCATCTAGTAGGTCGCTTCTGAACACTCGAATCGGCTTCGGGTAGCGGGTGGTGCTCTACGTCCAACTTGATCCATAGGATTGTCGAATAGGAAAAGAGTATGCTAGAGAACGAGATCACGTTAAACCTGGATGGCCTAGCATAGGAGACACTGTATAGTATCACTGGGAGTTGGTCGTCACTGAAATGCTTCCTGTTGTAATTCAACCATTGCCGTCAGCAACAACCGTTGTCCATAATAGCTACATCAGTCTACACTCATAGACACAGTAAACCAGCGGAACAAAGGAAGATGTCTAACATCCGGTCGTTTTCAGCCATCTGATGCATGTCTCCACTTGATGCTTAAGCGACCATATAGCTATTCCTATAGCCGAGTTGCTGTTTTCATTCCATTTCCAGTACGCTTGTACTCATAGTCCTACCACGATTAATTGTTACTCACAGACCCCGATTCAGATTATAGTAGAAGCGCAACATAGTGGGGGGTAATTTTCGGTTGGCAGCCACCAATTATTTGCCACTCCAATCGATTGGCTCCTTTGCCGTAGCGTCTCCCTGGCTTTTTAGATGCGTTTGAGTTTTTGCTTATGGCTCTGATTCACGTTCACTAGCTCGTCATCTGTTTTCCTTCGATCTTCGATGTTCGAACATTTGTTTCATCGAGTTCCTCTGCCTTCCGCCTATATTTTTTTTTGGTTTTATGTTAATTTTGCCTTTGCGACTGCCGAAATTATATCTTATAGCCATAAGTCATAACAAGAAAGGTATATATACCGATAAATGGCTAGGGACTTATGGCTGTACGTCGGCCATAACTGTCCGTTTGTTAAGACGATGGATATTTTTAATAAAGTTACGCATACATGCGTATAGCTACGTCTGTAAGCGACATTGGTGCCGGTAGTTCCGCTTTCTATAGTTTCATATTGCCGTCGTGGACGGATTATGGTCATAGCCGTGTGACCCCCCATTCATTCCTCCACTGAATCTATTTACCTCTACAGAGTCTGTGCACTCTTCTGTTATTGCTGTGGTGCATTTTGTTAAAGTTTCGTGGCCTGTGAGCAACTAAAGTGAGTTTTTAATTCGTTCTATTAAAGTTTTCATTCGTGTTCTGTCCACACTGGAACAGTCATAAGCGTGTTAGTGTTCGAACCTCGGCCTTCCCTAGCCCTTTCACCATGGAACGCTCTTCCTACTGATTAGACTATCGTTCAGATGTGCGACCGTGTAACGGGATCGATTACTCTAACATCTATTGTGTTAAGCATCGTGCCTAGAAAAAAAAACGTCAGCATCGTCTTCTGCAACACTAAAAATTTCTCACAAATGAACTACCAGTAAACTCAATATAACTAAGTAAATTGGTGTAACTATCTAGCACCAAGTGATCCACCCGTTCCATCATCGCATCCAGTCATACCATCTGTTGGATGGAGCTACCGTTACTAATCGTCAGGCAGTAGTCCCTTGTCACCTGTACACTCTGATTGTTTTTTTACCATGCTTCTGTGTTATTCTGTTGTAGAAAACAAGGCATGAAACGTATGCGCGCATCGTTTCGCTTATTTACTTCTCACACAATCTGATCAGACCCGCGTGTTCATTACGGACCGACCGCAGATAGTTAGTCTATCAAAATTCGAGGCCACTGACGCATCTGGATATTTTATATATGTACTCACGTGCTTGGATATTATAGCAGTACGCATAAATGGGTATGGTCGTAGGTAGCTTCGTTTTATATGTTTCTACAGATGGAATAACATATATATATATATATATATATCTATATAATAGATGTATTGAAGCTGTAAGATATGCAATGTGTTAAATGTATCTATAATAAATAACTTAAGGCAGCTTATTGGCCGATAAAATGTAATGTGGCACGTGGTTTCCAATTATAACTATACGTTGATCTGGCAAACACATAGATATGATTGTATATCAATATATATAATTAGACAGGCAACTAGAGGTGCTGTTCGCGCTTGGTCAGTCGTCCTGCTATACCAATATAAATAAACAACTGACCAGTGTCCACGTCATGGATGCGGCAATGCTGAGTGACTCGGTCATGCTTGGCGGCAGCTGCCACAGGTATGTCGCATCGTGCATGTAAAAAACAGGAAGGTCCCATCTAAAATAAATAAATGTTTCAAACGACCGCCTCCCGCTATACAAATGCATGTCTTTGCCGGAATCCGGAGTAGCACATGTTCCGAAGTTCCGTAGGCAAATACTTCACGGTTGCGCCATCATGGCACAGTGACGAACATGATGCTAGACCGAAGAAGTTGTTGAGAGGAGAACAGCAGAAACTATTAAAAAACGTAACAAGATGCAGTATATGTCAGGAAGGGTAGGCGTACCACGAAGCGGTTATGGTTAGTCGGACTAGTTCAAAGGTAAAGCAATGATGTGTCGAAACGATTAATATCGCTATGCACACATACGTATGTGCAGAATGGGTTACCCGTTTGCAGTTGCCTTTACCAGTGGCACCAATCACGGAAGCTGGTGTTCTGGCCATCAGCATGAGTCACAAATCAATTCGTCTTTTATCCATTGGATACCAGATGCCTGTATAGACAGAACGAATAGCATCCTACCAATTCGTCGTTAGTTAACGACAAACTGTTAATAATAAACGGATTAGTTTGATATCAATAAAACCAAGTTCTCGTTTAACACACAATCAGGAAAAGCTGCTTTATTTAATACTGCAGTATGTGCCGCGATGCGTGACGCCAACGCGTCGTCTTCTGCCTTTCCCCTTGTTGTCAGTCGCGTGTCAAATAGTCAGATGCTCGTTATTGTCAGAAGAGTATAGCCTGAAGCCTCTGAAGCGGTCGGACATTAGCTTCTCGTTACCGGAGATTATGCTATTAAACAGAGGCAGCGGCAGTAGCCGCGGACAAGGACAACGAAGATGATCTTCTCGAGTCTCTGACGGACGTAGGACAGCCATATCGCGAAGCATCAGTTCACCTTTGTGTTGTCCTGTGCTGTTGCAATGCTCAATGTTCATATGATTACTTCGATCCATCGTCGCTGTTGTTGTTTAATCTGTTTGCAGCTAAATAATGGTGGTGGTATTATCGCACTGCTGTATAATTATAAAATCGTCGATATCGTTCTGTATCAGATCCGAGCGAGCAAAAAAACTGTAAATTGTCTGCCGTTGGCCATTGACGGATTATTATTATTATTGCGGATTAGTATTGTTGTGCACGTGACCGTCGGCACAGACCAAAGCTAATTTATTGAAGCGTGTTTTAAAGGTGTACCTAGAATACAAGTACATTTTATTTGCTAAGGGGCAGCTACAAGAAAAAGGCAAACACCACATACTAGAACGGTGTTCTTCTTACGATTAGTAAGAGATAAAAGGGACCGAAAGGCGACGGCGTTTCCTCTGTTAGGACGTGCATTCCGAGACGATTTATATTCGGGCTGTTGTCATGTAAATGGCCTGTCAAGCTGAAGAGTTCAATGCAATACGAATAATAACGTTGGCCCCGACTGAAGCAGCCGTCAGGACAACAGAAACGTTCTTGTGGTGACGGGACAACAGAAATAAAACTTCACTGGGCAAGACAGATTTTCATGTTATCGTTCATTACGAGACCGTGTCGATAGTGTCACGTCAGGTACACTTGTTACGTTTGTTACTTTCGATGCATATGGATAGGCCGTTTAGAGCTTTCGATTACGACAGCAAAACTTATTTCGTGGATCGTTGTCTCGCCTGAACGTAATTCTAATACGTACTACTAGTTTCTTGTGCTGAAACCTCACGCGATAATCTGTCGTGATGCGTGCATCTGAAGTTTGCAAGGCGCACTCAGATACCTTTCAATCTTTCCTTTTCAAATAATGAATCGTGAAGCCATTGAAGACAGCTGATGAATCTTTTCAATAACGTAGTTTATTTATGTCATAAACATTATATATATATATATATATATATACTAGTCAAGTAAATCATACCATTGTATAACAGCTTTACGCACAGTAGCTTTATGTGAGCATTACTATAATCCCGAAGTTAAAAGATCTGATGCCTTCATCGGTCCAGGTGGGTGTCTTGTCGGGTAGCTTGTTTCAGTCAAACCGAACTTATTGATACGCAAAAATAGGCTACTACGGTGAACAATGGACAGTATGTGAGCAACATATACGAACTAAAGATAATGGACACGGTGAATCGCTTCTGAATTCACGACGATAACCACGAGAAGCCTTCCTATGGCGGCCGTCATTCGTAGCAAACAAAATCACACCGTTTATCGACTTCAGCGTGCGCTTGTCAATGGTTGCATACTTCTAATGTGACCTTTTCGGCGGCGAGTGAAAGGCACTGTGGTACGTATCATACGAGCGATATCGAAGAGGTTACTTGAATCGTTGCAATTGCCCTTTGAGATTAAATACGTGAAACATCAGTTGTTTATAGATTCGGAGAACTAAAAGGGATTGGATGTCATCAGGGTACATTTTGGAGTGACCCCAGCAAGTCTGCTCGTCAGTGTTAAATCTAGTTAGAGCCCTCCTTCAATAGACATTTGTATTGGCAGTAGTACATTTACTTATATAAAAATCCCTGGCGAAGACCCTTTACTAATATTTTTATCACGATGTACGGTGGAATGTTTCACGCTTTTGAAGCAGCAAACGTTGTAACGCGTACTCTGGTGCCACTTGTCGGAAATGCAATGTTGCTTAAAGCCAGTGGCAAAAACACGGTCTCAGTGTTGAAGCCTGAATCGGATGATCCGATCAGTAAAACCATATTGGCGATAGCGCATAACATTGAAATAAAAAAAAAATCGTTCCAGGTTCCTTCGAACCATAAGTAGGTAAGCGTTGTTAAGTGAATTTTGCATTTTCCTTACTGCAGAGCAGTATGCATGAGAGGCAGACTATAATAATGATTTTTGTCGTGTTGTTGAAAAGTCAATCGCAGAATTTATTAATCGCTATAAAGAATATGGATTTCGAGTGACGGTATTTTTTGTTTAAAAATCGTAACCTTACCTTCCCACCTGTCTTCAAGCGGGATACATTGATCGATGCTAACTTTTTTAGTTAAGGCTATGACAAGACATATTTTCTATATAAAAACACGACAATATCGTAGCATCTACACGATAGTTAGTAATTTTTAACGATTTTTTTCATATTGACTCTTACAGAACGTTAGTGTTATGAAAAGCATTACCAGATCAATTCATTACTTAACACTTACGCGCACGCTAATCACTTTGTGCTAGAATTATTTAAAAGGATCCCAGGCTTTTTGTCACAAGCCAACGACTCTTGACTGATCTCCATCGAGCTCTAGTTAACCTTTGGAGCTTCTACAATCAGAATCGTACATAAGCATATGATGATGCTGATTGCTAAGTTCGACGGCTGCTTCTTTCTTAATAATGGTTTCGCGCTTCTACACGCTATCACGTTTACAGAACAGGGTTCCGATATCAGTTTTCCTAAAACAGATTGGTTAAGGACTTTATATAATTCTAGTTCCCGCGCGTATCCAGTTAGCTTACGCTGTTTAAGGGCTCATTAATACGTTTATTCTGCAGCGTAATTTCGTTGCTAAATCTGAATAATGTTCTGTAGAGTCTTCACTGTTTTTGTCAACTGAAAAACGCTGTAAGAACATATTTACGCAAAACATGAATGATATGGCTTTGTGCAATCGATATTAGTTTATTATTATTGGTCAAATATACATAGCCATTTCCGTACCTTCCCCTTCATGTGCCTTCTCATACCGATATCTGGTATTATTATTTTCTAGGTTTACGCGGCACTTATACAACCTGGATATGTCTTATCAAAAATCAGTGTTAGTCTAGTGTTTTTAGCTGTACGAGCTCGCTGACGGCTTGCTCAGACCCAACCGACTCGAGTTTTGCCAGATCTGTTGTGCCATTCAAGGGCTGTTGTATCCCGCGCTCAAGAGCCTATACTTGGTGTTCTTCTACGCTGACTGACCTTACGCCATCCAGCACATACAACACGTGTACGAAATGCTCTCTTATCATTATGGTATTATGGACAATGGGTTCGAATAAAGTACGCATTGTCTGTCAATACGATTTATTGCGTAGTTAACGATCCGTGTAAACGTGCGAGTTCGCTGTGTAGGTGAGAAAAAAATCTACGGTTATACTACTGGTTCTATCTGTTAGTATTAGCTTCGGCTTAAATAGTGCATTATATTCTTATGGTCCAAGCCACGCCAGTGGCATACACGACAGATGTGATTAACTGAAGCAAACTTATTTTCCATAATATTTTAACTCGGACCACAACCTTTGAACGTGATCAGGCGGAACCTGAGGTAGATAAGTCATGGTTGAACTCAAGGTGAAAGCAATATTAACAATGATAGTCGGCTTTGCTATCATACATTTTCGCTCACGACCAATATATCGTCTTTAACCGTAAAATAGATGTAAGCTTTTAAATAGAATGATCCTATTAGAAATATTCAAATAGAACAGCTTTATATAAAATGTGTTCGTTTGTTCTACAAGGCACAAACTGCACAGTTTATTAGCTCGCGCCAGTTGCGTAATACGCCTTCTCTATGGTGACCGGAACTAACAGTTCCGATCCTGTTCAGTATCCACGATAGAAAATGAACGTGTAAAACATGCAGAAGCTCATATTGTCGTAGAACTTCCATAACTCTCTCACGTTTCACTAATAAATTATTGCCTTTTTTTCAAAAACGTTTACCGAATCACCTCGTTTTTTGTGCAACAGCCGAATTACTTCGATTCATTGTTTACTTTCTCACATTGGTCCTGTTTATTACTTCTACATAATATATCTTGCGTGACAGGCGACTTCTTTTCTTTCCAATGGACGCAAGCTGTAGTTGCCGTTGGCTCGGCGAACCGCTCGGCGAGCCCACATCGTCGCTACCACTTGAGCACCGTCCAATCGCCCGCTCTCCTTTCGAGCGACAGTTCTAGCAGACAAAATCATTGCGGCTCCCTAGGCGGCCATGTTGCTTGTTTACATGTTCGTTTGTTACTTCAACTGACAAAGGTTCATCAAATAGCAGAAAACTGTCCGCATACAGAAACACTGTCGCAGTGCAACGAGAAGAGTGAGCAGCAGAGATCAACAGATCGAGCAGCAGCAGCAGCAGCAGCGGGCTTAGCAGAACGACTTCTTGTCGGCTCGAATTATCGGTTTCAGAAAAAATAGAGGCAGTGTGTCGGTGGAGAAGGGCACCAGTGGCCGATGGTGTGGCTGTGCTCTATCGACGAGTGAGTGTTACTGAGGGTAGAAAAGGAAGGTGCGATTTTTAGCGGCGGGTGGTCGCGTGTATTGCGTTCTACGTTAGCGCCTCAGAGCATAGAAACCATCGACAGTAGCGATAGCATAGTTGGGGACGTGTGATTTAGGATGAAAAACGAGCGAATTCTAGCTGAGTTGCCCGCCGCCGCCGCCGGTGCCGCCGCCGCCGCCGCCGCGGCTGCCACAGCTGAGAACGACCACGGAGTTTTTCCTGATTTTATTTTGCGGCTGACTGTTTATTGCGCCGAGTTCAAATAAAGTTGTTTCGTCAAAGGGCTGTGCGTGTCTGAGTGAACGTAAGTGTCGCGTGTCTGTGTTGTGAGCAGTAACAGCACAGAGAGAGGGTTTACCGGGCTGCAACGGACCAGCTAATGAGGAGAGTAACGGCCTGTTTGCCTAGCAGCTCGGCTACAACTATTACCACTACAATTACTGCTACTACTGAAGCTTTCCTGTCTGTGTGCAAAAGCTGTTGTGTATCTTTACAACGAGAAGGATATACTTTGATGAGCAGCCTATTTAGTATCTGCGTTTGACTTTCGCTGCGTATGTGTCCTGTGTGACTCTTGAATCTGCTGATTGCATGTTGTCTCTGTTACTACTGTATAGGGGCTGTTCCCTGTGGTGAAGCGATGACGGTGCCCATCGAGGCATCATTTGCACGGCGGCTGTTAAACCTGTCCTCGCTACTCCAATGGCAAACAGAGACAGACAGCCAGCAGTGGTCGTGAGCGACTGGAGCTCAGTAGGAGCTTCGATCGCCACATCAAGCCACGATCATCACAAGAGTGTTTTCTATTACAGCTGTTACTATCAAACTTTCGAACTGCGGCTCTGCACAGCCCAGAGGGCAGTTGTTTGTTGTCCTTTGACTGAACAGTTTGTAAATCAGTGCCTTTGGCCTCCGGACGGCTCAGAATAGGCCAAGTACAGGCGAGATAGGACGAGTAAAGAAGAGAAGAACCCGGCTGCCCAAGACCATGGAGCGGCTGCCCGAGTACCTGCGCGAGACGGTTGTGTGGCTGACCGGGCGTGGTAAGCGCAAGGAGCAAACGGAAGCGCAGCCAAAGATTTATCTGGAGGATCAGGTGCTCGAGTGCACTGTCAACGAAGAGTCACTTAAGGAGCTAGTGGCACTCCCGGACGGGCTTGACTATCATGAATGGCTGGCGTTCCATACGCTGGCTTTCTTCGAGCACGTCAACATGATCTACGGTACGGTGGCCGAGTTTTGCACAGTGTCGGGCTGCCCCGACATGTCAGGACCCGGAAACCGGCAATATCTATGGTTTGACGATCGTGGCAAGAAGTGCCGCTTAGCCGCACCACAATACGTCGACTATGCGATGACGTTCACTCAGAACACGGTGACGAACGAAGCATTCTTTCCTACGAAATTCGAGGGCGAGTTCCCTGCTTCGTTTGAGTCGATCATCAAGAAAATTCATGGTCTCCTATTAGCGGTACTGGCTCACCTGTATCATGGCCACTTTCGCGAAATTCTCCTTCTCGAGCTACACGCCCATCTGAACACTTTATTTTCGCATTTCACTCTGTTTAATGCCCACTTTGGTCTCAACGACGATGACGTTCTAAGGGATCTCGCTATTGCCCTTAAACTCCTGCCAAAGCCGGGTGGAAATGGCGATGCTACGGAAACTGACGGCACAATAGCCGACGATACAAGCGCTGCAACTGCCGGCTGCACAGAAGAGGAACGATGTTCTGACATTCCTACGTCGTTACTGTGACCAGCTGATGCACGGTCGTTGACAATCGCAGCAGCTGCAATCGCCACCTGTTCGGCGATAAGGGCGGGATGGAGTTTGTTGCCAACTGGAAGTCGCCACCCAACAGATAAACGGTAATCTGCAGAAGGTGATGAAGGTCTTCAGTGCTGAAGACAACGAACCTGAGGTGAAGAGGAAATGATATTGTTTTCCCTTTTCCACCATTGTTCGATGTGTCCACATTATCAATTAATGTAGAACAGACACGAATAGATCAAAATACCGAAAGGCACTTAGGCACATGTGCTGATAGCATGAATACGATATGAGAACGTGTTGATGCACAAACAGTTGATATAAGACCCATCACTGCAACTAGCTTTAGCAAAACAAAGGGTCTACATCAATTTTCACTAGGCGAATATTTAACTAATAGGTCAAAACAGAACACTAGAATTTTACAGAGTCATGTAGATTTATGATGCGTTCTTGGCGAGCACGTTGTCGGACAGAAGAGATCCGCGGGGCAGATGTTATACGAGGGAAGGTGGGGAAGAACAGTTTGAAGGACGGTATCTCGGAAAGACAGTGCAAATATAAAACAGGTATATATATATATACATATATACATATATATATATATATATATATATATACGTATGGACACAAGTGACGCCAACGAATTTCACTAGACGAAGAATGCACAGGGTTGAGCATGTGGGCGAGCGTGCACCCAGCATACAATTTCCAAAGAGCCCCATAAGGAACGGTGCAATGAAAGATACATTCTCAGTTCAAAACAGACGCACCGCCTTTGGTGGCACCACGATCAAAACATAGAGGTGATACCATTTGCAATGCAACAAAAAAAACAAAGCACTTTCGTTCTTAGACAACATACAAAGCAAAAAAAAGAAAAGTAGTAGGGCTTATGATATGCGTAATATATCCGCGTGATTCGATCATGCTCTGCATATTTAAGAAAGTTACGGTAACAAAGAAATAGGCATAAAAATCGTAGCAAAAAAAAAGAGAAAACAAAATACAATGACATACTTCATCTACGATATTAAGAGGCAAGCTCAAAATTCTCTTTAAAAATGATACATATGGTAACATCTAGGTGATTCATGGACGCCGATGGCGATGACGGGGAAAATGCTTGCAGAGTACATTGATTCACAAGTATTGCACCAGCATATATAGCATGATGAGACCAGTCTTCGCTGGAGATATACTGAAACAGTGGTTTACATTACGGAAGGGTGAACGATTAGCTTGAAGGGCACTTAGAAGCGAGTTCCTAAGAATAAAGGAATATCTAACTAAAACGACATTCTGGTTCAGACGCATCTCTCAACCTTTGATAATGGGCACTGACAAAACGTTACATGCTTACCTCCATCCCTTGGGATCTCTTGCCTCATCGAGCTAATAGAACGCCAAAAAGAGTCATCTGAATGCTACTAACATGGTTTAGTGATAATTTAACAAAGAAAAGTGCTTTTAGAATGACGACTGGCGCTAGCAAGACGTCATGTATGTGGATACTAACTAGCTAAGTAACCGTTTCGCAGAAACAAATGTTCACAGAAGGCTTGACGATTGATAACGTACTATTCGTATTACGGTTATTAGTGTTTACTACTCTTATTGTCATTATTTATTTTATATTATTACTTAGTTGCACCGCCAATCCAAACACTATTTATAAAAAAAAATTCAGAGCCTGATAGCTTAACCAACCAAGTGAAATGTCGTGAAAGGCTGACGATAGTAATTTGCAATTACGATAAGGACTATTTATGTTGTCCTTTATTACAAACAATTATTATTTACTTGATGCTACGTTTGTGTTGATAATGAAGTGTTTTATGTACATTATGTTCAATATCGAGAGGGATAAATGAGATCGAAGAAAAGTGACAAGGAGCAAGTGCAGGAAACTTTTGAAACGGTGTGAAACACCTTCGTGAACAGTGGTCGACGAGAAAATGCGGAGAACAATAGTGCGAAGGTAATAAGAGGTGTATTGAACTGATCTTGTTATATCGACCAATCTCAGAACGCCCTAAGGCCTGAAGAAAGAACACTGATGAGGACACGGGAGCGCATGAAACAAGGCCAGCGAGTTCGCGATGAAGAATTTTGTTATGTCAACAAGTCCTCTACAAGCCGTATCTGTCCCTCGTACAGATCAAGATTGTAAAATACTGAAAAAAATACGTTGCAAACATTCGAACAGACTAGATATCTGTGTGAGATGGATAGATGTGGACGTATGACGAAAACTAAATATTTAATTTATTAAAGTAAGCTGAAGCTGAATTAGGAAGTTAAGTAAATAAATAAAAAGGTAAAAGCCGTTGTGAGATACGCGGTAAAAGAAGCAATGTGAAAGAACGAGAGAGAGCCCAGATTTAGTGTAAAAGTTGAGAGGAGTATACAAGAGAAACCGCTGGCAGGCAATTTTACCAGAGACAAGGAAAGTTGTTGAATAGAAAAACATAGACAAAATATATATATATATTCAAACAAAAAGACCACGGGACAAGACGGCGGTAGTAAAGCAAGAAAGCAAATTACGCGTGGATGTAGGAGTGGCGGGGAGATACGATGACGAAAAGTACTACTAGGCTAGTGCACTGTACAGAGTTGTTCCATGAAAAGCTTGCCCTATGTAGGGCTGAGTTGTTGTTATGACTATTAGAAATTTGATGAAATATTTAAAATGCTAGAAAAAAACCTATCCAAGAAAAAAAATAATATTACTAACGTTATTGAGTTTTCATTTAGGTATAGTGGTGCTGTTGAAGGGAAAGGCGATAGCGCTGAATGAAAATATTCTAAATCGTACAGCAGGTCAAGTAATGAGAAATCTACAGAATGATATACTCTGTTGAGGCGTTTGTACTCATAATGATTTATTTAGAAATACCCCAGACGTCGCAGAATATCTGCTAACGTGGGTTATCAGCAATCGCCGAGTTATTACTGACTTTGCATATATCTAGGAATTGACTTCATGCAAGCACCACGTAATCCAATACTAAATTTACGATTGGCCCCATTAAATCACTCAGATAGTGTGTATTCCGACATGATATCATTTATAAATTAAGTGTGAGTGCTTGATATTTTGAGAAATACAACTCTACATCCTAATAGAGTAATTCATTGCTTAAGGCCAATTCGTAAACAAGCTAGTTTAGGTAGGTTAGGTTAGGTTACATTAGGTTAATAAATATTTTAAACATTTCTAACATTAACAAATTCTAGATATGCGTGTACCGAAATAATTATCACATTCAGATTGATGAAACTTCCATTTTATTAATTTGCCACGTTATCGTTATCGGAAGCCTGTTTTTAGCCTTAATCCTTCTTGTATCGTCTATCTGTTTCCTTTGTGTCTAGTTAAACTAGTAGTATCTAACGTGTAGTTATATTTTCGCCAAATTTTGAGCAACTTTTACTGTCTACCATTATTCTTTGAGATGTTTTTCATACATCAAGAGATTGACGTTTCACTTTCTGTCAGGTCGCTCATCAACGATTGTGATTACATACTGTATGAAACGACAAAAGCTACCTTCACGGTCTATTTACTATTACGTTATATGCAGTTTTTGGTCCTGTTTAGAAAGCTAGCCACGTTTGCTCATTAAATAACCAAGCACAATCACAATAGACGTTTGGATCGACCCATATACGCACATAGTCACACCCAGATGGCCAGCCAAATAGTAGGTGCTCACTGTCTTCTAGCAGTGTGTATTGGATTATAACAGATGCCACGTAGCATATTTATACTGTAGACCGTTCGCTGCGTCACCCTGGATACCTGCATGCTCAGTAAGGAATATCGTGCGGCGACTGTAACAGATTCAATCGTATTTTTCCTCTGCCTTTGTCGTCTTCTATTTCACTGACAATAGGCAATGCAAAATCGTTATCGTAATCAGTACGGCTGGTGGGCAGCGGTTCGTTGTTCTGGGCTGAAGAGTTATTATTCGTTTAGGTTAGAGTGAGTTTAGCTTACACTGCGCAAATTTACGTTTGTGAAAGAACTGCTCCTGGTGGCTTCTTTTACCCAAATGGCGGACCTGTATGCCTGCAGGATAGAAGCTAATTTATACTGTATAATAGATCTGCAGGAAGATGGGAAGGATGCCGAAATGATGTGGGGATGTTGCTTCTTAAAGATGTGTGATACGTCTGCCAACTAGCCAGTACATTTTTGCGTCCCATGAACGAAACGCAATAGAGATAGCAGCAACAACAGCCACAACCAGCCGCCGCGGACGTAACAGTATCTTCAACAGCACGGCGCTTATAGCCAGGATATAGTTATAGAGGGACGAGAAGTAGTGACTTTCCGCAGCCACAGTGACCGTCTGTGGCTGTTACGACCCTTGTCGACGTGTTTGTGTAAATCCATGATTTTTGAGGAAGCGATGGTTCGCTGGGTGACTTCATTTGAAGGCGCTGGTTTTCCAGTTGATTCCATTGAGGCCGGGCGACTTCACCTACTGCAGTTTCCAATGATCGTGAGCAAAGTCGCTCGTGGCAGCACCACTGCTGCCGTAGAAGTTGAGTTGCAATGCTCGTTTGTCCGAAAATTCAGCTATCGCTGGTCAAGTCAACAAGAAACATGGTCATTATAACGTGGCTATCAGTGCTTCCAGGTTGGCTGTTATCTCATGAACGACCTGTAGTATATAGAGACTGTGGCAGACTGGTCAGCGTCAACCGCACAGCGTGAGAAAATTTCCCACAGCAAAAGACACTTGTAGACTGGGGGCTACAGGGGAAAAAGATAATGAACGTAAATAGAAAAAGAGAGTGTTGGTGAAAGAATGCAAACAACGGCATCCTACTTTCACAATCGTAAGCTAGCACAACTAGCGCAAGATGCAGCGTAAACTAACGCCACACCCGACCTCATTTTGGATTGCCTCATATGTTCGGGTACAAATATGTACACATGATGTGCCGTATACATATGGCTATATGCTGAGTTGATTATAGCGCTTGTAATATGAAAAGAGCGTAACAAAACGGAAGTGCACAACTGGGACGGACAGGAAGGACAGAAAAATTTGTATGGGAAAAAATTATTGTAGTTGAGTATGTATATATTCGTCTAATGTGCAAATGAGACTTCACTGCTAGTAAGCTATTCGTTTGGCACTGTATGACTTTTATTAACTAAACCCAGAAACTTCAATGTTTAATAATTGTATTGATTTATCTAGTCAAAGAGCGTCATATAATGTTTTTGTAGTTCGAACTCAAACCATCCAGAGGCAATGACGAAAATTTAATGCCGCTTCCCAAAATTATCGGAGCAAAAAATAATGACAATATTAGTATCATCCTCATTGTTATGTTGGTGGAATATTTATGGCAATATTATTAATATTAAAAAAAATACAAAAAAATGCTACCGGGATTGCCGAAAGCCACACTCAAAAAGTTGGACAAGTAAGTCGTACTTTTTTATATTAGTCTGAATATATTAGAAAAACTGTTCCTATGGAGTATTTGGAGATTATTATGGCTGTTTGAAAAGATATGAGTCCATGGTTTAACAACTAAATGGAACAATGGCGATTTTAGAAACAGAAGTTTAGCTATTTTGATCAATGCGCAGTCGAAACCTAGTAAATGAGAGGAGTCCATTTTTATGCTGTCTACATTATTAGCTTAGCAACTGAACTTTAATTTTATACGTCTTCAGCTCACTATTAATTCAAATACAAAAATCTATTCATTTATTTCAACTATAAGCCTTATGTCTTGCGTGTTCATAAATGCTTGCTTTATCAGACGATCGAAAGGCGAACATATTTGTTAAGCGCTCTTATTGTTTTTTAATTAAATGTCCAATTTTATAAACGTTTTAAAAACTGGCTCTAGGAATCGTTCAAGTTGCCAAAGGGTAACGGACCACTGATTTGAAAATAATCATTAACGGTTGATTGATTCCAAAGCTGATTCATACTACCGATACCCAAAAGTAGATGAAACGTATATTCGATCATTTAGTATACTGTTTATATTTCCATAAGTGATGGCAGGCTTAATGCCTATTGACGTTATACTGCTTGAGTGCATTTGTGGAAATACATGCATACGCAAAAAGGTGCACCTTTAGTGTAAGACGTTTAGGTAACGACACAGTTCGGCTATACCATGTCACAAGAGTCCAAACATTATTGCCGCCATCGCAGTAGCTAACAAGTCATACTTTTTTTGTCGCATTTAATACCATAGCATTGTATCAAGCGTAATTTGTCATCAATTTCTCGTGGTCAAAGTATAACCAGTGCATCCCAACCCCTTCATGTTCCGTACTTAAATCTGGGCTCATGCAATGAATTATAATCAATGTCTTCAGAAAACAGAATAACTTAAGGACTCGATGTTGTTGCGTACTGGCAACGTCGGCGTCAGTACCGTCGCCTGCACCAGAAGCAATGACGATTCCGATAGTAACAGCGAAAAATACAGGAGGGTAAGAAAATCAGCCATTTCGTTAAGATTTAGCAAAAAGCTACCGGGTTGGAATACAGGAAAAACAATCAGCGCAGCCCAATTCTTTCTCGCTATCAATTTTATCTTTCTAGAAACCTTCAGGCACCCCACTTATTTTCAATCAGTTTCACCTTCCTCGGTGCCCCTTGTAGCGAGACGACACAGAACAAAATACCACAACTAATGTGAGACTTGCGAAGACCTGTCACAAAACGACGACGTTGTTGTTATTATTACTATTGACGTTGTTGTTGTTGTTGTCATAGTCGACGTCGATAATGATGATTATAATCATGCAGACGAAACAGGAGACGCTGCAGGGCTACGAAGAGTTTCGCCTGCAACAGCTGTGGCGATAAGGCTATGTACGAATCACCGCAATCAGCCAAAATAGAAGCGCAATGCAGACATGAGAGCGACCACTACAGATACTTCAACAGCGAACAGCTAGGCGATGAGGAGGATAGCAACAGCAACAGTCATAATGATATCTCCAAAATAGCAAAGAAATGGAACAACAACCACAATAAAAACAACAAAGTAATGATTTTGACAAAAGGCACATCATGGCATCGCCTGGGTCAGCGGTAGGAGTCAATAGTACCAGCGGCACATCACAATGGACAGGGGCTCGTCTGAGGATCGTCTTCCTCGCTGATCCGTAGCCGAACTCCGATCTGCTACTTCCCCATTATAAGAAGCCTCATTTGATTTCATCGCTCATTCTTCCTCCACCCACATTCTAGATAGCCGCCACCACCTCCTTTGTCTTGTGCATTGTTGTTGTTGGCTATCCGTAAGAGGCAGCCAGCGGTTGCAGTACGGCAATGCTGCAATTGCTGGCTGGCTATATACATACATATATATGTGCTGTCGATTTTGATGAGAAGTACGAGTTTGCCAGGTTGTAACTGTTACGTCACAGTGCACACGTTGAGCATGAACGCGCTTTCATATTGAGCAGAAGCAGTGGTCGTCTTGGCGACTGAGGAAAAGACGCCGAAGGTAAAGAAGAGACAACTAATCCTGTGCTATGCGTGAAGAGAATCGTGCTGGACCATCCTAGCCCCTAGTTCTCAATTTCCTTGAGACGCCGCAACTTTCACTACTACTCGTCGTCGTTGTCAGACTTCAGACGGCCTTTGCATTGACACGTCATAGGATATCTTTTTCGTGGAGAAAGAGCGAGAGACAAGGGTGACGTTGGCAGGCCAAAATGAGCGATTGCGTAAAGGAGCGATTCCTCATAAAGTCGATCCTGCCAACTACTAACATTGCCACGACTAATGTTTCGGCTGCTAATGGTAACTGAACGTGAAGCAGACTAGACTAGCAGGTGTATTTGCCTATACCCAGCGGCACTTCTGCCAGCTTCAAAGACTGGCAGGAAGATTCCCTTAAGTAAACGAAAACAACGGGAACGAAGCATGAACTGCAAGGAAACCAGGCTGACAGAAGCTATATTGCAAAGCACGCAGACGATCGGGACGGAAGTTGGACAACGTTGAAAATGCTTACCTCCGTCACGTCTTCTTCTGCTCTGGTAAAGACGGTTAGAACTCGGCTTTGGCGACGGCGACATTCCCTTGACGTAATGGAAGCGGAGAGCGTACGGGATCGCTCGCATAAGACTCCAAAGCCATCGAAGGGGATCCAAAATTAGTCGAACCAATTCGCCTAACCACGTTGTTTATTCATTTGCCATATATATATATATATATATATATATTTGGATAAATATGTACGCAGACCCACCCAACATCTTCGCGGCATATGCGCTTTGCGGCATCTCTTGATGGCCCCAGACTGAAAATCCACTGATAGACATCGCGTCTTCATCGGGGTGTCTGTCGCTTGGGGTCCGATCTACAACATGCACTAGCACAACGTACGGTTCGCGCAGTACTTGCTGTTCATTTCATCAGCGAAAGCACTTTAATGCTATAGCGCGTTGTGTAGACGTTAGGTTCAGATCTTGACGCAAGCAGCTTGAGCACTACTGAAGTGTTACAGATTTAGTTGAAGAATCAAGATCTTGGGGGATGGCTTTCGACGTATCAAATCCTGTATATCGTATTACACAAGCAGTGTCAAAAGCAAGCCTCATCGTAACGGAATGGGAAAAATCGATTTTAACGGATCATTCTATTGGATCATTAAATATTGTCTGCTGTGACGACGCATGTGTGTGTCAGTTACTGTTTTTTTTTACGATTTTCTAAACTGTAAAGTTCAGACAAACGTATGAAAGTTTTGTATAAATACCCTGTACTTAATCAGTGGGCAATTATGCTATAAGCATAGTTTACGGCTTTTGTAAGCTACTTTTTGATAATAACTGTAGAGTGTGGTTGGCACGTCTCTACCAACGCACCGCAGTATTTGTTATAATATGGGTACGTAACCGCTATCTGTTTGCTGCGTAGACGAGTACTTCTTGTGACTTGTACGATATTGACAAACTCAATAAGAGTGGTGACATATAATTTACGCAGTAATTATGCCTAAATGCCAGTCGCAAAATTGTGAGTGAAACTACATGATTGTTTAACAGATATGGCGATATTAAGGGGTTTCGCTTAGTAATAACTCCGTCTCGATTGCCTTTGATTGACAATTAACGATTCTGTTTAAAGAGATATATATTTGCGCATTAATTGATATATGTCCGTGAAAGTAAGTCTCTTGCCGTTCCGGCGAACGATTTTTGGAGATTGGCGATTTTGCTGAAACGGGGTAATTATCCATGCAGGCTGAAACATGATGTAAGCGAGCTTGATTTCTTATAGAAATGATACGAGTGCAAGCTGGCAATTAGTTGGAACGTATATTATTAGTGCAACCTATTTTGTTATGACCGTCCGATTGGCCATATCGACGATGTTCAATATGCTCTTTATACATTTTGCTCTTAACTGGTCATCTACATATGTGATCGATAATCGACAAATTGGACAACATTCTCTTCGGTAGGTAATGATACGCTAATGTTAACCTTCTTGTTACCCCCACAAAATGAGACAATTGAAGAAAGCCTTATAAAACTACTTTGATGCATATTTTCTCGTTGTTAGCGATGTTTCTTGTAGTCCACTTTGTAAAGGCCAAGATATTTTTACCACACTACAGTTTATACCGTTCATCACATCACATATATAATATTCAGGTTCTGTCATGCCAAAGAAAAGAAATAGCTTAACAAATTCTAGAAGAAAGTTATTTTGGAAATTATGCTCAATTATTGTTCAGCGCTTCTGGTCAAGCGAACATTGAAGGATGATCGAAATGTAAAACCGCTCCCAACACGCTCGGAAACCACAATAAAGTACTTATATTTTAGTGCAAGTTTCATGTCGGAATCCTGCAATGGTCAATGTATATGCTGTTTTATATCAAGAGAATAGGCAAAGCTTTCCAATGAAAATCAGCCTAACCACCCACCATCGGGATATCTATTTTCTTTTAGCAAAAGATGGAATTCGAAAGATGATCTTCATAGCTATGCTTGGTTATCGTTGTCACTCAACCCAGTAATTTCACCTCCCTTCGAATAGGTCCAGACAGCAAAATTATAAGTTAGCTTTGATCTTCATACATACAATCCCGTATGAAGAAGCTGCGTACATTTCGCTGCGTTTTGTATTCGCACAGTCAAAGGCACATACCTCGGTTTATATACGTGAAAATTATTGCTCCTGTCTTACAAGCGCTGCTATTATCTTTATCGTTATGGTCTTCAACCAGTGACACGCCTGCCATTCAGTCGAATTCCCGTCGCCGAATCAATTGAACCTCATCGTCGACCAACCATCGCACGGCCGACCGACCGAGTAGAGGCGTAGCGGTGCTGCCATCTAATTTCTTCTGCGACTGCACCGCATCGTCTTTGTCCTCCGTGACTATTTGATCAGCTCCTCCATTCCTTCGGTAATTCGAATTTTGAATCTTCTGACTTTTTCAATGATTTGGAACCTGGCACGCATTTAACTCCCAACGACATATATATCGGTATATGTATATGAAGCAACTGTACGCGATTGATTTCTTTAGATGTCTATTCTTTATTTAGTGTCTAGTTTATGACGATTTTTTGAAGTGAGTCGGCTCGTCATGCCCAGTTTCATTCCTCCCTGGTAGGCAGTGATGGATTATATGCATTATCGCGAATGAACGTCGACTGCTTAGTCCAGTATGGTTGATTTTCGACGAATAAGATGAAAATCGCTCTAGAAAACAGTCGCATGTCGACGCTTGCCTTAGTCTGGCGGAATAGCTCCAGTGCAGCTGAGTTGCATCTCTGCAAGGAAAGTCTCAATAAGAAATTCAGAGAATGAAAAATAACTGTGGTCTATACAAAAATCCTGTTTCAGAGTGTCCGCCCACTTTGACTGGCAGTGGTCAGTGGCCCAACTGTTCTACCAGCCATAGAGCAGCTGCCACTTGTACGGCTTCAGCCAAAATGGAAAATAAACTATTTAGAAAGAAATGAACGCATGGCGGATGCAGTAGGACGCATCACGCTTCTAGTTGGCCCAGCTGCGAGTTTTTGAAGTGCATTTAAGTGGGGCTTAGATTAGTTATTGTTGCAGACGCTGCACCTCAATGTTCACTCGAGTGCATGACGGCTGACAAAACAAATGTAATAAAGAAAAAAAAAATATAATAAAAAAAATAACATACTGTTCAATATCGCAGTATGTCGGGCCTTTCAAATCAGACGAGGCTTTGACGGATACTCTCGAAGGAAAACGAAGGGTAATCGGAAAGTAGAACAATTAAGTCTATTAATAAAGAATAATGCTATTTGTGAAATTTAATGGTTAATAATAAAATAAATATGGATGCCACCTTCCATGCGTACC
>NW_019211455.1:17568065-17584188 GCF_002443255.2 Varroa destructor | reverse complement strand
ATATACTATCCTAGAAAAAGAGTATTCATCTTTACCACAAGAAAGCAGGTAATAATTTCCACTTAGTAAGTAATAAATAAGTGCGTTAGTATTGAAAATTGCTACACAAAAGCCCTTAAATTTGCCTTGGCTAGGGGCTTTTGATGATTTGCAAATGATGAATGTATAAGGGGTCTTCTTAAGAAAATTCACAGATAGCCACCAGCCCGGATTTCTAAAGTATATATATATATTAGCCCTGTAATCGATTTCCTCAATTTGGTGTGAGCTTACTCGAGATTTGTTTAAACAAAGGCAATATGGAGTTAATAAACTAATAACTCTAACATTAAATAAATATGTTACTAGCTACTAACGGATTCATAAATTTTTTATGGCCAGCACTATTAGAATTTTGCACTACTAATTTATGCCTTATATTCGACTTTTGGACGATTTACTAGTTATTTACAGATGATGCCGTGAAATCGGGGTGACGGCCGATAGTCGGGACGCTCCTACGAGCCCCGCAAGGGCCCTCCTGTAACTTTTGTCAAGCGAGCCTCTTTGCACTTTTTCTCCGGCTTCTTCGCGAGAAGAATTTCGGACGAATTCAGACGTGATTGAAGCGCGTCGACGGATTACCTACAACTTGACGCTGAGCAATTCGTAAGCGGGCGCTACGGTAGATTGATCGATGGGGAACTCCAATTCACAACAGCTGCATTTGCAGTTGGAGAATCATGAAAAAATATTCGGAGGACTTCAGCGCGAGCGATCCTGGATTGGTGGCTTGGGAGGTCACCATTCGCTGGGTCCCCATCATCAGCTTCAAAGGCATGGTCATCTGATTGTACCTTTAACCGATGCAGTCATTCAGAGAAAGATGTTACGCAATACGGAAAATGGGCAAATACTGCAGAATGAGGGAACAATCAGCCAACGAAGAAGGTAGGATATGATAATGTATCTCATAATTATGTATGTTATGTAATTGTTATAATGTCCAAGCAGATGATTATGGCTATATCAAGCTCTGATTAGAATTTTGACCGGATGAATTTAGATTGTGGAACTTGTATAAATCTAACCTAAGCCTATTTATAGTTTTGCTTAGGGTACTGCAGTTAACTGTTCGGTCGGACGGCTTGCTCACAGCAAACTTATTAGGTAAAGACGTTACCGCTAAAGTGAGAGAGAAATAACCTACTTAATCAAACAATCGAAGCCCTGTGTTCAAGATAACCTCTACAGAGCACCTTGTGCCTATGTTAAGCTCCTTCTATTAAATACGTACACTTAAAACTGTTGCTTTGAGCCCTTCTGCAACCCGCATAACCTTTGCGTTTCCCTTGACGTGCGAAAGAGGCCGTCGGTCTGATACATGCCAAGTAGGACACATATGAAAGAAATAAAATTTGGCCGCATCAGGAATTAATATATTTTCATCAGCTATGGTTACTTATATCGTTCGACAAAAAGTCAAAATTTTGGTCGGTTGATATTGAAAAGTAAGCGCCTAATAACAAAGGCTGTAATGGAATAAGCGGCACGGTTAATCATTCTTAGAATAAGAAATCAACGAATCGAGTTCTTCTTGAGAGTTTATGTAATTAAGTAAACAAAAAACATAGGTTTTCAATGTATGCTTTATTTTTTACACTTTATATTATACTATAAACTATCATGTTGAATGAATAATATTAAGATAAAAAAAAGTCTTATTAAAGAAAAATGTCTATTATTTTCGTTCTACTATCTTCTTCTTATATTTCGAATGGCCTTCTATCTTATCTAATGCATAGGAAATAGGTTGAACAAAATGAAAAATAAATTTATTACTTCAATAGTTGCGTATATCATTCACCTTGCAGGATGGTCGAAGCCATTCTACCTGTGTGGCAACGAACATAGCACCATACATTCGTTCACTTTTTCTAATGCCCATCCTGGCTGGTTTGTTATCCTACCCATACTTTTTTCATTGAACGCACACTAAAGTCTTGCTTTGTTACTCTTTCAAAACAAATCCAAAATCAAGCATGTTCCGTCGTCCTGCACAAACACATTGCAGCTGCTCATTAGGGTTGTATTATCATGTTGCGCCATGCTTGTTAGTCCGTTGCAGTTATCCTTGTTGAAATATTGCCTGTTTAAAATTAAACCTAATGAATTGTTTAAGTTCTTCAGTTATTTCGCAACGTTACTCTGTTACCCTATTTTAGAATTTCCAGTACTTTGGCCCGTCTGTTTAAGTATTCCACTATCATATTCTAGTATATTTTAACTGTTGTGCTGTTTTGATCCCTATATTCCACAGTGGTTTTTTCGGGGATCCGTATAACATGCCCAGTTTCGTTATCCAGGGTTACTTACCGCGTGCTTTTATTGCCAAAATTGTGCTATTGCTAATTTGTTACACGGTGATGGTTATTCAGTTCTCTGAAAATGGAACCAAGTTTAATTTTTCTATTGCCCTGACAAATTCGGGCTCTCGAGAAACAAAATTTCAGTACTGGTATTTAAAACGTTTCAGGCCATATTATTATTATTATTGCTGCACCGATTATTGCTCGCTACATTCGAAAAGAAGGAAATATACTCACTCGGTTTGGTTGTGTTATTCTGAATTTATTTCAGATCAATGCGTCAGTCTGAGGAGGGATCCTTTACCCTGAATCCGAATAGACGAACGTTGTCCGACTCGGACCTCTCGCGCAAAGCTTTTAATCATACGCCTCATGCCGATAATGGACAGCACCAGAGCCAAGCGCAGAAAAGCGTCATTGCCATATCGCCCTCGAAGGCCAAAATCAAGTTGCGGAAGAATAAAGGCAAAGCCCCTGATCCACCAAGCATTGCAGTTTCAGAACATCCTCGAGACTCACGAGATTCACGAGATTCCATACAGAGACGATTCGTCCGCTCGAATTCGTCTCTTTGTCCTCGAACGTGGGAACATGAATTTAACGGTTTCAACAGCAACGATAACCGGAGTTGTCGAGCAGATTCACGCGCTGATTCTCGAGAATCACGAAGTCGATGCCCTATTCAGAATGGTGACAGTGGTAACGCGTGTATGAATGGTAGCTATAAAAGCGGTCACAAAGCGCCATCCAATCGGCTTACTAGATCAGAAGCTGGCCTTCTTCGTAGACCTGCTCACGAAAAGCCAGTGACAGGTTCGACAAAATCAACAACATCCTTAATATCTCAGCTATCGGCAGGTGCGAAAACATCGATTACTGGCAGTAAGACGCCAACAAAAGCCAAACCAACCGAAACTACCAACAGCAAGGTGAACAAACGCGATATTTCTGATACACCAAAACCTGCCGCGCCGATCAAGCCGCAGTTTTACTTCTCGAACATGGACACGCTAAAAAAAGAAACTTCGGAAACTGGTCGAAAAGAAAAAACGTCACTAAAGATTGGTAGCGTTTCGAAATCAACCACTGCAAAGTCTCAAGTAACGGGAAAGACCTCAGCGGCAAAAGAGGTGGCCAAGACGTCTGTTGATGGTACACGTATAACCCGGGCTAAACCTTCCGCAAAGGATCTAAATAAACCATATGGTGAACTACCGCAGCCCAATGTTACCGCTGTGAACAACAGTTTTTCTAATAATCGGATAACAGCCCAACGAAGGATAACAGTGTCTGTGCCAACGAAGAAATTACCAGACCTCCCGATTGTGAAACCTCCACCAAAAGAAGACGCCCGCCGTGAGGAACTAGTCCGCAAGGTACAGCCCAATCAGATCCGTAAACTTGTCGTTCAGAGCGCTCGCAGCAGCAGCAGCAGCAGCGACAGCCCCACAAGTAACCGCAGTAGCGAAGTCCGACAACGGGTCCCCGCCAATGATAACGTCGTATTTAAAGTTAACCCGAACTTTGGTCAGGTACTTGTTTCCGGGAATATAAATCATACCAATAATAATATGAGTAGCATAAACAATAACGAAATAAGCGGTAATCAGGATGTGAATAATTTCTGCGTGCCTCATGCTGCGACCCAGATTCTTGACGACCTCGATGCGACGTTGGACAATTACTCACAGCTGAGTGCAGGGAGGAAATCCGATGATAGTGATTATTGTGAGCCGGATGAGCGCAATGTGCTTTCGCCCCCAAAGCCCCCGCTGCCTACACCAGTAACCTTCCATGCTGCTCAACAACAGCGACCGCAGCCGACCGTTGAGGTTTACGCGCCACGGATCACGCCCCCAAAATCGCTCGAGATGCTTTTCCGGCCTCCATCCCCTAAAGAGTCGAAGTCACTACCACCGGATAAATTGAACGGTCTCGACGTCACAACAAATGTCGAGTTGACTTCATTGCATGCGGCTGACAAACCCCCGACACCGCCTCCCATACCAGCTAATTGGATCAAGTCAAGTGTGTCATGCAGAGCAAGTATATCGTCCTCGTCAGAAGAAGACTGTGGTGGCACACCTGACCATGAAAATGTGCATATTAGCGTCCACATTCGACCTTGCTTACCGCGTCGTCCCATAGCGACATTGATGTCTGGCCTAACTCCTTTGCGTTTCTCGCCAACACACGCGTGGAAAAGTCTCGACCCGGCCGGCAGTGACGGTGACCGAAACTCGGAAGGACACAAGAGTCTATCCGATTGTGAACTCAATTTCTCCTCATCCTCATCATCCGACGAAGACCGCAAAGAGGAGACCCCCTTGAAAGCGCACCTCTCGGTCGACTCTGGCATTACGAGTGGTTACAGCAATCCACATCCTCACTGGACGCCAAAAGAAGATCTGATCGATACCGACACGGAAAGCACAGGCGGAACTGAGCCATCTGATATATCTAGGTGCATGTTTTCCTTGCCAAATCAAGCACGTTTTACACTGCCGAGCATGTTCTTATCGCAGAACTCGGCAGGTGGTATTGACTCAAACTGGTCATTCAAAAGTGGGCCGAACTCTTTGCAGCAGAAAAGTCAATCTTTCGTCTATTTACCGCCACCAAGAAACAACGACAGCACTGTAAATGTCCAAAATAGGAATAGTTCGAATGGAAGCAACAATGAAAGCAACAGACGCTTATCAAGCGCGGGTCGAACAAGCAATCATCCCTCATTATCGTTGGGTATGTGGACCTACTAAACAGTCAGTTACCGAGGCTTAATCATATATCATATTCGGCCAACGCCGCAGAGCGAGAAAAAACTGAGCGTGCCCAGCAAGTATGCCTTTAACCCCCAGCAGCAGACCCAACACAGTACTCTTCACTGTAAGCCGCAAGGGAAAACACACAGGACTAAGAACGAAAAATGTAGGTATTTTTCAATTTTACGGCCATGAGAAGATCAAATACAGATAGTAGCCGTTTTCCCCATTGCCAACTCATTCTTCGCTCTGAGTGTTCACGTTGCTTCATGCTGTTCGTGCCCGCTCGTTGCAGGTGGATCAGCAGCTATCGGCGCAGGCATGTTGTCGCTTAACATCGAGATTACGCCTCCACCGATTAGCAGTGACGAACACAGGCAACTCGCTGCAGACGACCCGTTGCTTTCGGCTGAACGCTTTCGAGAAAAGGAACAGAAATGGAAGCAAAAAGTCGAGGAGGAGTTTCGCAAACGGCGGGAACGCGATCGACAGCAGTTGTAGGAGCAGATGGAACAAATGCACAAAATGGAGCAACTAGAGCTCGTCAGCTCATTTTCGTATGCGGCTTTTGGTTTGGGAGCAACGCCTGTTTGACCAGACTTTGAAGGAGGCTGTGACAAGTTGCAAGTCCGCTAAAAAGCGGTATATATATATACATATATATATATATATATATATATATATATATATATATAGAAACACATTTATAACATGCGAACAAGACAGAAGGGAAAGTCTGCTGATGTACGGTGGGACGCAAAGGAAGAGTCCAAAAAGAAGGTCGAATGGAGGCCTGCGTCTTGTTTAATAATGCCATGCAATTGCTCGTTGTAAAGTAATATATGATTAAGTAATATATTAAAAAACACCTAATGGTTTAAATAAATGTGTTTAATAACATGCAGTAAACTGCGTATTTGTTTAAATACGCTTAGTAAACTTGGTAATTTAATTCGTATCCGTCATGAAACGGAGTTTGTGTGTTAACAGCGACAGCCGATTCCGTGTTTCTAGAATATATTCGCCATAATAAATGTTTGAAAATATGAGAAACAGACTGGTGGGAAACTTATTTGTTCAGCACCATGAAACACTTGTTGAAACTAAAACTCATATTAATAACATGTTCTTACATCTGTTGAAGGATTTTGACGCGCGTGCAATTCGAAATAAACTTTCTGACAAATGTAGCCTTGACATTTAGTCTTTACAAAACACGATTTTGTAGCTTTCGATTTGTATTAACTTGTTGCGTTTAATTTTTCCGTTTTATTTAAAATTGATTAATGAAAAACAGTTAACAAGGACGCGATAGCCTGCTCAATTGAATTTTTGTGTGGTCCTTTTGTATAAATTTTTCTTTGTGATAAGAAAGGTTCCACAATGATTTAGCTTAGATTTATTACAATGAATTTCAGCCCGTGTACAGAATAAAACACTACCACTAGGATCTGTCGTCGTAATTTTTTAACATTCAGTCGTACGTTCGCCGTCGTCGCCACTCGAGCCGCCGTTGCCTCCATCATTGATCGTTGATCTGTCACCGCCCCCGCCAAATATTATTGATCTTCTTTCACCCTGATCTCAGATAGTGGACCCACCATCGCCTCCGGTCGATGTTGTGGATTTTCCACCACTTCTGTCCAGAGTAATGGAACCTCTATTACCGTCGTTGGGTGCCGTTGACCTACCGTCTTTTTCATCCGCCACCCCTGTTCAAAGTAGCTCATCTTCCATTATCACCTTCCGTGGTTGTGGATGACGTATCTATGCCGTCATATCTTTCGCCAGCTTCTTCAAGATCGATGTTGGCCATGCGGATGTTCCTGTAACGGCGGCAGCGGCGACGACTGCGTTGGTATGGCTCTCGCTGCCGAATAGCCGCTAGGCCTGTCTAATATCCAGTAAGGTATTGGATGTTTAGACATGATAAATTCTCAGAAGAAAACGAAGGGATAAATAGCAGTTGGTAAAGTGTACAACGTAGATCGTTCTCCTAGAAAAGGCATACACTCAAAAACAGCTGCGATTGTCTTTCCTTTAACCAAACCCACGTATACACACCCGAGTGACGTCTTCACAAAGAACGTTTATTTATATGCTGCTAAAGAACACTAACAATCTGAAGTGCACGCTTGTCCACCATAACATTTCTAGAATCAAACGCATTAAGGCTACAAGGGTTTCATGGAGTAGGTAACGTAAGCGCTCCTCAATAGCACCGACTTTATTTGACAAGTTTCGATTTAACGTTTTTTTCTTATATACCACGATCTCATGTGTGTAATGCGTAAACAAACGTCCCTGACTAATTCTCCTAGAGATTTAGACTGGTTCAAAGGTATGTAAATAGTCTGAAACATTACTTTTCGCTTATGCTGTTACAGGAAATAATTAGGTTTTAGAGGGCTGATACCGCGACGTTGACAGCGCTTTTTTTTGCTCAGGTACAAATTGTGTTCTCGATTTCGTCTCGCAGTATTTTGAGTCCGCTAAGGAACGCATGAGTTAAGACATTCTCACCCCTTTCTCATCAATACTAAGCACGTAACAAGCAAACTAATAAAAAATAGATAAACTGAGAAAATAAGAGAGCAATATTGGATTTTTGCAATAAAATTTTTTCTCGGAATCATTTAAAAATGCAGATGTTTCGCAAACGGCGGGAACGCGATCGACAGCAGTTGTAGGAGCAGATGGAACAAATGCAAAAAATGGAGCAACTAGAGCTCGTCAGCTCATTTTCGTATGCGGCTTTTGGTTGGGGTCGACACAGCCTTAGGAACAATGATAATGCCAAATGCATAAAAAACAATCTGTCGAAGACCAGCTCAGCATATTGAAGATTGATATCAGAATTCTCATTTGGCCACTATAAATATTTTTATAGTTAAATTTGCATGATAGCACGGACTTGCACAAGTATCTAACCAAGTTATGTTTCGTGTAATTTTGCAATATGTGTCCAATAAAGAGGAGCATTTACAGGAACGTGCTTTCAGTCAGCGTACGTAAACATTTAAGGCTACATGTATGATAAACGAGAATTATCAATGGGACGAAGCAATATATTTAGTTTGCTTGGGGAATTAGTTTTTGGTTTCTATCGATTCAGTGTTAGAATAGGCCCCATTCGTTAATTTCAGCTGAACCTTCTATCTTTGGACAATGGATATTATACGGAGGAGTGGGTTCAAAATGTTTATATAACTGGTTACAAGTTGCTGGACATAGCTAAACGTTAAAACTTACATGTATGCAATAGACGTGAATACTTACATCTTTACACAGAACAACATAACGCCTTTCATAGTACAGCAAGACATGACCTAACATTAACAACATTTGTAATTTCGGGAGAGCAAAGGGGCAAGTTTTCGACTAGCTAAACTTAAAAAAACTTCGGAAATCTAAAGAACTTTTTTAACATTATCTCGATTCGATAGCACAATTCTAAACACTTAATAAAGTAAATTATTATATAGATTTAACACTTGATCTAAGGAGCGTCTTCTACATATAGGAGTTTGCATGTACATATAGAACACACAATTTAAGATAACAATCAACTATAGCCACAATAGAGACACACAGTAATTTCTTAAGAACTATATCCATTTTAATTAATTTCTAAAATACAGACTATGAAAGGTAGACATAAAACCAGTCAAGTTTTACGTGCGGCGTTCAAGCACGTCGCTGAATATAGCTTTGAGCGGTTAGCATTTCCTAGCAAGCAACTAACGCCTTTCAAGTTAAACCAATTCAAGGACCTATAAGTTCACTACGTTAGCACTGCAACACCAGAAAATCATATCACCATTTAATCGACTCGAACAGTGTAGAAGAGAGAGAAACAATTATATCGCTATATAGTATATAACATATTCAACGTGAAAAATAAGCCAAGCTTTATATGTATCTCATGATAAAGCGGTCATTTGTAGAAAATCCTATAGCAGAAGCACTGGCCAGTTAGAAATAAACTTTACATCAAACAAACGGTGGTCTGTGCTAAAATAGCAAAATAAGAAGCGTGATTTTAAAATGAATTGTGTCTACTAAATGCATTTTCCAGATGGTATTTAATCTATTTTCTTTGTCTTACCACAGCTTTTAGCCAGTTTTAGCGTGACGTTGAAGTTTTTCTCTGTCCGCGTACCCTTTTCTGAGATATTCTTGTGTTGGATATCATTGTGCGTGACGTACTGTTACTTACGATCGATTTGGGTGCTACGCGATAGCGGTTCAATTTGTCCCGGTAATTTCTAAAACCGGTCTTGATCGATGACAGAACTTTTTTAAAGCTTAAGTGGCTTCATGCTTAATTACAAGCCCACGAATTCTATTTTTCACCAGTTGGACCAGACTTTCTTACCTTGACGTGTGTATTAATACCAAGCTCGTCTTGACAGATGGTTTCAACGGCATGTTTGTAGGAAGCCAGATTGAATGCAACTATATATATATATATATATATATTTGGAAAGGATGATACCATAGATTATTCCCTCGTGGAACAATTACCTCATGATGTATCGTAATTTGATAAAAAGTTTGATATTATCATCGACAAATCCAATACCATCGAAGCAAGAAACGACAGCCGCGTTAACTTTGGTGAGTAACACAGTGAACAAACAGTAGAAAACTCGAGAATAAACAAACGTGTCATAGCTACTACACGATTAAATTAAACTAAACAAAAAATAATATACCGTGCTGAATCTACACTTGCCAGACTTTCAAGTTTATTCCACCACAATAGTGGCTGTACCGTAGTTTCCTATATCCTTAACACTTCGCAGCTGCTTAGGCTAAGTACATAAGTCCTTGTCCACTCCTAAAGTCACGCGCGTGAAGGCTGGTCGTACTGCATTGAGCACGCTGGAGCTCGATAGAACGCGCTAGCTGCCGTTGCTCTTCTTTGTAGTCGCACTTCGGCACCGCTAGAGGCCACTCCGATATTCTCTTAAGTTCACAGATTACAACCAAGCTGTGCCCAATATATAAGAACGTTTGTAAACACAAAACCTACTTTGCGGAGTGAAATTTACCTCTTTTGCAAGTTTATCTCCTATATGGACATTTAAATACGGCTTTAGGATGTCGATTTCAACCAGCATAAGGAAGCAACATTCTCAGGCAAACGCTATAGTTGCACAGTTATCCACAGTTTGTATTCATGTCAACGGCCTTCTAAGAGTTTGGCCAGGTTTGTTGAAAAAATGTCCTATGTTGGTCCGTCTGTTTATACATTCATGCCTTCTGGCGATACTGGCTATTTTTCTGTTCCGCGCAACAAGTGGAATCTCACGATTCATCCATAAAGAACGTTGTCTGTTCTATGTGCCCAGTTTTTTACAAAATGCCTTTGTGCCACCATACAACTGCACATTGTGTCAAGGACTCACGGAGGTGCCTTGGATTTTTGCCAACGAAACCGATAGATATCGCCATTGGTAAGTATGCCAACGATAAAAAAAACCTAGCGAAAACGATGTTTGTAAACTCGATAGACAATGAAGGCTGTTCAATGGTGCCTAGAATTTTTTTTTTGCTGAAAATTCCCCACATTACAGAGAACCACGGCTTGCTTCTTGATAGTTAATAGAAGAGAAACCTCACCGAACACCTACCGTGCGGGTTTACATTTTACACCGATAGTATCTGCGCGTATAAATAAATCAATCGAATTTAAGCGTTGTTTATACACCCTCGACAAAGAACCTGTTAGCTGAACTCGAATCAGCATTTCCTCTATTTATGCAGTTGCTTGTGAACACGGTTATATAGGCGTTTGTTCGAAAGCTGACAAAATATTGTATCTCTTGTTAACTACAGATACTACCTAAACCAACAGAAATATACGTTTTCATCGCAGCTTTTTTCCTATCCCTGAAGTAAAACGCAATTATTATAAGTAATACTATTATTATTATTGTTATTTCATTAGTCATTAATAATACACCGTCTTTCCGAGACCAGGATCTCCAGAAAAGAAGTCCCACTGGTCATCCGTGGCGCATACGAACGTGCGGTTTCCTTTGCTCCACTGACGTGGGCAAGCCTACGGGAAATGTACTTCCAGGGTGGTTCCGAAGGTTTCCACGAAAATGTCTCTGATAGTAGCGACAGAAGCAACGAGAGCCGCGGCGCAGCGACCTCCTTTACCACTTGTCAATTCTTCGCGTATAACACTGAGTTTACCTCGTTGCGTCAGGCACTTGATATGACCAAGGAAAGGATGAGTAGACATTTCTACATTGGATGGTATGTTCTTCTTGTTCGAGAAAGCGATAGTCACAAGAGATTTGCCCTATGAAATTCAATTTAACTCTTTAATTTGATTCTGCGTTTTTTCACTGGAAGAAACCCTATATATCATATAGGGTTCTAAGCTCAGATTGGGTAAAACTTTGGTGGGCTGTTAGTCGTAACGAACATGTACTCAGTTGCTGACTCAGAACTAAACGAAAGGTAACTTTTTCTAAAGAAAAAAAATATTTTCATTTCGTTTTTGAAATCGAACCGATGATTTGCTTTTATTCAGTTTTTCCGCACTAGACAAACGTCCAGCAATGTAAAAAAAAACTTTTTTTTTCCATGAATTCCACCATTTGCTATTTCTTACGCAGCTTCCGGAAGACCCGAGGAGGACTTTTATGAGACAAACCAGAAAATTCTCAATGGGTTTTAGAATAGAAGAGCTCGGGAATGCATCGAGAAGCCATATTTGAAACGCCCAGGTTTCTGATGCAGAAATTACAGCCGTTCATATATACATATATATATATATCGACTCATGCACGACACATGCTACACCTAGTCACTTCCTCTGCAATGTATGGCAAACATTTGATACCTGTCAATTTTGTGTATTTGACAACGCTAGGAGTAACTGCGAACCCCTTGTTAGCGAACGACTGCGACGCATTTATCGAGTACCAGATCTGCTACCAGCTGATTCCGAACGGTCAGCGCTTGAGTGGTTCTTTGTTGGAAATCGCGGCAAGGGCGCACATTTGCACGTAGGTTTATTATATACTGGACTGAAGCGTTCCAAGTGGTCCAGGTTATTATTTGAAGGCTTCCTTTTTTGCTACGCGTCACAGTAGAATCTGTTAAGGTATAAGTAGAAGTGTTTGCAATTCGGCAGTAATTGGCGAAACCATCTCCACTAAGGTATACGCTAGGACATGGCTGAAACATTGTGTGTGTACATGAAAGCCTAAATAATTGATACAATAAACTGAGCGATGATTTCGATCGACAGAAAAAAGAGAGGGGCGATTCAAGCAAAAAGTAAAATATTTGCTTTTAAGGCTATTCTTTTCGAATTGGACTGGCAAGTTGACATTTTGAGATATCAGGTAAAGTGCTCCAATTAAGGTCTAGTTGAAAATCAGACAGCCTGGGATTCTTTCTCGATCTAAGAGTGAAATTATCAAAAACATGTGACTGATTTCTCAAACAACAATAAGATAGTTTAATTTTCAAGATATAATGGAAGTTTAAGAATCGTAATATGAATTATGGACTATCAATAAAACAGTAAATCCTTATCGATGCAATATTCGTCTGCTCGATGTAGCTCGATCGCTTGGACAAGCCATCCTGGCAGGCCCAACTGGGTGGTGTGAAACGCTGGACTTTTTGCGCCCTACCGGAATGTTACCGCACCTGTCAACAAATTTCTGCTGACCTGCATCCGGGAGATGTCAGTAAGTACACACATAAGATATCCAGTAGTTGTACGTGCTAAGACATACACGTCATCTCTGATATGATCTAACTCACCGTTCATCCAGAAAACATCGTTACTCTATATAGATTCTCAAGTAAGCTTTACAAATCTACGATATCTTATGTTTTGATAGCAGTTAGCTCGCCTAACGGCAACATCCGATAGGTAACTAATCGTGTAAAAAAGGTGGATCAGGGTATGCCCATAACGTTTGCTCTGTTGTTGTATTTTCAGTAATGCTTGATTCTAGCGTGTGGTATCACAAGACTGAAGTCATCAGTGAGGAGCTTAGCATCGCGTTAGGTTCGGAGTACGATTAAAGCAATAACATCCAATTGTTCCGTCTGATTGAGTTCTCATATTTGCTCAGCTATAGTAAACACACAGCTGCGTTTGTGAGAAATAACCTAGGTTTAGTAAATAAAATTATTATACGAATATTTAATTAAATACACAGTTATATGCAACAATAAAACTCAACCTAATACATAGTTATATCTTGAGTAGATTTTGTGTTCAATTAGAGTATAGACTGGTACAAAATACTGCTAATTAAGTGGGGAACATCATAATAAACGAATCTTTTTAAAACGTTCCTCAACAACGCTATTAGTAATAGGCCATATGCTTAAAAAATACGTTAATGCTTAATTAGCTCGTCAAATTGAGCCTATAGAATACACAGTAAATCTCAGGGCAATATATAAGTGAAAAATATTGCTGAGCAAGTGCAACGTATTATTACGTTATTAATAAGACGTTTTCTTAACTGAATTCTCATTAATCGACTGATTAGATTAGACTGATGTGTTTACAGCATCCTATCTTCTGTTCTATCATAAAATCTACCTCGCGCACCAACTTTTCACAATGAGCTTCTGTCAACACGGCCGCCACATAAACTAATGCAACAATTCTAGCTTCCTGTGTTGCCGATCAGCTACAGCGATGTCAAACCACGTTTTCACTAACTGAAGTTTAAATTAAACTTTACAGCACTGTTCTTTAAGCGAGCCTAGTTCAGCCTGAAGGTGACCGAAATCCATGATTGCTTTGACTGCAATTAGTATCTACAGCGTTAAGTGGATCAGTAAAACTTTCCGCATGAAAGACCATCCCAGCAACCCAAATCCCAGCTGTGAGGAAAAAGCGTTGCGCAGCGTAGATGTCACACTCAAGCAAATTTACTACGTTATACTTCTTTGATATCCGACATAGTGCTTCCGTTGACACCAGTGTCTGCTTCTCGTATTTTTTCTGAAGAACTATATTCAGCTATTTCTATATGCAAACACGTATTTCCTACATTTAGTGAAGTGGAAACTTTTATTTATTAAAAAAAACAAAGAGTTAATTTTTATGTTAGATGAAATATGCGTCTTTTACATGGTGTAGAGCGTATAAAACAAGTGGATATTTAAAAAATCGCGGAACTCCATTGGAATACTATTCAAAACGTAAAAAAACTGTTGGGGGGGGGGGGTCGTGTTGCAGTATCGCGTTAACCTTAACCTTGACAGAACCTCGTCGGTAATCAACTACAATGAAACCCTAGAGTAGTTAGCTCCATTACGCTTTCATACTTCAGTTAACTCCTCCAGGAACCAACAAGGATAGGGAAACAATCTAGACATTGTAGCAAATTGAAAGAGAACAATTTATGTATATATATATTTAGACAGTGTTCATGTAATTCAACATGCACTGTGTCCTGCCGCCGTCAAACCTTTTCTGCTCCTGTCCTTTCTAACGATTGTGTGCCGTTGTCACGATCACCCGGTCAACGTCAGTTGCGAAATCGATGTGGTACACCGTTTTCCTCCACTAATACATGTAGCACCCGTATCCAACTCTCCCTATTACTTGCGCCTTATGCTATAATTGAAGTACACGGAACAAGCCTTAAACACGTACACCAAAAGTAAGCAGCTTTAGAGCTGATAACAGTGTTTATGACACGTTTCCATACCTCTGTGTGTGGTACTTCTTCTGCTCCTCGATAATACTAATCCAATTAAGCACGTATAGTGTACAGTTGATAATTTAGCACGATTTAGTTTTTATGACCATGAATTCCTAGTCAAGTACAAAAAAGCGATCTAATATCTAGCCGTTATTTACTAGGGAAACAATTTACCTGTTTAACCCAACTGAACGACTATAAAACGCAGAATGGCATTATAACTGCTCTATTCTTATTTGATGGTAATGAAAACACGCTAGTCTAGTTCTCGAGATTTTTATAGACTATGATTCAGTCTTCATAATACATCGAGTGTGAAGGGAGCATTTTCAACTATGAGTCACTACAACCATTGAATGACGAGAAGCTCAATTTTTCGTCAAAGACATGATGAACCCGACTCGGAGAATAACGTCGCCGTGTGAAAAACACTGCGAAGAAAAGACAATATATAGCCTAATAATAAGCCTAAAAATAAACACTCGTTATCCCGTCATACATAAAATTCGCCAGTGTCATAGAAAACACCATTACTGTTAACAGAACAATATTTTATTATAATTCCTTTATTTGTATGTATTGTATGTTGTTCGTATTTCCGCTGTGTCTGCCTCATGTGTATATGTTGTTTACATAGCTTATTGCTATATTATTGTTAGTTTTTGGACGTTGTCGTAGCTGTTGTTGGCTTTTTTTCTTCGTATAGTGGTTCTTGCTTTTCCGTTCCTACAGCAGTTCAACTATGTAATCGTTCTTTACGTCTTCAGCATCGCAGGAGCGGCCGTCCTTTGATGTTTGAATATTATTTCGTTTATGCTGTTGTTGTTGTTGTTGTTTAGTACCTTCATCATCATTATTATCCATATTTTATTGTTATTATTTGTCATTTGCTCTCTAACACTTTTCGATTTACCTTTCTTTTTCTTTCGATTTATCAGCGTCAATCATCTTCCATTATCTTTTGGGCAACTGTCTATATTTGCAAGCCATCTTCTATCGTCTGCTTTTTATACGTAAATGTTTGATTTCCCTATATGAATTAGCGAAGAAACTTCGTAACAGTCTCGTTTCGCTAACCGCTATTATAATTCATGTTTCTTATCCATATTTTTCAACATCAGTATCTCTATTTTGGGTTAATCTCTCGTTATATCTAACAGCACATTCGCCTGAGATTGTTCGAAGCTCGAGACTTGTTTGTTGGCCGGCAGTTTTGTTCGTGTTGTGTACGTTCGCGGTGTGTCATTCCCTTGTTCATCATAATCAACATCGCCACGTCTCCTCAGATCTCTTATATTATATA